>NC_064243.1:23981060-24284090 GCF_003254725.2 Canis lupus dingo | reverse complement strand
ATGTCATTTGATATAACATCAAATCTATCATTCTTTGTGGGTAGGATCAGTCACAAGCCCAGATTCACTGGGAATATTCTTCAGTGAAAAAATTAGGTATAAAAGACCTATTTAAAAAAAAGACCTATTTTCTGTCTACAAATTAAAGAGAATTTTACTATTTTCTTTATGCACATTAATTTTTTTTAATAGTGTAGGATTTTGAATACTCTTTAATTCTTAGAATTAAGAATATTTTATATTCTTAAAGAATCTGCTGGTCAGCTACTTTTTCACTGATTATGTACACAAAAATGTCTAGGATGAATACAACTATGATTACACATTCTGTAACTTACAACTTTCTATAAGGCAACTTCTGAAAAATATTCTTATATTTATTGTCAATTGTTCAGGATAAGCTTATTTCTTCTATTGAGTCACTAGGTAATTGTTAGAAAATTGATTTTCCTTTTGTTTTCCTTGTAATGAATTCTCAAAAGACATTTTTAAATTGTCAAATTTATTGATGGTGTAGCTAAAGCCCCAATTAGGGAAAATTACCAAATTTCTGAACTTCTGATCTTTAGCCAACCATTTGCTGGAAGAAATTGACTTTGGGTGATGAAAGTATATCAAATTTATACTAAAGTTATTGCAAGGACAAATTCTGAGCCTCCTTCAGAGAAGCAAGTACTACCATCCCTTGAGCTAAGTGACCAGGAGGCGGGTGTAAGGCATTAAAGCTTGTAGGCCATTAATAGGTCAGAAAGGGAAATGGGGAGACAGAAAAGATGAAACCATATGGTGAGGTTTGCATGGTAAATTATGGTAAAGCCAAATGGCAAAATGTTAGGAATGATGCTATTGTTTACATTATGAACTACTTTATCATTTGTAGTGATATTTGCATTCACAGGACTCTGCCTACAAAGTAAGGACTTCAGTGTGCTTTGTAGATGAACACTATCAATCTTATGAGAGATCTTAAGGAAAAAAAGCTTATATTTGTACAAAAATGGCAAACTAGCCTGACTCAAAACCCTCTTAGAATTATTCACCTTGTTAGTTAACAGGTGACTGTAGTTTCTGGGATTCTGGTTTTCTCAGATAAAAATTCAAAATATAGAGCATGAAAATATCTCCAGAAAATTTGTGACTGAGGCTGTTTTCCTTACGTATTCTTACTTTTATTTTACCATGAGGAATTAGCATTAAAAAATTGCAACTATGGTTAAATTTTCCTGAGAGGCTTATTTCTTTTCCAAGTCTTAGTGAGGAGTAAATATGATGTGTATGGATGTGGCTGGGGTTAGATGGGGATGTAGCTTGGTGACTGGCTTGGGGCCATCCAGGGATTCTGAACAATAACTATTAGCATCTTAGTGGCCAGGGTTGAGAAGCAGATATTACTTTGATTTTGAAAATTCAATAGAAATAAAGTTTCCTTTCACAGATGTTTTCCACACTGATCACATGAAATGGGAAATTGGGAAAAACAAATGACTAAAACCAAAACCATCATTTATATTTTTATAGCAAAGAAAAACACTAAGTATTTTGATTTTGTAACTACTGTATTAAATTTCAATGAATTCTGCAGATATTTTTTTCCAATAAGAATTTATGTTTTCATCAACTGTGCTTTTAATTTCTCCAGCTTTAGGGGACCATCCTTCTTTCAGCATTTAATAAGATAGCATTGATTTCACACCCCACATCCTGTTGACAGTCTAATACATTAAAAGTTCTCAGGATTTGTAAAGAATTTGCATACTTCTGGTGGTAATACCTTCTGAACTCTGGATTTGGTGGACTTTTCAACCCTTCCTCACTAATAGGGCTTTTCTGGATTATTTGGACTAACTGAGAAGTTTTACCACATGCTATAGAATAAGAATCTACCTGAAATTGCATATTAGGGACCTCTGCTTTTAAAGGTCTTGACTTTCTTTGTTGTAAAAGGAAATTTCTTACTGACTCCCTTTTTCCTAAGAACTGACCGTCATAATGCTATGATTTCTCAAGTTCCACTCTTAACCTCCGGATTCTGAACTTTTCCCCCTAACTGTCTTTGCCCTGGTCTGACCACTGCCTCCAACCCTGATAAATCTATTGTGAAAATCTTGTTAGCTCTCTTTTGCTCAACCTTCTTCCTGACTGGCATGAGTTATTTTTAAAAATTAAAACAACATCAATAAACCATAAGAGACTATAAATTACTGAGAATAAACAGGGTTGATGGAGGGAGGTGGGTGGGGATGAGCTAAATGGGTGATGGGTATTGAGGAGGGCACCTGTGTTGAGCACTGGGGTTATATGTAAGTGATGAATCACTAAATTCTACTCCTGAAATGAATACTACACTATATGTCAACTAACTAGAATTTAAATACAAACTTGAAACAAACAAACAAAAAAAACCCCAAACTAAACAGATCATTATAATGATCTTCTAAGTAGGTTTACTATCTGATTCTAACTCTTAACCACACAAAACCAGCAGAAGCTTTGAAAGTACAGTTTTTGTCGACAAATACCCACCATTTGCTTTGACTTGAATGGAACTGGAGGGTATGATGCTGAGTGAAATAAGTCAATCAGAGAAGGACAAACATTATATGGTCTCATTCATTTGGGGAATATAAAAATTAGTGAAAGGGAATAAAGGGAAAGGAGAGAAAATGAGTGAAAATATCAGTGAGGGTGACAAAACATGAGAGACTCCTAACTCTGGGAAATGAACAAGGGGTAGTGGAAGGGGAGGTGGGCGGGGGTGGGGGTGACTGGGTGATGGGCACTGAGGGGGGGGGCACTTGGCGGGGTGAGCACTGGGTGTTATGCTATATGTTGGCAAATTAAACTCCAATAAAAAATAGAAAAAAAAGAAAGTACAGTTTTTGTTTAACATGTCCAGTTAGAGTGCTTAAGGAGAGCTCATCTCCTAGAACAAGTCTCAGTGAGTTGTTTTTGTCCTATTTTTTAAGGGTAGATTTTCCTAGTTCATATGTTGATTGATTTTGGATTTTGATCCTAGAAACTGACTATTATGTTGTAGAGACTCTGATTTCTGTTATATTCCTCTAAAGGACTTCTGTGGTCTTGTTTAGCATGCAATTAACTTGCTTGGACTGGAACTGCAAACACTTCATCACCGGAAGTGCTGGCAGTTCAAATCCTCTTTTAGTCCTTCAAGTCTTATATGGAAGCTGTATTGAGTCTTCTCTCTACGTGCTTGGTTCAGGGGTCAGCCAGAGACTTGGGCAGAGTTCATGCATAAAATTTAAAGCTCCCTCTTTTCTGGTTTATCTCTTCTGTGATACCTTCCTTCACTTTCTGGCAGCTGTCGTTACCCTGGTTCCTTAGGCCAGAAAGACCGTGGTCTTTGCATGAGAATTTTAATCATCCTGCAGTGTGCTGAGACTGCTGTCCCTCAGATCAAAACCAAAGAAATACGGAATAACCTATATCAGTATCCTCCTCCAAGACATAATTCCTTTCTGAAACCAGTGTGCTTTTTGTTCACTTTTCAGGGTCTTTAATGTAGTTAAAAATTGTGTCCAGAGTTTATAATGATCTACTAGAGGGTCAGTTTTTAGAGCCTGTTCCACTATACATGAACTTTATCTTAAATATTTTTTATTGTGCTTCCAGAATGTCCTCTGTAATAAATTTGGTCACAGCCTAAAAATAAGAATTGATAGCTTAACTTCTTATATCCTTGTTTAATTATCTGAAACGTTAGAAATAATAATAAATAACCATACTATCATCAGTTAACTATATATGAGTCAGCAAATGTATAGTGTATTATATTAGGGCTTTAAGGGATTATTCCATTAAATCCTCATTATATCAGTATCTAGTCATATAAAGAGGGTATCATTAGCTCCGTTTTATAGACGAAAGAAACGAGGCTTCAAAGGGCTTGAATAATTTTCTCAGGCTTCCCCAGGTATGAATTTAGCTCTTTCTGACTCTGGAAACTGAACTTCTAAGCACTAATCAATGCACCCGTTAGGACTGTTTTTAGGAGTAGAAACTACTGAAACTCTAACATAATCTGTAAATACAGAGCTGTAGTGAAGACATGCCAAAAAATATTTAGATTCATGCAAGTAAGATTCAAGAAAGCAGTCAAAGTTTTTAGAACTAGAATTTTCTTTGCCATGGTTATGCAGAAGTGGTTTAGTCATGATACTTAAACCATGATTTTCAGAACTAAATTATTGATAATTTTTATAATGAGCTTATTTTATTTAAAAATTCTTTTGTTATAATAACTTTAGAGATGGGTTTTTAAAATAAGAGTAGTTTTACATATTTGGAGTTAGACTAACAGAACAGGAAAGGTGCATTGTTTTTCAGAGTTATATGGCACTTACCTTATGGTTTCACATGTACTTTTTAAAAGATATTTTATTTAAATTCAATTCTCCAACATATACTGTAATACTCCGGGCTCATCCCATCAAATGCCCTCCATAGTGCCTGTCACCCAGTTACCCCCTCACCCACCCACCTCCCCTTCTGCAACCCTTTGTTTCCCCAGAGTTCGGAGTTTCTCATTGTTTGTCTTCCTCTCTGATTTTTCACCACTCAGTTTCCCCCTTTCCTTACGATCCTTTTCACTATTTCTTATATTCCGCGTATGAGTGAAACCATATGATGATTGTCCTCTGAATGACTTACTTCACTCAGCATAATACCCTCCAGGTCCATCCACGTCGAAGCAAATGGTGGGTATTTGTAATTTCTAATGGCTGAGGAATATCCCACTGTACACATAGACCACATCGTCTTTATCCATCATTTGTCGATGGACACCGAGGCTCCTTCCACAGTGTGGCTATTGTGGACATTGCTGCTAGAAACATCAGGGTGCAGGTGTCCCATAGTTTCACTACATCTGTGTTTTGGGGGGTAAATCCCCAGCAGTGCAATTGCTGGGTCATAGGGCAGGTCTATTTTTCACTTTTTGAGGAACCTCCACACAGTTTTCCAGAGTGGCTGCCCCAGTTCACATTCCCACCAACAGTGCAGGAGGGTTCCCCTTTGTCCACATCCTCTCCAACATGTGTGGTTTCCTGTCTTGTCGTTGTTAGCCATTCTCAGTCTGAAGTGGTGGCTCAGTGTGGCTCATTTTGATTTGTATTTCCCTGATGGCAAGTGATGTGGAGCATTTCTTAATATGTCTGTTGTCTATTTATATGTCTTCTTTGGAGAAATGTCTGTTCATGTCTTCTGCCCACTTCTTGACTGGATTGTTTGTTTCTTGAATGTTGAGTTTGGTAAGTTCTTTATAGATCTTGGATACTAGCCTTTGTGTGGTACGTCATTTGCAAATATCTTCTCCCATTCTGTAGGTTCTCTTTTAGTTTTGTTGACTATTTCATTGCTGTGCAGAAGGTTTTGATCTTGATGAAGTCCCAATAGTTCCTTTTTCTTTTGTTTCCTTTGCCTTTATAGACGTGTCTTTCAAGAAGTTGCTGTGACCGAGGTTAAAATGTTGCTGCCTGTGTTCTCCTCTAGTGTTTTGATGCATTCCTATCTCACATTTAGCTCTTATAACCATTTTGAGTTTGTTTTTGTGAACGGTGTAAGAAAATGGTCCAATTTCATTCTTCTGAATGTGGCTGTCCAATTTTGCCAACACCATTTGTTGAAGAGACCGTCCTTTTTTCCCTTGGATATTCTTTTCTGCTTTGTCAAAGATTAGTTGGTAATAGAGTTGAAGATCCATTTGTAGGTTCTCTATTCTGTTCCATTGATCTATGTGTCTGATTGTGTGCCAGAACCATGCTAATTTGGTGATTACAGCTTTGTAATACAGCTCAAAGTCTGGCATTGTGATGCCACTAGCTTTGGTTTTCTCTTTCAACATTACTCTGGCTATTCTGGGTATTTTCTGATTCCATACAAGTCTTAGGATTATTTGTTCCACTTCTGTGAAAAATGTTGATGGTATTTTGATAGAGATTGCATTGAATGGTAGATTGCTCTGAGTAATATAGACATTTTTACAATGTTTAATCTTCCAATCCATGAGCATGGAATATATTTCTATTTCTATGTGTCTTTCTCAATTTTTTTTTCATAAGTGTTCTGTAGTTTTTAGGGTATAGATCCTTTTCCTCTTTGGTTAGGTTTATTCCTAGGTATCTTATGGTTTTTGGAGCAATTGTAAATGGGATTGACTCCTTGATTTCTCTTTCTTCAGTCTCATTGTTAGTGTATAGAAATGCAACTGACCTCTGTGCATTGATTTTGTATCCTGCCATATTGCTGAATTCCTGTGTCTTCTAGCAATTTGGAGGTGAAGTCTTTTGGGTTTTCCACGTAAAGTATCATATCATCTGTGAAGAGGGAGAGTTTGACTCCTTCTTTGCCAATTTGAATGCCTTTTGTTGTTGTTTGATTGCTGAGCCTAGGACTTCTAGTACTACGTTGAACAACAATGGTAAGACGGGCATCCCTGTCATGTTCCTGACCTTAGGAGAAAAGCTCTCAGTTTTTCCCTATTGAGAGTGATATTCACCAAGGGCTTTTGTAGATTCTTTTATGATATTGAAGTATTTTTCCTCTATCCCTACATTGTGGAGACTTTTCATCAAGAAGGGTTACTTTAGTTTTCAAATGCATTTTCTGTATCAGTTGAGAGGATCATATGGTTCTTGTCTTTTTAGTAATGTGATGTATCAACAGTTGGTAGAATTTCTCTGAGAAGTGATCTGGCCCTGGAATCTTGGTTTTTGGGAGGTTTTTCATGACTGGTTCAATTTCATGCTGGTTATGGATCTGTTTAGGTTTTCTATTTCTTCCTGTATCAGTTTTGGTATTTTATAAGTTCTAGGAATGTATCCACTTCTTCCAGATTGCCTAATTTGTTGGCATATAATTGCTTATAATTCTTAACATTATTTGAATTTCCTTGGTTTTGATCATGATATCACCTCTTTCATTCATGATTTTATTAATTTGGGTCCTTTCTCTTTCTTTTTGATAAGTCTGGTTGTAGTTTATCCATCTTATTAATTCTTTCAAAGAACCAGCTTCTTAGTCTCATTTATCTGTTCTACTATTCTTCTGGTTTCTACATTATATATTTCAACTCTAATATTTATTATTTCTCTTCTCCTGCTGGGTTTAGGCTTTATTTTCTGCTTTTTCTCCAGCTCCTCTAGGTGTAAGATTCTGTATTTAAGGTGTATCTTGTGTATTTAAGATTTTTCTAATTTTTTCGGAGAGTCTTGTATGGCAATGTACTTTCCTCTTAGGACTGCCTTCACTGTATCACAAAGGTATTGAGAAGCTATGCTTTCATTTTCATTCATATCCATGAATTTTTAAATTCTTCTCTAATTTCCTGGTTGGCCCATTCATTCTTTAGTAGGATGCTTTTTAGCCTCCAAGTGTTTGAGTTCCTTCCAAGTTTCCTCTTGTGATTGAGTGTGAGTTTCAAAGCATTGTGGTCTAAAAATATGCAGGGATTAATCCCAATTTTATTGGTATCAGTTGAAACCTGATTTGTGACTCATTACATGAGTATTCTAGACAATATTCCATGTGCACTCAAGAAGAATGTGTATTCTGTTGTTTTAGAATGGAATGTTCTATATATATCTGTGAAGTCCATCTGTTTCAGTGTGTCATTCAAAGTCCTTGTTTCCTTATTGATCTTTTGCTTAGATGATCTGACCATTGCTGTGAGGGGATGTTGATGTCCCCTACTATTATCGTACTATTATCAATGTGTTTCTTTAATTTGGTTATTAATTGGTTGATATAATTGGCTGCTCCCAAATTAGGAGCACAAATATTTATAATTGTTAGATCTTCTTGTTGGGGAGACCCTTTAAGTATGATATAGTGTCCCTCTTCATCTCTTATTACAGTCTTTGGCTTATTTTTTATTTTTTAAAAGATTTAATTTATTTATTCATGAGAGGCAGAGAGAAGCAGAGACACAGGCAGAGTGAGAAGCAGACTCTCTGCAGGAAGCTTGATATGGAACTCAATCCTGGGACTCCAGAATCACACCCTAAGCCAAAGACAGATGCTAAACCACTGAGCTACCTAGGTATACCCAGTCTTTGGTTTAAAACCTAATTTGGGGTAGCCCAGGTGGTTCGGTGGTTTGGCGCTATCTTCAGCCGAGGGTGTAATCCTGGAGACTCCGGACCAGGTCCCAAGTTGGGCTCCCTGCATGGAGCCTGCTTCTTCCTCTGCCTGTGTCTCTGCTTTTCTCTCTCTTTGTCTCATGAATAAATAAACAAAATCTTAAAAAAAAATCCCAAAACCTAATTTGTATGGTACAAGGACTCCTACTCCAGCTTCCTTGGGATCCATTAACATGTTAAATTGTTTTCCACCCCTCACTTTCAGTTTGGAGGTGTTTTAGGTCAAAAATGAGTCTTTTGTAGACAGCATATGGATGGATCTTGCTTTTTCATCCAAACTGATACTCTGTGTCTTTTGATTGGTGTTTTTAGCCCATTTACATTCAGAGTAACTATTGAAAAATATGAATTTAGTGCCATTGTATCACCTGTAAAATCCCCATTTCTGTAGATTTATCTCTCTTTTTTCTGGTTTATGTTACTCTTGTGTTCTCTCTTCACTTATAGCATCCCCCTTAATATTTCTTTCAGGGCTGGCTTGGTGGTGACACAATCTTTTAGTTTCTGCCTGTCCTAGAAACTCTTTATTTCATCTTCAATTCTGAATGACAGCCTTGCTGGATAAAGTATTCTTGGGTATACATTTTTCTCATTTAGTACCCTGAATATATCATGCCAGCTCTTTCTGGCCTGCTAGGTCTCTGTGGAGAGGTCTAATGCCAGTCTAATGTTCTTACACCTCTAGGTTAAGAACCTCTTGTCTTGAACTGCTTTTAGGATTTTCTCTTTATCTCTGAATTTTGCAAGCTTCACTATTATATATCAGCATGCTAATCTATTTTTATTGATTTTGAGAGGGGTCTCCTACACCTCTTGGACTTGAATGCCTCTTTTCTTTCCCAGATTAGGGAAGTTTTCTTCTATGATTTGGTCAAGTATACCTCTGACCCTCTCTTTCTTCTCCCTCGGGGATTCCAATAATTATAATATTTAAAAAAAATTTGATGGCATGACTGATTTATTGAAGCCCCCCTCATGGTTCATTAGCTGTTTTTCTCTCTATTCCTCAGTTTCTTTCATTTCCACCAACTTGTCTTCTATGTCACTTACTCTCTCTTCTACTTCATTTATCCTAGTTGTTATAATATCCAATTTAGATGGCCTCTTAGAGTATTTTAATTTTGGACTGATTAGATATTATTTATGCACTAAGAGATTCTTTCATTTCTTTTATGCTTTTTTTCAAGCCCAGAAAAATAACCTTATAATTGTTATTCTGAATCCATTTCTGACATTGTACTTATATCCCTATTGATTAGATCTGTAGCAGAGAGTATTATCTTTGGTTCTTTCTTTTCTTGTGAATTCTTCCTTCTAGTCATCTTGCCCAGAGAAGAATGGATGAATGAGTGAGCACTATCAAAAATATCAACCATGACCCAAATGAAATACATACTAGACAAATCTGAGGAGGTCAGAAACTAGAAAAGAAAAATAAAAAAAAAAAACCAAAAAATAGAGAAAGAAGAAAAAAGGGGGAGATAGGATATAATCTCACAGGGTGGACAAAACAAGGTGATCCACTTGGTCTTGAATATATTTTGGTCTGTGTGTTAGAAGACACTAAATTCCAAAACTGTAGATAAAGCAAAACTTATATATATATACACAAAAATAAAAGTGAATACAGTGAAAGGAAGCCAAAAATAAAGAATATATTTATAAAATGTAAATGTTATAAATGAAAGTTTAAAAAAGACCTAAAAATAAAGAGTTGATAAAAGAAATGAGTTGAAGTGGGAAAAAAATGGAAAATTTAAAAGTGAAAGATAAATGAATCATAAGAAAAAAATCTTGATTTCTAAACACTATTTTCCCCTAGAGCTGGACTTGCAGTCCTGTTTGGTCTGTAACTAGTGGTTCACCTTTCCTTCCAGCTGGTCTTCTAAAGGAGGGGCCTATTGCCCTGATTCTCAGGTGTCTGTGTCTGGGCAGAGTTGTACTGCCCCTTGCCAGGGGGCTGGGCTCCGTGGAAGCTGTTTGCTGTGTGCAAGTTTTGTTCCCTGAAGGCTTTCTGCACTTTTTTAGAGGGTGAAAATAAAAATGGCTGCACCCTGTTAACTAGCCCTGGAACCAAAGGAGCTGAGAGATGTGGGTGTGTGCCAAACTCTGCAGACTCTTCTGGTGTGTGGGAGTCAGATCCTCCCAGTGGAAGGCAGAGGTCTGTTGATTTGTGCACTTTGCAGGGCTCAGCATGGAGAGCACTCACCTGACCCTGGGCACACCTGCTCTGCCACCCCCGCCAAAGGAAGGAGAAGGTCACCCCGTTTCTGTCCTGTAAGGGGCCCTGGCATGGAGAGAGCTCCCTGGCCGTGCTCACACCCATTCCACCTCTCCTGGGGGAAGGTGGAGAGTCCTTTGCGGGGACCCAACACAGACAGAGGGCATCTGGAGACCTCAAAAGTCCTGTCCCACCTGGAATCTGCCCCACTTTGTCACTGAGCACCTTCCAGGCAGGGAAACTTCTCCCTGGAGGTTTGCAATTTTGAGCTCCAGGGCTATGTGACTTTCTAGTACCAGCATATGGGGACTCCCTCCCCCATAGTTCATCTTCCAATATGTCTTCCATTTCTATTCTCCACAGTCCTACCTTCAAAAAGTGGTCGCTTTTCTATTTGTAGAATTCCAGCCATTCTTTTCTTACATCTCAGATTGAATTCATACTTGCTTAGGATATTTTGATAGTTATTTAGCTAAATTCAAGGGACCAGATGAAATGAGGACCCCTATTCTTTCCCCCATCTTGCCTCCTTCTCTCTGGAATTATGGAATTATGGAATCTTATTAAAGATAAGGTTGTATAAACAGTAGAAAGGAGGTGGATACTGGCCCAGTAATGTGAATTCTGAATCATACTATCACTTGTCATTACAGTATTTTTCCTATTTGTAAAAGGAAGTTCTTTCCACTTGTAGATATATTCCACAAAGTTATTGAGTCAATATTTTAGCTTTATTGGTATTGTGACAGTTTTCAATGTGTCCCAGCTCTTTTTTGATTGAATATCATCACAGGGGCAGGCTGTTATAAAGAAGCAGGAGAAAGGTTTTACCATTCTTCAACAAAGGCTGGGAGAGGCCACGATTAGTTCATATGGTATCACATCCTTGTTCAACAAATCCCACTACTAGACTCTAGAAAATTGAAAAGGATAAATTAGGGACAGATAAAATGAGGAATCTTAACAGGCTATAAGCTCTTAGAATTTGTTACCTCATATGCGGTGTACCTTCTACCAATATAAAACTTTCTTAAGGAGTTAAATTAGGTAAATTTATTAATAACTCCCCAAAAAGGAAGAGACACTTGCTGTTCTGGAAGGTGTACTTAATCTTTTGTGGGTGTCCTACCCTCTGCCCTTATTTTGGGCAGAGTTCTGGGGAACATGGTCAAAATCTGACTGAGACAGGGAATGTGAAAAAAGATGTGCTTTCACTGCATGAGGGTATATACATATTTAGGGGCTCCCAAAGACTTACTGTACAATCAAAAATTTTAATTATAATGCAAACTACATTAATGTCAATAAGGGAGCATGTATGCAGATTTGTAAAGAATAACTGGATTATTTTCTCAGCAATACTTCCTGAAAAATAGTTAGATCTTAAATATGCACACATGTTGGCAAAATAAATAAGAGTTGTTTGTTATTTCTTTAATGGCCATATAGTAAAATCTAGAAGAGCAATCTCTTCTGGATCACAAGTATAAAAACTTCAAGCTTCAAACTGTTTGGTGTATAACAAATATGGATCTGCACAAAATAGATTAAAAATTATCACTAGATATATGTAAAGGAGTAGCCAACTGATTATTATATGTAGAATTTCTTTTTCCTTTATTTTGAAGGAAGTATGTATGGAAGCCACATATCTTGAATTTTTTTGGAACTGTTCGCATTTCTCATAAAATCTGTTAGAGGTCATTCATGAAATATATATTAAATTATATCAGTATAAATAATTTCAAATATATAAGTCTAATTCAAGAATATTTAACCAACATATTTTGGCTTTATAAATATGGCCATGGTTGATATAATACATATCAATCTTAATAATTTGCAAAGATAGCTCAGTATTAAGTAATCTATTACTGTAATATACCACACTAATCAATTAAAGGAGAAAAAAATAATCATCAGCTAGATGCTGAGAAAGCATTATATAAAGATTCAACATTCATTAATGAAAAAGATAGTATTAGGAAACCAGGCAAAAAGGACACCACCAATT
The DNA here is from genome assembly GCF_003254725.2 of Canis lupus dingo. Taxonomy (NCBI): domain Eukaryota; kingdom Metazoa; phylum Chordata; class Mammalia; order Carnivora; family Canidae; genus Canis; species Canis lupus. Next base: position 24,271,696 of record NC_064243.1, on the reverse strand, counting down.
TGATGAAAGGTTATTTAAAATATAAATATATTGGTGACATTTTAAAAAACATTACTGGTAAATTTATGAAAAAAACTAAGGAATTCCTCAACCTTTGCTTCCTTTCACCAATTTACTGGAGATCCTAGCCAGAAAAATAAATAAAAGGAGAAAAGAATAAGAGCTATATTTGCAAATATTATCAGTTTCTACATAAAAAAATCCCAAAGAATCCAAAGACAAACCAATAAAACTAATAAGTGTCATCAGTAAGTTTTCATGTAACACAAATAGTTAACAAATATGAAAATCTAGTCCACCTTATTAGTCATCAAGATAGGCATTGGATTCCAGTCAAATTGATGAAAGTCTGATGATATCATGAATTGGTGATCATACAAGCAAACAGGAATTTCCATATATTAGTGGTGGAATTGTAAATTGGAACAATCCTTTTGGAAATATATTTGCATTTTCCAGTTAATTTAAAGTGTGCTCACCCTGTGTGCCCTGAGGAACTCTTCCAAGTTCTCAAGCAGACTTACACAAGAATATTTATGGAAGCATTACTCGTAATAGTGAACAATTTGAGACAACCAAAATATAAAACAACGGAAGAATAGACAAATTGTGTTTTTTATTCATACAACGGAATAACCACAGCAGTGAAGTGAATGGGCCATACCTATTGGTGTCAATACAAGCAAAAAATAGTTACAGAAAAATGTTCACTATGTTACCATTGATATAAAATTAAAACAAAACAAAACAATGTCATGTATGCTCACATGGATAAAAAGATACTAACTGAATAGAAGTCTACAATGTCTTGCACAACTTCAAGAAGTACCATTTGCACAACTTCATTTGCAGTGGAACTCCCATTCAGTACGATAGGAATGGAGTTCCTTGGAATCTTGCAATGCAGAGCTCCTGGTGACTGGCTCTGTGAGAGGAGGAGTGCAGTGGGCCCAGATTATCTGCAATGTGTTGTTTTAGAAAATATGAAGCAGATATAGAAAATGTTACATTTTGATTTATTTATCTATTTGTATATTTTTTATTGGAGTTCAATTTGCCAACATATAGCATAACACCCAGTGCTCATCCCATCAAGTGCCCCCTCAGTGCCCGTCACCCAGTCACCCCCACCCCCCACCTCCCCTTGTTCTTTTCCCAGAGCTAGGAATCTCTCATGGTTTGTCTCCCCCTCCGATTTTTCCCCACTCAGTTTCCCTCCTTTCCCCTATGATCCCTTCCACTATTTCTTATATTCCCTATATGAGTGAGACCATATGATGATTGTCCTTCTCCGACTGACTTACTTCACTCAGCATAATACTCTCCAGTTCCATCCTTTAAAAAGGAATACATCACTAGCGTTTTAGCAACAAAATCTTTATTTGGCAAAAATATTAGAGATAATCTAAGCAGCAGATATATTAGAAATCTGCTCAGTTGGGGTAGATCTCTGAATTTTAAAGACTATGCTTCAAGTAGTTCCAAACAGAGAGGAAACACAGTCTCTGTGCATAAAATATGTTATGACGTAAAGTAATGGCTTGTCTGAAGTGTCCCATCATGTGAGATCTGAATGGACCAGAGCAGCACCAGGCGCAGAAAGAAAAATGTGAGTGTGGGGCCAGAGCAACACGATGCCAGACACACCTAAGATTTCGCCACTGTCCTGGAGATGAATTGATGAATAATTACAAAATCTTACTAGAAATGCATCTGAATATTATTTGTAATATACCATATATATTAAGAATGTTAGATATTTACAGATGTTGAAGAAATGAAGAACATAGTGTCTGAACAAGGATTCACTAAATGCCAGTGTCTAAACTGAGTTGATAAGGTGCGACTATCTTTTACAAAATGGTGCTTAAACAGGTCCATTTTGCTTGGGATATTCCATAATATTTACACAGATAATTTTATTTTATACATGTTTGCTTATATCTGCATGCATACACTGTGAGCAAATTAATACAAGCATCCTTCTAAGATCTCAAACTAAGCTTCACTGCATTCAGAATATTTTTGTGGAACAATAAGTTATGCTGTTCTTGAATGAATTTATTAGCTAAACTATATTAGTTGTACACCTTTGAGTCTCAGTTGAGGTAATTTTAACCTAAAGGAATAAAATAAAAATTACCTGCTTCTTAAATTGTGACTTCTAGCTGTTATCTCTCTTTAGTAAAAGAATTAGACATGCTTTCAGTAAAATTCACCTGGCTTACCTACCGTCTATTAGTCCAATTGGCCTGAGCCCGGGATCGGGGACACAAAATTTGTAGTTGTTTTCTCTCCAAGAGCAATAGGGCTTGCTTGGTTTTGTGGTGCAGGCCCCTAGAATGCCATGCACTATGTCCGTAGGCACACTCTCTGGCTGCTGGGACAGCATCATTATTTTTTGACATAAAGGGCAGCATGCAGCATAGAGAACAACGAAGGAGTACATTAGTGGTATCTCCTCCGTGTCGTCTGAGTATCTGAAAGCCACTCAGCACTCGCACTGCCATGTGCAAAGCTACCGCTGAGTCTGCAGACATCAGCTCTGCCTGCAGCCGACAGCTGGGCTGCTTTGCCTTCATTTTTGCTGTTGCAGCGCTTTTTCCTCCATGAAGCTGGTCTAGGAAAAACATGTACAATTCTTGTCCTGTAAACCTGACGCAAGTCTTTCTTGTGATATTATTACCGTCACGTCTGCAATCTCCCACTCTCCATCCTCTCTTCCCCAAAAGAACCAGAGCAGCATCTGAATGACCCCTGCTTTGGGTTATTTAATTAATGATTCACACGGAGCCAGAGGTGTTTCTAAAAATGAAACTTCTGTTATGCTATTCACTTCCTGGATAAAACTCTCCAAACATACCCTATCATCCTTTAGATGAAACACAACTTTGAAGTGGTTGGAAGGGTTGGTTATCACTCTGCCTTTTGTCTGCTGTACTTTGCCTCTTCCTCTGTACTCTTTCTTCTGGTGTCCAAACTCTTTTGATCATGAGGCTTGTAAATAAAATAATTTTCTCAACGTTTTCGCCAGTCATACATTTTGAATATGTATTTTCTATGTACAAACCTTATTGTGAATCCTTTTTTTAAATCAGTAGGCATAGCTCTTTAGATGTAATAGGAGGCGCAGTAGATGTGCTAGCACTTCACTCCTCTAGCGGGTGTTCTTGCACGCACCTGGCGGGGGGGGGGGTGTCCCTTCTCTTCTGCTCTGGCAGTGTGGGGTTGCTTTAGAACCTCTGCACATCATCTTTCTTCTGCCTGGACCATTTTCTCCTAAACTTTATCTAGTTACTCCTACTCATAGATAAATTTGGATGTCTATGAAGCCAGTAGGCACTAAAAAGCCATTACTGTTAAGATGAAATGAGCCAATGTAAGCTCAGTAATTAAGAGTTATATCCAATCTTTAAGTAGGTGTTAGATTTTGCTAGTACCGATTGCTGAAACCACAGTTACAAATACCTGACTTTGACTTCAACCCTAAAGGGTTGTCATGTAAACCTGAGGCTGGAGGCTTGGGCTTTGCCAATCAAGGTCTTTCTTGTGATTTTGCTATTTCCACGAGCCATGTCTGCTACTTGCTCTGTCCTTCATTCCTTACCTGGTGGTTATGGATACTGTATGTTTTCACCGGATATCTCCTAGGATCTTGCTCCAGCTAAAAGCAGGTGAAAAGTCAATTTCTGTGCTGGTCCCTCAAGACAGGTGTGCCACCAGCCAGGGCAAAATGCACACCCTAAGTTTTTGAGAACAAGGTCCATACCTCCCCCCAGCACCAGCAAACCATACCAGAAGCCAGGGCCTCCATTTCCATGGCCACTAGCAAACTGGAAGATGGGGGATGGTAGGCAAGTAATAAAAATGTTACCACAGGGAGGGAAAATTAGATGAGGGTGGTCAAAAGGTGTAAAATTCCAGTTATAAGAGAAATAAATACTGGGATGCAACATACAACATGATGACTATAGTTAACACTGCTATATAGTGTAATTGAAAATTACTAAAACAGTAAATCCTTAAAGTTCTCATCACAAGGAAAACATTTTTTTTATGAATACAGGAGGTGATCGATGTTAACAAAACTTATGTGATGATCATGTTGCAATATATGCATGTCAAATCATTCTCTTGAACTTATACTGTGCTAGATGCCAACTATATGTCAACAAAACTGAAAAAAAAAATGCCTCTATGCTTTTTTACAGAAATTTATCTGCCTCTTTCTTCACTAAGCACTTGCGTGGTTGCTGTGTTTGATTAGATTTTAGGGTTCAGAAAATTTTATTTTATTTTATTTTATTTATTTTATTTTATTTATTTTTTTATAATAAATTTATTTTTTATTGGTGTTCAATTTGCCAACATACAGAATAACACCCAGTGCTCATCCCTTCAAGTACCCCCCTCAGTGCCCATCACCCATTCACCCCCACCCCCCGCCCTCCTCCCCTTCCACCACCCCTAGTTCGTGTCCCAGAATTAGGAGTCTCTATGTTCTGTCTCCCTTTCTGATATTTCCCACACATTTCATTTGATCAGTTTGCTTCAGTGAAAGTACCATTTTTTGGAGTTCATTACTCCATTGTTTCTGTGGTATCACTTCTGTATTCTCTTTTAATTGTCCAATCATAGTAAGTTAATCTCTACAGTTTGTGTGTTTTTTTTAAATAATTTCTATCTCTTTATTGATAGTCTCTTTTGAAATGACATTCCCATGATATCTTCTCTTCTTTAATCATGATTTTCTTTAAATTTTTGAACATGCTTATAATAGCTACTGTGACCTTTTGTTAAATTAGACATCTGATTGGTCTCACAGGCAGTTTTTGTTGCCGGCTATTTACTCCTTGGCATGTGGATCATACTTTCCTGTTCCTTTGTAAGTCTTATAATTTTTCCTGGGAATTGGATATTTTAGATGATATAACATAGTAACTCTGGGTACTGGTTCCCTTACCCCATTCTGGGGATTTTTTGCTTTTAGTTGCTTGTTTATCTGTTCTGTGACTGGCTGAGGTCTACACTTCAACCCACCCTGCAGTATTATACCTCTGATATTCTCCTCAGGGGATGTAGTTTTGGGTTTGCCTTGGAATGATGATAGTTTGGACAGGGCTCTGTTTGGTGGCTCTTCCGCTGATCATACCTAGCTGTTAAGCACCACTAATTGCCGATTCTGTTGTTTTCAACAATGTCCTGTTGCATAAATTGCTCCAAAGACTTATCTAACCACATTTGGGATCCCTCATAGGGAACGTTCCCAGGGACGGTGATTGAGCTTTGTTCTACCCTCAGGAGGCCCCCTCCTGCTCCCCTACTTCTCTCAGCAGAATCCCCAGCATATATAACCACCTATACCTTTAATGCATCTATTGTTCTCCCAGCTGCCTTTTTGTCAAACCCTAAGTTTGAAGGTGGTCAAACTGCTATTTTTGAGGATGCTGAAGCTTATCCATCACTGATGAAAATAAAGTCAATTACTTTGAAAAGAGATTAGGAGCTATTTGTTTTATAGCCTGTTTCTCACCTCGGGGAGGTGGACACACACCAGGTGGGTGGAGAAATGGACAAAATAGATAAAGAAGATTAAGAAATATGAAATTTCAGTAGTAAAATAAATAAGTGTAGCATAGAGAATATAGTGAATAATATTGTAATAAAGTTGTATGGTGACAGATGGTGACTACACTTACCTTAGTGAACACTGAGTAATGTATAGAATTGTTGAATCACTGTGTTGTACACTTGAAAAGAATATAAGATTGTATGCCAATTATGCTTCAATATAAAAATAAATAAAAATAAATTAAAAATCACAACAACAAAAAGGCAGAGAGAAAAAAAGAGGACACCAAGTCATTTATAGTACTTCATCCTTTATTTAATCTCAGCTGTCTGATCCAAAGCTACATTATCAATAAAACTGTACATATGCTTATGGTGATGTGGTTTGGAGGGGTGGGGTTCAGAGCCAATGATCAAGAAAGAATTCTTGAGACATTTTTGATGCAAAAATGGTGTTTTATTATGGCACAGGGACAGGACCCATGGGTAGAAAGAGCTGCACTGGGGTTGTGAGGAGTGCCTGATTATATAAGATTTTCTATCCTATTGAGGGGAGGGTGATGTTAGGGTTCCAGGAAATTGAGTCTAGAGGTTTCTGGAGATTGCTATTTTCTCATAAATCATTAGGACAGTTGCAAACTGATGGAGATTCATATCCTACATGACTGTGATCTCTATCAGTTAATTATTTTTTTTCCCTTTGTTTTGTTCTTGGGCAACCAGGGGTGTCTGAGGAATGTCACACATATTTCAACTGGGGAGTAATATTCCATTGCACTAACTTAGCCATCAGAAAGGATGAATACTTACCATTTACATAGACATGGATGGAACTGGAGGGTATTATGCTGAGCAAGATAAGTCACTCAAGGAAAGACAATTATCATATGGTTTCACTCACATGGGGAATGTAAGAAACAGTGCAGGGGATCACAGGGGAGGGGAGGAAAAACTGAATGGGAATAAATCAGAAAGGGAGACAAACCACAAGAGACTCTTAACTGTAGGAAACAAACTGACTATCTTTGGAAGGGAGAGGGGGCAATTTGGTGATGGGCGTTCAGGATGGCATGTGATATGATGAGCACTGGGTTATATGCAACTGTTGAGTTATTGAACTCTACATCTGCAACTCTACATTATTATTATATATTAGTTATTATTATATTATTATTTATTATTATTATTATTATTATTATATTATTATATTATTATTATATATTAGTTATTGAACTCTACATCTGCAATGTACGATATGTTGGCTAATTGAATTTAAGTTTAAAAAAAAAATCTCACCTGGGAAGGAGGGTTGTGTGGTGTTAGCTTGTGCTTTGCCCTCAGCTTTCCTTTTGCTCCTCATCAATGGTATCAGCAAAGCAGTTTAAAAATTTGATCAAAATAAAAGAACTGGGGCAGCCCCAGTGGCGCAGCGGTTTAGAGCCGCCTGCAGCCCGGGGTGTGATCCTGGAGACTCAGGATCAAGTCCCGCATCGGGCTTCCTGCATGGAGCCTGCTTCTCCCTCTGCCTGTGTCTCTGCCTCTCTATTCGCTCTCTCTGAATGAATAAATAAATAAATCTTTAAAAAAAAAAAAAGAACTGAAGGGATCATCATGGGAAAAATCTGAGCCATGTTGATCTTTCTTACTCAAATGTATGCAGTTTGATACTGTTTTTGTTTGAATTACATAGAAAGGTAGGGTAGGAAACCACACTTTCCCCCCAGTAATTATAAGTATTAAAAACCTTGAACTTGGGCAGCCCAGGTCGCTCAGTGGTTTAGGGTGTGATCCTGGGGACCCGGGATCAAGTCCCATGTCGGACTTCCTGCATGGAGCCTGCTTCTCCCTCTGCTTGTGTCTCTCCCTCTCTGTGTCTCTGTCTCTCTCTCTCCATGAACAAATAAATAAAATCTTAAAAAAAAAAAAAAAAACCTTGAACTGATTTGAAGATGCTAAGGACTAGAATTGACAATGTCTCTGAGTTGGAACTCAGCCTTTATATTTTGCCTTCTAGCCTTCTTGATTTTGTTTCTCAGATTAAACGTAACAAATGAAAGACAGTGAGAGGTGAAGGAATTTCTAGGTGATTTCCTTTGAGGACGGATGTAACAGCCGAGAGCTTGGGAGTGATGAGGGGATGGCAAAGTTACTAACAAAGCAGAATTCAACATGCACAGTACTTTGGGACTATTTATGACGGTTGTTAAATTGCACTACTCACCTCTATGGTATCACAGGAGGCACAACATCAAAGAAAGTCTACATTTTATTGAGAACACTCAGTTCAATCACAGAAAAAAATATTCTATACATTATTCTTTTAACGATAGAAATAACACTTAAAAATCACTTATAGGGTTGTGCTTTAGATTTTATGAAAAATAAGCTTCCATCTAGTGTCTTAATTATCAAGAAATCCAAGTTAACATACATTCGAGTAATATTGTCCATTTGGCAAGAAGTAACCAAGGAAGGATTTCTACAGAACACAGAGGACAAGACATACTTCAGGTTCCATCTCAAATCCATGATGAATGCTGTCTGGAAACCTGCCTGGAAATCTTGGTTTGAGTAAGGACTGGTGATAGCATCTTTAATGACTTACTTCTTTTTAGGGTCTGGTTATTCTTTGATGCTTATAGGTGACAGTCATAAAAAATAGTCACCTCCGCCCCCACCCCAGCACCTAGGGAGGATGGTCTGCTTTGTTGTCTTATCTCGGTTTCCTTACATTTCTGCATTTTGGGGATTCTTGTGAGCCTGACCACGGAGCCCCCTACCTCTCTCTCCCTACCTAGCCGCCCCCCCCACCTGTCCCTTACCACTACCAGGCAAGAAGTCCTATTTGTGGCTGGCTCCTCCTCTCAGCAGCTCAGGGAAAACTCCCTTGACGATCAAGCATTGCCTCTTGCAGAAGACTCAGCCACTCTCCGTGGGTCCCACGCAGAGCTGCTCGGTGAATTTAAAGACCTTACTTGCCTCTCTCTCATCACTCATCCCTTTAAATCACCCTCCAACTCAGCAAGGGCTTATGGTCAGAATTTGCTTCTTTTTTAAGCTTTATCTTTAGCTATTAAAAAATGGATGAACTTGCCAATTTTATTTCTATATTGTCACCGGGGACGCTGCTTCTCAATATCTGGCACCTTTCCTGTGGCTGACAGTAGAATGAAACTTTCCAGTGACTGCATCTGCCTCTTACACTCATCTGTGGAAGGAGTTAAAAGGTTTTTCATCAGTCTCTGGCCTGGGTCTCCATTCTAGCACTGTTCTTGAAGTGGTGTTTCCGTTTTGGTTTCTCCCGTAGTCACAAGGTGAGGTGAACTCACACTCTCTAATCATTCTACACAATATATATTGGGGTTTTTAGTCTCTTCTTTTACCCCTACATTTAGACACACGCACAAAGAATGGTTATGCTTTCTTCAAAAACGAACTAGGGGTGGTGGAAGGGGAGGAGGGCGGGGGGTGGGGATGAATGGGTGACGGGCACTGAGGGGGGCACTTGACGGGATGAGCACTGGGTGTTATTCTGTATGTTGGTAAATTGAACACCAATAAAAAATAAATTTATTTAAAAAAAACAAAAAAAAAAAAACAAATAGTCACATTTTTCCTCTGGCCTTTATTTATTTCCACATGGTCATGTATTAAATTTTTATTTCCTCCTCTGAAATTTATGCTTCTGAATCATGAGAGTTTTAACAGGAAAGGATTTTAAGGCCAGTGGGATACTCCATGAGCAAAGAGGGCTAACAGAGAAGTTTCCTTTATTATTGGACACTCAGAGCCGCTTATTTGACATTGATAATTTATGCCCTGCCTACTTCCAAAAAGATTTGAGATGGGGCACCGTCTCAAATGACTCAGTCCTTTGGATGTCTGACTCTTGATCTCAGCTCAGATTTTGGCCTCAGGGTCATGAGTTCAAGCCCCGTGTTGGGCTCCAAAAGATTGAAAAAAAGATTTAAGGTGGAATACAGTAAAGCAAGCAGGCAGGAAGGAGGGGGGAGGGCAGGGATTCTGTGTGGCTATGCTGGATAGTTGCAGTAATTTATTGGCACCTTTCACTTGCTTACAAACACGTTGTAGCTTGTGCCCTGAGCATCCGTCCTGGCGCTTTAACTTCTAGAAACTGATTACAACGCCCTCCAGCCTAGGAAGGCAATCTCAGCAACAGGCTTGCTAGATATCTATAGAAGAGCAAGTTTTTACCTTAGTGCAAAAACTCTTAGATTTATATGTTTATATTGCCATCTGTGCTTTGTAGTCGGTCATTCTTTTTCATGCATTGTTTTCTCTCTGTGGTCATAAAAGTTGTAACCTACGGCAAGACTCTTCAGGACTCTTCAAGACTCTTAGACTCACAGGACTAAGCTATTACAAACACTAGTTAGTGGGATAACCCTTGCGCACATTAAGGAAAGGACGGACCGCGGGGAAGCATGAGCATTTGTTGGTGTGTCATGTTATTCTGTTACTTGACAAAATTATCCCTGTTGCTTCTAAAATCAGGGACCAATAATTCCACTAGGACCTACTGCAGAAGACCATCTTCTTAAATGCCTCCCTGAGCTCAGGGCTCCTGAAGGCATATATAAAGGGGTCAATGACCGCATTGCACATGATCAACATGCCGTTCACCTGGAAGAGGGACATGTAGCAGGCGCAGTAAGGGTTATTTGGGCAAAATGTCATCAACAGAACATGAAGGACAAAGGGAGCCCAACAGAAGATGAAGACTCCAAGCAGGATGGTCAGTGTGATGGCCCCTTTCATGTTGGCTCTGGGAAGCGTCAAGATCTTCCTGGCGTGGGAACGGGCAAGCAAGAACATGTGCACATAAAGGCACAGGATAAAGACCAACATCAGAGGGAACAGCGACGTGAAGGTGATCACTGTGGGGACGTGATGAGAGAAGATAACCATGGTAATGGCACCGCCTGTGCAGCCTGTCCAGATGACCGTCAGGACAACGATGGCTCGGCGCATGGTCACAATGCTGTGGTACTGCAGAGCGTGGAAGATTGTAAAGTAGCGGTCAGCTGCTATCACAGACAGGCTGAAAATGGAACCAAGGAGGGAGAGGATGAACAGGGAGTCCATAATGTCATCCGCTGTGGTCTCAAAATTGCCCCGAGGCTTGAGATAACCCATGTTTCTGAACACGATCAGGATATTTTCAAGGATCTTATACAAGCTGCCCATCATATCAGAAATGGCCAGGCTGCAAATGAAAAAGTACATGGGTGACTGCAGATTCTTATTCTTGATCACAGCTAGAAGGACCATCAGATTTTCCAAAACCCCGATGATGGATATTATAAAAAATATCTCTTCCGGCAAAACCACATGAGGACAGTCTGAATTATTTCTTGCTGTATCGTTGATGTTTTCATGTAGATTGATAATGTGCTTCATTTCTCCGGCTAGTGGTTAAGACAAAGGTGTTACTCTGCCTCGGCAGAAAGCTTGATTGATTCTTCAGAATCTTTTCTTGTTTGTAGTACTTGCTGGAGGTCAGAGGTAAAAACCACCAGGCCACCTAAAGAATATATAGTGACATATATTATATTATATATATATTATAGACTAGTTGCTAAATAGTCTAAATAAAATAAAAGCTAAGTCACATTATCTTTTAAAAGCTCTATTGCTTCAACAAAATATGATGGTGCAGTAATTTAAATAAAACAGTTTACTGGATTCTCATCTTAACTTCTCTATGAGAAAAACATTGTTAATGGAATTCTGACTTCAGAGATAAAAACAAAGATTGTCCTTGTCCTCTCCTCTCTCCATGCCCCATCCTCATGAATCCAACTGTGTGTGAGATAGATTAAACGAGATGGATTGAAATGGAAAAAAAAAAAAAGAAGAAGTAAAACAAATGAAAGGCATGTGTAGAAACAGGAAAGCACACAACTACCCTTCTTTGATTGGAAGGTGGTGGCTGGATTCAATGAATAAATGAGATGTTTAGGTCCTTTCTATTTCACTGTCTTTTGGGTCACTGCCTGACCCTACAGCTACTGGCTTAATGGCAAGTATTGATGTACCGATCCCAAAATACATGTTATTATTTCTATTTCAAAGATAGAACTCACAGGAGTGGTATTTCTGGAGAACTCCAATAATTCCAAGGTGTTGGAGTTCAATTATGGCACCAGAAGGGTCCAGTTTCCCTCAAACAGAAGGGGATGAGGAAATCATAATTGAACAACTTTGAGAAGTCTTCTTCTGCTGAGAGCTTGTGGAATTTTTACTGATTGTGTTTTCAGATGGTTGGACACAGGCAGTTTTAAGAAATGTGTCAAGTTTGCCTTTGCCAAGGTGGTGGTTTTAAAGGCATGATCATAGATTTTTTACACTTTTCCCTTCAAGGGACGGAGCTTAATTCTCCTTCACTTGAGTGTGTGGGAAGCCAGCTGCCATGCTTTAGGGTGGTCCCAGGGAGAGTGCATCTAGGAGTGTAGCTTTTGATCAAAAGTCCACAAGGCATACGTTACTATATTATAGTGAGGTTTCTCCTGGAAAGGAAGGAATTTTCTTACAAAGGACTGAGGTCAGAGGTCAAGTGTTAAGGTGTAAGTTTTTGAGTTAGGTAGGTTGATGTGAAGAGAGAAGTGGAGGGGGATCCCTGGGTGGCTCAGCGGTTTAGTACCTCTCTTTGGCCCAGGGCATGATCCTGGAGTCCCGGGATCGAGTCCTGCATCGGGGTCCCTGCAGGGAGCCTGCTTCTCCTTCTGCCCATGTCTCTGCCTCTCTCCCTCTCTCTCTGTGTCTCATGAATAAATAAATAAAATCTTAGAAAAGAGAGAGAGAGAGAGAAATGGAGTGACAGGTGGTAGCAGCTGATAGGGTTCTACCTAGGATGACCACCTTGTCCTGTTTGCCTGGGACTGAGAGACCAGTGTCCAGTCGTATCCCTCAGCCCCAGGCAAACCAGGATGCTCAGTCATCCTAGCTTCCCCTAGTAGGCCTGGGAAGTCTCTATGCTGTCAGCGTGCACTCATGTATCTACGTATGTTGGAAAGGATGGGGCCAATGATGTGTGTCAAGTTGTGTGTCAACTTGACTGGTCTCAGGTGCCCTACATTTGGTCAAACATTATTCTGGGTGTCTGTGAGGGTGCTTTGGGGGAGAATAATACTTGGATCAGTAGACCGATTGAAGCAAGTTGCCTTCCCCAGCAGGCCTCATCCAATATGGTGAAGGCCCACATAGAACAAAAATCCTCCAGTGAGTAAGAGGGAGCTCTGTCTGCCTGACTGCTGAGATGGGTCATTGGACTCAAAAAGAAACATCAGCTCTTCTTGGGTCTTGAGGCTGTAGGCTTTTTTTTTTTAACATTTTATTTATTTATTCATGAGAGACACACAGAGAGAGGCAGAGGCAGAGACACAGGCAGAGGGAGAAGCAGGCTCCATGCAGGGAGCCTGATGTGGGACTCGATCCTGGGATGCCAGGATCATGGCCTGGGCCGAAGGGAGGTGCTCAACCGCGGAGCCACCCAGGCTTCCTGAGGCTGTAGACTCTCTGATTGAAACTATACCATCATCTCTCCTGGGCCTCAGCTTGAGGACTGTAGATCTTGAAACTCCTCAGCCTATATAATAGGGTGAGCCTATTTCTTATAAAGATGTAGCACCCTCTCTTTCTGTCTCCATTCATCTAGTGATGCCACTCAGGTTGCTTCCATATCTTGGCTATTATAAATAATGCTGCAGTGAACATAGGATGTGCATATGTCTTTTCAAATTAGAGTTTTCATTTTCTTCAGATAAATACCAAGAGTGGAACTGCTGGATCATATGACAGTACTATTAATTTTTTGAGAAAACTTCATAGTGTTTCCCATAGTGGTGGCATCATTTTATATTCCCTTCAACAGTGCTGGTTTTCCTTTTTGTTCACATCCTTGCTAACTTTTGTTATTTCTTGTTTTTTTGACACTAGCCATTCTGTGAGATGTGAGGTGATATCTCATTGTGGTTTTGATTTGTATTATCCTGATGATTAGTGACGTTGAGCAGTTTTCCATGTGTCTTTTGACCCTCTATATTTCTTCTTTGGAGAAATGTCTATTCAGGTCATCTGCCTATTTTTTAATTAGATCGTTTTTCATATTGAGTTATGTGAGGTCTTTATATATTTTGGATATTAATGCAACTCTATCAAAATACCAACGGCAATATCCAACGGCAATTTTCACAGAACTAGAACAAAGAACCTTAAAATTTGTATATAAATACAAAAGACCTCAAATAGCCAAAGCAATCTTGAACAAGAACAAAGCTGGAGATATCACGCTTTCTAATTTCAAACTGTACAACAAAATGATAATAACAAAAACACTATGGCACTGACACAGAAAAGACACATAAGTCAATGAACACAGAACAGAGTCCAGAAACAAAATCATTCTTATATGATCAATGAATCTTTGACAAAGGAAGCAAGAATATAAAGTGTAAAAAAAATATAAAGAAAACTTCTTTAATAAATGGTATTGGGAATACTGGACAGCTACATGTAAGAGAATGAAACTGGGCCGCTTTCTAGTATGAATATTTTATTTCTTAATTTCACTTTCTGATTGTTTATTAATACATACAGATGCCACAGATTTATGTATATTAATTTTGTATCCTACAACATTACTGAATTAATTTATTAGTTCTAATATTTTTGGGTGGAGTCTTTAGGGTTATATATGTAATATCATCTGTAAATAGTGACAATTTTACTACTTTTTCAATTTGGATGCCTTCTATTTCTATTTCTTCTCTCATTGCTATAACTAGGATTCTCAGTACTATGTTCAATAATAGTGACAGGACTGGGCATTTTTGTTTTGTGGTATCTGATCTTGGGGGAAAAGTTTTGAATATGACATTAAATGTGGGTTTGTGATATGGCATTCTCTTCTATACCCACTTTGTTGGGAGTTTTTAGTCATAAATGAATGTTGAATTTGATAAGATGCTTTCTCTGCATGTATTGAGATGATCATATCATGTTTATCTTCCTTTTTGTAACGTGATATGTCACATTGGCTGATTTGTGGGTGATGAACCATTCTTACATCCTTGGAATAAATCCCACTTTGTCATGGTGTATGATCCCCTCACTCTACAATTGAAATTGGTTTGCTAATATTTTGTTGAGTATTGAGTATTTCTGCGTTAATTCATGTTCATCAGAGATGTTGGCTTGTAATTTTCTTTCTTTGTAGTGTCTTTGGTTTTGGTATCAGGATAATACTGGCCCCGTAGGATGAGTTTGGAAGCATTCTTTCCTCTTCAATTTTTTGGGATCATTTGAGAAGAATAAGTATTAATTCTTCTTTAAATGTTTGGTAGAATTCATCTATGAAGAGTGTTTTGATTGTTGGGAGTTTTTTAAATTACTGATTCAATCTCATTACTAGTTATCAGTTTGTTCAGTTTTTTTAAAATCTCTTCTTGATTCAGTCTTGGAAGATTGTGCATTTCTAGTACTATATCCATTTCCTCTAGGTTATTTCCCTTTTTGGCATGTAGTCATTCATAGTAGTCTCTTATATCCTTAGTATTTTTTTGCTATCAGTTGTAATGTCTCCTTTTTTCACTTCTGGCATTATTTGAGTATTCTTTTTTTTTCTTGATGAGTCTAGCTAAAGATTTATCGGTTTTGTTTGTCTTTATTATTTCCTTCCTTCTACTAACTGTGGGCTTTGTTTTTCTTTCTCTATGTTTTTTAGGTGTAAGGATGGACTGTTAGAGATTTTTCTTGTTTCTTGAGGTAGGCTTGTATTCCTATAAACTTTCCTCTTAGAGCTGCTTTTGCTGTATCCCATAGATTTTGAACTGTTGTGTTTCCATTTTCATCTGTCTCAAGGTATTTTTTGATTTCCTCTTTGATTTTTCTCATTAACACATTTGTTGTTAAGTTAGCATGTTGTTTAGTCTTCACATATTTGCTTTCTTCTTGTAATTGATTTCTAGTTTCATACCATTGTGGCCAGAAAAAACGCTTGATATAATTCCAATCTTCTTAAATTTACTGGTACTTGTTTTGTGGTCTATTCTGGAGAATGTTCTATGTACACTTGAAAAAATGTGAATTCTGATATTTTTAGAGGGAATGCTCTGTATATGTAAGTCCACCTGGTCTAATGGATTGTTTAAGGCCAACGTTTCCTTATTGATTTTCTGTCTGGATCATTTATCTATTGATGTAAGTGGGTTGTTAAGGTCACCTGTTATTATTATATTACTGTAAATCTCTCCCTTTATGTCTGTTAATATTTGCTTCATTTATTTAGGTGTCCCTATGTGGGGTGGATAGATATTTACAAATGTTACATCCTTTTGTTGGATTGATCCCTTTATCATAATGTAAAGTTCTTTTTTGTCTCTAATTACAGTCTTTGGTTTAAAGTCTCTTTAGTCTGATATAAATATTGCTACCCCAACTTTCTGTCTCAATGTGCATGGAATACATTTTCCATTCCTTCACTCTCAGTGGCCGTGTGTTTTTTTATCTGAAGTGAGTCTCCTGTACATAGTATACATGGTATTGTTTTGTTTATCCATCTAGTGATACTATGTTTTTGGATTGGAACATTTAGTCCATTTACATTTAAAGTAATTATTTATAGATATGTACTTTTGCCATTTGTTGATTGTTTTCTGGTTGTTTTTGTAGTTCTTCTCTGTTCTTTCTTTTTTTTCCTTGCTCTCGTCTGTTGTGATTTGGTGACTTTCCTTAGTGTTGTGCTTATATTCCTTTATCTTTGCCTTTTGTGTATCTATTATTGATATTTGGTTTGTGGTTCCCATGAGGTTCACACATAAAATTCTATGTATATAGCATATAGCAGTCTATTTTAAGTTAATGGTTGCTTAAGTTCTAGTGCATTCTAAAAGTGCTACATTTTTATCCCCCTTGCTTTATGTTTTTGATGTTATATTTTACATCTTATTATTTTGTCTATACCTGAATAATTATTGTAGATCTAAATGATTGTATAACTTTTCTGTTTTAATCTACATACTAGTTATGCAGATGGTTGATCCACTACATTTACTCTATGTTTATTTTTACCAGTGAGATTTTTTTCTTTCATAATTTTCTTATTTTAATCATGGCCTTTTCTTTTCTGTTTAAGGAAGTCCCTTCAACATTTCTTATAAGATTATTTTAGTGGTGATGAAATTCTTTAGCTTTTTCTTGTCTGGAAAATTTCTCTTTCAATTCTGAGTAATGACCTTTCTGGGTACAGTATTCTTTGTTGTAGGTTTTTTCATTTCATCACTTAGAATATATCATGTCACTCCCTTTTGGCTTGCAGTGTCTGCTGAAAAATCAGCTTATAGTCTTACGGAGGATCCTTTTTATATAACTAGTTGTTTTTCTTTTGCTGCTTTTAAGAGTCTCTCTTTATCTTTAACTGTTCACACTTTGATTATAATTTGTCTTGGTATGGCTCCCTCTGAGTTCATTTTGCTTAGGGCACTGTGGTTCCTGAACTTGAATATCTGTTTTCAATGTCAGGTTACCTTTACCTCTTTTTCTGAGGTTTTGTTATCCTTTTGCTTGGAAGATATTCTGCTATTTCCTTATTTTGTCTAACTCTTTGGTAATTTCTATGTATTCAGTAGATCAGTTATGACTGATTAATTATGATCCCTAGCCTTAAAAGATTGACTTTATGCAGAAGGTCACCTGTGAGGCTTAGTAGCTCAAATTCTCCTGATCACTTGATCCAGGTGCCCTATGACTGACGCTTGTGTGGGCTGCGTGTACCCTCTTGTTGTGGCTGGATCACACAGTGCAGACTCACTGGTGTGTGTGGCTGTCCCGGGCAGGGCTGCCTGCAATGTTTTGCCATGGCTGCTGCAAGCATGCTGGTAAGCAGAGTTGGTCTTTGGCCCTTCTAGCTGGACTCCTGTGAGAGCACTGGTGAATGGGACAGGCTTCTGGTACAGCTTGCTGTGAAATCTGACTGAGACTTCTGTAGACATTCTGGTGTTCAGTGCTGGCTTCCCTGGATGGGGGTGCTTGGAGCGGCTCTGTTGCTTGCTGAGGGTACTTGCTGGACTGGTAGGGCAGGGAGCCACTTGGGAGAAGCCTGATGGCATCCACCAGGTGTGGTGGGGCCATGAGCCACTCGGGATGGGCTCTGGGGCAGGCTGAGGTTGTCTGCTGAGACTGGTAGGGCAGTGAGCCATTTGGCAGGGGCCTAGATCTGGCAGCTGGGTTAGATAGGGCAAGTCCACAGGGGAATTATGGGTCAGGATGAGCAGTGCTAGCACAGCAGGTACCAGTGCTAGGCCAGCTAGAAAAAAATGAGTGCCCATCATTGCTTCTGTCCTTGGGGAATGTTGCAACAGGTCCCTGCTGTCTGGCACAACCCTAATATTCGTCAACAGATCTCTGTGTATAACTCAGGTGTTTTTCAAACTTCTGTCTCTGTGCTGAGTCTCAGAGCAAGTGAAATCATGGGCATGAAGTCTCCATTTCCTATTGCCCTCTACATTTTCCAGACATAAGCTCTATAGTTTCAGACAGATGTTATAGAGGCTCATCTACTCAGTGCAGGTTTCTTGGACTGTAGAGCCCGTTGTGGGGTTTGGACTCATTGTTCCTCAGGAGGGGCTTCTCTGGCTTTGATAGCCTTCCCACTTGTGAGTTACCATCCTGGATGTATGGGCACTGACTAACCCACATGTCTGCCACTCCCACCTATCTCAATGTGGCTTTCTCTTTGTATCCTTAGTTTGTATGATCTGTTCTGCTAGTCAACTCAGTTTGTTTTCAGAGATAGCTGTTATATATACAGAATAGATTTTGTGTCTGTGGGACCTGGTAAGCTCAAGATCTTCCTACTTGATACCCTATCCAGAGCCAGTTTAATCAGATTTGGTATTATGCATTTTCAATCTTGAATGCATTTGATGGTAGAACTGATAAAGAAAAAAAGAAATGGTGAAAGAGATTCTGGTACTTCTTAGGAAGAGGTGGTTCTGAAACCCAACTTCAGTCAATGGACATTGATAATCTGTTCCTGTCAACCCTATAAATCCGAGGAGGCTACCGAACGTGAATAGAAATTTGAATTTGAAATAGTGTGGTCTATGGAGTCATCTTCAAGAGGCCATCAGTCAGCCATTGTTCATGTGGATTCACGAATTGCTGCCAATCTGGTTGGTAGGGTCTACAGGTGGAGTGCAACCCATTTTTTTAAAAAAAAATATTTAAATTCCAGTTAGTTAACATACAGTGTAATATTATTTTTAGGTGTATGATATAGTGATTCAGAAGTTCCATACATCACCACATGCTCATCACAGCAAGTGTAGTCCTTCATACTCATCACCTATTGAACACATCCCCACCCCCACCTCCATTCCCCTAACCACTGATTTGTTCTCCATAGTTAAGAGTCCATTTCTTGGTTTACTTCTCTCTCTCTTTTTTGTCCCTTTGCTTCTTTTTTTTTCTTAAATTCCACATATGAGTGAAATCATATGGTATTTGTCTTTATCTATTTCACTTTTTTCTCTAAATCCATCCAAGAAATTGCAAATGGCATGATTTCATTATTTTTTTATGTCTAAGTAATATTCCATTGTGTATATATAGCACATCTTTTTTATCCATTGATCAATCAATGGACTCTTGGGTTGTTTACATAACTTGTAAATAATGCTGCCTTAAACATAGGAGAGCATGTATTCTTGCAATTAGTATTCTTATTATTTGGGTGAAAACCCAGTAGTGTGATTGCTGGATCATAGGATAGTTCTATTTTTAACTTTTTGAGGAAACTCCACACTGTTTTCCAGAGTAGTTGCATTACTTTGCATTCCTACCAATAGTGGAAGAGGGTTCCCTATCCTCATCAACACCTGTTGTTTCTTGTGTTGTTGATTTTAGTTATGCCATTGATTTTTACAGATGTGAGGTAATATCTTATAGCAGTTTTGGTTTGTATTTCCCTGATGATGAGTGATGATGAGCATCTTTTCATGTGTCTGTTGGCCATCTGTATGTTTTCTTTGGAAAAATGTCTATTCATGTCTTCTGTCCATTTTTAACTGGATTATTATAATTATTTTGGTGTTGACTTTTATATTTTGGATACAAACCCTTTACCAGATATGTCATTTGCAATTATTTTTTCCCATTCTGTAGCTTTCCTTTTAGTTTTGTTGATTGTTTCCTTCATTGTGCAGAAGCTTTTTATTTTGATGAAGTCCCAATAGTTTACTATTTATTTGTTCCCCTTGCCTCAGGAAACATATCTGGAAAGAAGTTGCTATGACCAATGACAAAGAAGTCACTTCCTGTGTTCTCTTCTAGGATTTTAATGATTTCTTGTCTCACATTTAGGTCATTATCCCATTTTGAATTTATTTTTGTGTATAATATAAGAGAGTGGCCCATTCTTTTGCATGTCGCTGTCCAGTTTTCCTAATACCATTTGTTGAAGAGGCTGTTTCCTATTGGATATTCCTTCGTGCTTTGTCAAAGGTTAATTGACCATGTATTGTAAGTTTACTTCTGTGTTTTCTATTTTGTTCTATTGATCGATGTGTCTGTTTTTGTGCCAGTACCATACTGTTTTTATCACTACCACTTTGTAATATAACTTGAAGTCTAGAATTATGATGCCTCCAGCTTTGCTTTTCTTTTTCAAGATTGTTTTGTCTATTTAGGGTCTTTGTGGTTCCATACAAATTTTAGGATTGTTTGTTCTAGTTCTATGAAAAATGCTGTTGGTATATTGATGAGAATTGCATTATATGTGTGGATTGCTTTGGGTGACATAGACATTTTAACAATATTTGCTCTTCCAATTCATGAGCATGGAATGCCTTTCCATTTTTTGTATCATCTTCAGTTTCTTTCATTAGTGTCTTTTAATTTTCAGAGTAGAGGCTTTTCACCTCTTTGGGTAGGTTTGTTCCTAGGTATCATTGTTTTTGGTGCAATTGTAAATGGGATTGATTCCTTACTTTGTCTTTCTGCTGCTTCATTGTTGGTGTATAGAAATGCAACAGATTTCTATACCTTGATTTTGTGTCCTGTGACTTTACTGTCCTAGTAGTTTTTGTTGTTATTGTTGTAGAGTTTTAGGTCTTTCTATGTATAACATCATGTCATTAGTAAATAGTGAAAGTTTTACTTCTTCTTTGCCAATTTGGATGCCTTTTAATTCTTTTTGTTTCCTGATTGCTGTGACAAGGTCTTCCACTACTATGTTAAATAATAGGGGTGAGAGTGGACATCCCTATCTTGTTCCTGACCTTAGGGAAAATGCTCTCAATTTTTCCCCATTGAAGATAATATTAGTTGTGGGTTTTTCATATATGGAGTTTATTATGTTGAGGTATGCTTCCTCTTAACCTACTTTGTCAACGGTTTATATCAAGAATGGATGTTGTACTTTGTCAAATGTTTTTTCTGTATCTAATGATTTCTTTTATTAATGTGATGTGTCACATCAATTCATTTCTGAATATTGAACCATGCTTGCAACCAAATCCCATTATCTTGTGGTAAATGAGTTTTTAAGAAGTATTGTTGGATTTGATTTCCTAGTATTTTGTTGAGGATTTTTGCACCTGTGTTCATCATGGATATTGTCCTGTAGTTCTCTTTTTCAGTGTGTCTTTATCTGGTTTTGGTATCAGTGTAAAAAATTTGAACGTTTTCCTTCCTTCCATTTTTTGGGGATAGTTTGAGAACAGGGATCAACTCTTCTTTAAATTTTTGGTAGAATTCACCTGTAAAACCATCTGGTCCTGGATTTCTGGTTTTTGGGAGGTGTTTGTTTGATTTTTTTGTTTTGTTTTGTTTTGTTTGCCCCACTGATTCAATTTCTTTCCCAGTAATCAGTCTGTTTACATCTTCTATTTCTTTCTGTTTCAGTTTTGGTAGCTTATGTTTCTAGGAATTTATCCATTCCTTCTAGGTTGTTCAATTTGTTGCCATATAGTTCTTCATAATATTCTCTTACAAGTGTTTGTATCTCTGTGGTGTTGGTTGTTATTTTTCTTCTCATTGGTGATTTTGTTCATTTCGGTCCTTTCTCTTTCTTTTTTGTTGAGTTTGACTTTATCAATTTTATTTTATTTTTTTCAAAGAACCAGCTCGTGATTTCATTGATCTGTTGTATTGGTTTTTTTTTTTTTGTTTCTATATTATTTATTTCTGCTCTAATCCTTATTATTGCCTTCCTTCTGCTGGCTTTTGGCTTCATTTGTAGTCCTTTAGCCCCTTTAGGTATAAGGCTATGTTTATTTAAGTTTTTTTTGTTGTTGTTGTTTTGGTTTTTTTTTTTTTTTTGCTTCCTGAGTTAAGCCTGTATTGCTATATACTTCCCTCTTTGAATGAGTTTGCTGCATTCTGAAGATTTTGGATCATTTTGTTTTAATTTTCATTTGTTTCCATGTAATTTTAAATTTCTTTTTTGATTTCCTGGTTGACTCATTCATTATTTAATAGCAAGTGTTGAACCTCCATGTATCTGTGGTCTTTACAGATTTTTCTTCATATAGTTGATTTCTAGTTTCCTAATGTTGTGGTCAGAAAAGATGCATGGTATGACTTCAATCTTCTTGAATTGTTTTTTTTTGTTGTTGTTGTTTTTGTTTTTGGTGGGTGGGGGGCTATTATGTGACCTATTCTAGAGAATGTTCCCTGTGCACCTGCAAATAATGTGCATTCTGCTGTTTTCGGATGGATTGTTCTGAATATATCTGTTAAGTCCATCTGGTCCAGTGAGTTATTCCAAGCCTTTGCTTCTTTATTTTAGATATCTGTCCATTGATGTAAGTGGGGTGTCAAAGTACCCTACTATTATTGTATTATTATCAATGAATTCCTTTATTTCTGTTATTAATTGTTCTGTGTATTTGTGTGCTCCCATGTTGGATGTATAAATCCTTATGATTGTTATATCTTCTCATTAGATTGTGCTCTTTATTGCCATATAGTACTCTTCTTTGTATCTTGTTACAGTCTTTGTTTTAAAGTCTAGTTTGTCTGATATATAAGTATTCCTACTGCAGCTTTCTTTTGACTTCCACTTGCATGATAAATATTTCTCCATCCCCTCAATTTCAATCTGCAGGTGTATTTATGAATAAAATGAGTCTGTTATAGGCAGCATATAGATGGGTCTTGTTTTTTATTTATTCTGACACCCTATGTCTTTTGACTGGAACATTTAGTCCACTTACATTCAAAGTAATTACTGATAGATATAAATTTATTGTCATTTTATTTCTTGTTTTGTGGTTGTTTATGGAAATTTTCTCTGATCCTTTCTTGTCTTTCACGTTTTGCTGATTTTCTTTAGATATTTGTATTTCTTTCTCTTTATTCTTTGTATGTTTACTGGTGGTTTTTGATATGTGGTTACCATTAGATTTGTATATAACCTCTTCTGCATATATC
The DNA here is from genome assembly GCF_003254725.2 of Canis lupus dingo. NCBI lineage: Eukaryota > Metazoa > Chordata > Mammalia > Carnivora > Canidae > Canis > Canis lupus. The sequence continues at coordinate 24,248,671 of NC_064243.1, read as the reverse complement.
AGTCTATATTAAGTTGATGATCATTTAAGTATGAACTATTTTTTGTCCTCTCCTTCCTGTATATGTTATTATATTTTATATACATTTTTTGGTTAGTTCCTTGATTAATTTTTTTTTACAGAAAGATTTGTTTTTGAGATGCCTAGGTGGCTCAGCAGTTGAGTGTCTGCCTTTAGCTCAGGGTATGATCCTGGAGTCCCAGGATTGAGTCCCACACTGGGCTCCCCTCAAGGAGTCTGCTTCTCCCTCTGCCTATGTCTCTGCCTCTCTCTATGTCTCTCATGAATAAATAAATAAAATATTTAAAAAAGAAATATTCGTTTTTACAGTTTTTGTATTTCCTACCTTCATATTGTTACTTTTGGTCTCTCCTTTCCACTCAAAATGGATTGGAAAGTGTATTTCTTGCAGGGCTGGTTTAGGACTCATGAACTTTAGTTTTTGTCTGGGAAACCGTTTATCTCTCCTTCTATTTTGGATTATAACCTTGGTGGATAGAGTATTCTTGGCTGTAGATTTTTCCCATTTAGCACTTTGAATATATCATACCACTCTCTTCTGGTTTGCAAAGTTTCTGTTGAAAATTTCCTACTAGCCTATGGGTTTTCCCTTGTGAGTTAATGACTTATTTTGCATCGCTTCTTTTAAGATTTCTTTCTTTATCACTATATTTCACAGATTTAATTACAATGTTCTTGGTGTAGACTTGCTTTTGTTGAGTTTAGTAGGGGTTTTTGTGCCTCTTGGATCTGGATATCTGCTACCTTTCCCATATTAGGGAAGTATTTCTTCAAATAAATTATCTGTTCTCCTTTCCCTATCTTCTTCTTTTGAGACTCCTATAATATGAATATTATTACATTTGATGAAATTACTGAATTCCTTAAGTCTATTCCTGCTTTGCATATTTTCTCTTTTGTTTAGCTTCACTGTTTTTCTTACTTTGTCTTCTAGAGCATTCATTCATTCCCCTGCTTCTTCCAGCTTGCTGTTCATTGCATCAAATGTATTTCTAATCTCATTTATTGCACTATTGATATCTGATTGATTCTTTTTTAACTCTTTTATTTTTGTAGTAATGATCATTATGATCATTATAATGATCTTATGATCATTGCTTTAAATTCTTCATCTGCATGTTACTTTTATCTGTTTTGCTTAGTTCTCTGGCCCTAGTCTTTTAAAAAAGATTTTATTTATTTATTTATTTATTTATTTATTTATTTGAGAGAAAGAGAGAGAGAGAGAGAGATGTTGTGCATGAGCAGGAGGAGGGGCAGAGGGAGAAGGAGAGAAAGAATTGTAAGCAGACTCTGCACTGACTGCAAAGCCCAACGTGGGGCCCAATCTTACAAACCTGAGATCATTATCTAACCTGAAATCAAAAGTCAGATGCTTAACTGACTGAGTCACCCAGAGACCTCTCTCTGGCCCTTGTCTTATTTAGTTCTTTTGTTTGGGATAAATTCCTCTGTCTTGTCATTTTGTCTAAGTCTGCCTGTATCTGCGTTTTAAAAAGTCAGTTATGTCTCCTGCTCCTAAAAGTAATGGCCTTATGAGGAAGAGATCATGTAGTACCCAAGGCCGGCACTTCAGGGAGTATCTTCAGTGTGTGCTCTCTGTGCTCTGCTGTTATGTTTCGGCTGCTCTATCCTTCTGGCCAGTCACCTGCAGAAGTTCTGTTTCCTATTGCAGGCCATGTTTGGTCCTTGGACTGAATGTGGTGAGTTTAGTTAGTTGTGCTTTGATCTAAATACCATCTCCACTGGAAATGACACCCTGCTGAACTCTCTGATTGGGAGACATGATGTGAGCAGAATTTTGTGTTGGTCTCCTGGAAGGGCAATTTCATCAGTGCACAGGTATGTGGGGCTAAGGGTAGCAAGTTAGGTAGCCAGTTCCAGCCTCTGCTGCTTCGCACAGGTGGCTCTATGTTTATGCTAAGGGGCAGTGGGAGGGGATGGTTCCAAACAACTCCTTTGTTCAGAGAGGTGACTCCATGAATGCTGCCTGTCAGGGATGTGCTCTGAGAACAAATATTCTCCCCTTCATGCACCCCAGGAACTCTTCAGATTACTGTTTACATGCTCTCTACTCCCAGGTTTTTTGCCTATCTTCTCTCCAAGACCAACACATTGACCTCTAGGGTCTATTGAAGCCTGCTGACCTTTAAAATTCCAGGCTTTAAGCCTCACTCATTGTAAATACTCAAGAAATTCAGCTCAGCTCACTTTCTATGCCAGTGGTGATGGAGAAATGTTCTCCTTGTGCATTCCCTTGTGTGTTTCCCTCTCTCTCTATCACCCTTCTCTGCTACCATGACTCCCTTCTCGCCACAGCAGCCATGATCTATTTGTACCTTAAACCACGTCTCTGCACTTCAGACCTTCTTCAATGTGGCCTCTTCTCTCCCAGAACAGGAGTTTGTTCTGTCAGTCTTCAGGTGGATTTCTGAGGTATTTAGGATGAATTAATAGTTAGTTGTATTCATGGATGGGCTTAGGGTCCTATTCTGCTGCCATCTTCATGCCTCCAGTGTGCAACCTCATTCTTGGTTGAAGAGAGCGATGACACTAATAGGTGTTTATGAGTGCTTACTATATACTGGACACCATTCTACGTACTCCACACACATTAATTCATTTAATTCTTACAACAACTCTGTAGGTAGGTAATGTTATTATCCCCCTTAGAATTGAGGAAACCATCCAAACAGTTTAGGTAACTGCCCAGTGCCACACTCTGGGCGGGTGTGTACTCGAGCCACCTCTTAACTGCCATACTTGCATCCCTTTCTTAAATAGCAAGAGTAATAATATGCAAAAATTAGACAAATCGTTCCCCACCCCAACCCAAACTGCAACAGAAACCGATATGTATTATTTGCTTATTGGTTCAGTGTCTTTCTTAGAGCTCTATAGGGATCATATGTTATAATATATTTATATGCTCCTGTTGCTCAAACTAAGGTATTATTGTAGAAAACATTAAGTAACAGAGGAAACAAAACTCTTTTCACTAACACTTTACAGTAATTCTTTGTTACCTGATCTCAATGATCCAAATATTTCAGGAGAGAATGTTCTTTGGCTTAAAGAATGTGGATAATAATCTCCACTTGCTGTGGTCTGGCTTGTACCAATTAAAAACTCTCTACTGCTTCTTTCTTGTTTGCTTTTGTGTCTTGATTTCTTTACTCCAAACAACACAGTTTTAGAGTACTTTTGCTTCCTTCCTTGGCTTGAAGTTTGCTGGGCAATAAGTGTCCACCTTACAAAACCATACTGCTTCTCTCCAACCAGAATTCTACTGAAACCTGCTTCTTGCTAAACAAAATGCGTCAGGAGCCCAGCTTAAGCTAAACCTCTCATCTCTTCCACTATGATCCCTTTTGCATTAACACCACTAGCACTTATGCATCTACAGTCATATTCTATATTTTAGGTTAAAGAAATTATGTTTTAATTGGAAACACTGTTTATAAATTTGTTTTCTTTTAGTTTGGCAGAGCCATAGACTACTACGATATCTTAAATATTGATTTAAAAAACCCTGCCCCATTTTAATACTCTTAAAAGACAAATTTAAATTCTTCATCATAGTAGGAAAATCTAGAGCATGCTTGAAAATTTTTGGCTAGTCTTTTTGAAAACCAATGTGATCAGTAAATATGAAAAGCAAAATAACTAACTATTCATGGGATATTTAGTAGAAAATAAAAATGAGCCTACTTGTGTTCCTTAACACCTGTCAAAATGTTATTAGTTCATTTTCTAGCTTCAATGTACCAAATGTGAGATTCTTTTCCAAATTAATAAAGAAACACATTCCTTGAAGCAACAGTTTTCTTTGTGAACATTTTGCTTTTTACAGTTGTAGTAGAAGGTGCAATTTAAACCAGGGGGATCTGGACTTAAGTGATAATAAATGATGAATTTCTATATCATGCTGCCAGAGAACACAGTGTGATAAGCATTAATGTTCCCCAGAATGTTTGCGGTCATTTGGAACAGTTGCTAAAGTTATGGCTAAACAAAGAATTTTAGAAAATAACACCAAGAATTATTAAGAATTATTATCCCACAATAAAGAGAGAATGCATTTAAACTAGCAGGTGTTTTGCTTTTGCTTTTTTTCTTTTTGCTTCCTGCTGACTCTGGCCTTGTCTACACAAATCGAGCATTTGATTCCCGACCTCAGTATGGCCATGACATTATTGATTGACCAGCTATTTGTGCATACCCCCTAAGGGAGGTCACACGCAACCTGACTAATCCAGCTAGTTTGGCTAAGTCTTGGTTTATGAGTGATATTTAAATTTTAGTCATTATTATATTTTTGTTCACCATTGGGATAAATTCTTTGTCCCTCAATCTTGAGCTTTAGAAACTGATGTCTTGGAAGGATCATCAAGACAGTGTGGTCCTGGCACAAAAACAGACACATAGATCAATGGAACAGAATAGAGAATCCAGAAGTGGACCCTCAACTCTATGCTCAACTAATATTCGACAAAGCAGGAAAGACTATCCACTGGAAAAAGGACAGTCTCTTCAACAAATGGTGCTGGGAAAATTGGACAGCCATGTGCAGAGGAATGAAACTAGACCATTCTCTTACACCAGACACAAAGATAAACTCAAAGTGGACAGAATAGCTAAATGTGAGACAGGAATCCATCAAAATCCTAGAGGAGAACACAGGCAACACCCTTTATTTACCTCAGCCGCAGCAGCTTCTTGCAAGACACGTCTCTAAAGGCAAGGGAAACAAAAGCAAAAATGAACTATTGGCACTTCATCAAGATAAAAAGCTTCTGCACAGCAAAGGAAACTGTCAACAAAGCTACAAGACAACCTACAGAATGGGAGAAGATATTTGCAAATAACATATTAGATAAAGGGCTAGTATCCAAGATCTATAAAGAACTTATTAAACCCAACACCCAAAAAACCAACCAATATAGTCAAAAAATAGGTAGAAAGGGATGCCTGGGTTCCTCAGTTGTTGGGCATCTGCCTTTGGCTCAGGGCATGATCCCAGGTTCCTGGGATAAAGTCCTGCATCGGGCTCCCCATGCGGAGCTTGCTTCTCTGCCTGTGTCTCTGCTTCTCTCTGTGTATCTCTCATGAATAAATAAATAAAATCTTAAAAAAAAGATATGGTCAGAAGACATGAATAGATATTTCTCCAAAGAAGACCTATATATAGGTCTACAAATAGACAACAGACACATGAAAAAAATCCTCCACATCACTTGGCATCAGGGAAATACAAACCAAAACCATGAGATACCACTTTATATACCAGTTAGAATGGCTAAAATTAGCAAGTCAGGAAACAAATGCTGGCAAGGCTGCAGAGAAAGAAGAACCTTATTAAAGTGTTGGTGGGAATGCAAACTGGTACAGTCACTCTGGAAAACAGTAGGGAGGTTCCTCAAGAAGTTAAAAATAGAGCTACCGAACAAACCAGCAATTGCACTGCTGGGGATTTACCCCAAAGACACAGATGCAGTGAAACGCCGGGACACCTGCACCCCATTGTTCACAGCAGCAATGTCCACAATAGCCACACTGTGGAAGGAGCCTTGGTGTCCATTGACAGATCATGGGTAAAGAAGATATATATATCATATATATATATATATATATGATATATATATATCATTGCTCAGCCATCAGAAAGGATGAATATCTACCATTTGCATCGTCATGGATGGAACTGGAGGGTATTATGCTAAGTGAAAAAAGTCAATTGGAGAAAGGCAGTTATCAAACAGTTTGATTCACATGTAGAATATAAAAATAGTGCAAGAGATCATAAGGGAAAGAGGGGAAACTGAATCGGGAAAAATCAGAGAGGAAAACAAACCATGAGAGACTCAACTCTGGGAAACAAACAGGGTTGTTGAAGGGGAGGTGCGTGGAAGGATGGGGTAACTAGATGACAGGCATTAAGGAAGGCATGTGATGTGATGAGCACTGGGTGTTCTATGTGACTGATGAAATATTGAAAACTACATCAGATAATAATGGTGTACTATATGTTGGCAGATTGAATTAAAAGAAAATTTCAAAGAGAAACTCTGAAGAACCGAATGAATGAAAAAGAAAATGTAATAGAGCACTGGGTGTTATATGCAACTGATGAATCCCTGTAATCTACCTCTGAAACTAATAATATACTATATGTTAATTCATTGAATTTAAATAAAATTAAATAAAAAATAAAAAAACAAGGCTTCATCCCTATGGTGTTGCCCTAGGAGTCAGCCAGTACGGTGAGTGATGGAGAAGTGAGGGAAGTCTTTCATAGCTGTGGACTCTGTACCCAGAAATGACCTTTGCTGACTCATTTGCCCTGAAGGGTCAGTTTAGAGAAAAAGTAGAGAATTATGGACAATCATAATCATATAAGAACTAGAGGTGAAATCAAATTTGTTTTGACTGAGTCTATGAAAACATGAATTATCAGAGCTAATGGCATCACAGGACAAACAAATGTGGCCCCAACTACTGTCATGTAGCTCAACTTGACAGATGCTTCTTGCAGAAACAAAGAGACCATGGGCAACTGTAAAATGAGATTTTTATTTATTTTTTATTTTTTGAAAAATATTTTATTTATTTATTTGAGAGAGAGAGAGAGAGAGAGAGAGAAAGCATGAGCAAGGGGAGGGGCAGAGGGAGAAGAAGACTTCCCACTGAAGGGATCCAGATATGGCATTAAATCCCAGGACCCTGGGATTGTGACCTGAGCTGAAAGCAGACGCTTAACCAGCTGAGCCACCCAGGCACCCATGAGATTTTTATATTGATTATTACCTTGGACCAGAAAGTGTAAACATATAATTTTTAATATTTTCAAAGAGCCCTAAAAGAAAAGAGAAAGCTCTGTTATTTGTTAAATCCCTGTTGTGTGCCAACTGGTACCATGACACATGCTGCACATGGCATATACCATTTTTATCCTTTTGTCAACAATATGAGGTAGTTATATTCTTCCCAATTTGCTTCTCTGAGGAATTGAGGCAGGGAGATCAGACCTCTTCAGACTACTGGTCTGAATTTCCATAGGATTTAATTGCAGAGTTGGGATTTAAATCAATGTCTGTTTGGCTCCCCAAATGAGAATTTGTTACAAGAAATCAGTTAATCCTAATGCTTTGTTGCATCTGTTAAGGAAATTCTATTGGCTTTAGTAGAAAATGAAAACATGATAACTTAAAAACCTGAAACCTGAGCATATTTAACCAATTCAGAATGATTTTCTCAACCCTCTCTTTGAAAAATTATTGAAGAAATTCAGAGAACAGAAAGGCCCCACAGTCCCCACTTTGGATTGAGAAAGGATATTGATGCCATGGGACGCCTTAAGCAGAAAGGCTGTAGATATCCTGCAGATGGTGGGCTGTGTGCTGGGGGTTCCTCTGAATCTTTCCAAAGGTAAGTTAACGACACTGTGCCAGCTGCTGTCTGTGGTGCTGGGGTCTTGTATTTGCTCTAAAGGAGGACAGCTGGGAAGGAGGATATCATGGCCTTTTTTTTTTTTTTTTTTTTACTAGGCAGATGAGTGATTTTTATTATAGGGCTTTCAGGTTATTCCAACTGGAAGAGTTTTGTAATATAGGCTTTGTGGAGAGCCAGCCTAGGATTTGGGCTCTGGGCCTGAGGGAGTCTGCGTGAGCTGTCAGGCATGACTGGGACTGAGCTGCGTGGAGGTGTATATGTGGGTTGAAGTTCTGGACTACTGAGTGAATTGATAGCTTCCAATTCCAATGTGAGAGGGGGTTCCACATCAAGCAATTCTCACACACCAGCTGGGTGTCCTACAATTCAACTCAATTTTGACACTGTCTGCCTGAAATAGCATCAGATTTCACAGGTTTAGGGGCCAGTACTGTAAGACTGCCCTCCCCCACTTCAGATGCCAGTCACAAGTCCAGTTTGTTTCCTATGCTTTTGATGTAACTGGCTATAGATCAGATTCCAATGACCCCCTCCTCAAGTCTGATTAATTTGTTAGAGCAGCTCACAGAATTCATGGGAAAAGCACACCTACTAGTTTACCAGCTTATTATAAAAGGACACAACTCAGGAACAGCCAGATGGAAAAGGGCATAGAGCATAGGGCAAGTATGTGGAAAGGGTATGGAGCTTCCATGCTCTCTGAGAATACCACTCTCCCGGAGTCTCCATGCGTACACCAACCTAGAAGCTTTCAAACCCCATCCTCTCGGGCTTTTATGGTGGCTTCATTACATGTGCACGATTGGTTAAATCATTGGCCACTGGGAATTGATTCAACCTCAGGGGCCTGCTCCCCTCCTTGGCTGTCAGAGGTTGGTATTGAAAGTTCTCAACACCCTAATCACATGGTTGAGTCCCTTGGTAACCAGCCCCTATCCTTAGGTTACAGAGAGCCTCTCCAAAAGTCACCTCATTACCCTAACAAAAGACACCTTATTGCTCCCATCTCTTAGAAAATTCCAATGGTGTTAGGAGCTCTGTACCAGAAAAGGGAAGGAAGACTAAATATATATTTCTTATTATGTATCACAGGGCTCCTCTCTGTATCTCAGCTTCTCTGCTGCCTTCTCTCCTTGTTTTCACTAGATGTTTTTAACATTTCTATTTCACTCTTTGAATAGGTACTACAGGCATATATATTTATATATGTATGTGTAAATGTGTGCAGATATGTATGAATAATAAAAAGTTTCCCTCTCAACTGTTTATCCCCTATTCCCAATTACTGCTCCTCAAAGAGGTAATGAATCTTCTGGGGTTTCTTCATACATATATAAGCAAATATGAATATAATCACTTTCTCCCAGTTGTTAGGGTCTCCGAGAAGTAGTGACAAGATGGAATCAGAAATGCCTGTGAAGGATGAAGGGGAGAGGCAGCAGGAGAAGAAAAGGGAGCCTTTGGATTATGAATGGCTCATAGTCTGACTCTTGGGGGCAAGGATGGGAAAGAAAGGAAGATTGAGTAGGAAGAGTCTCAGACTGTGGTCCAGCTCCAGAAAATGTTTTGACCTGGCCAATGAGGAGTCCTTGAGCCAAAGCTACCAATTCCAGGAGTCCTAGGTCCTGTAGAAATAGATCAGTTCTAGTACCCCTGCCATGCTCAGTCACGGGCTGGGAGCAGCCTAGGGAAATAGGACTGCAGCACGACCATGGTGGCAGTACATTATGCACCGTGTTTTGTACCTTGTGTCTTGGAGACTTCTCACAAAGCAGATGGCTCACTTTCTCTTTCTTTCTTTCTTTTTCTTTCTTTCTTTCTTTCTTTCTTTCTTTCTTTCTTTCTTTCTTTCTTCTTTCTTTCTTTTCTTCTTCTTCTTCTTCTTCTTCTTCTTCTTCTTCTTTCTTCTTCTTCTTCTTCTTCTTCTTCTTCTTCTTCTTCTTCTTCTTCTTCTTCTTCTTTAAATCATTGCGTGGTGTTCCATTGTGTAGATATATCTTAAGTTATTGAATCTTTTCTGTATTGGTAACTGCTTGGGCTCTTTCAAATATGTTGCAGTATAAAGAGTATTGAATGAATAATCATGTAAGTATGTAATTTCTTTCTTCTTTTTTTAAAGATTTCATTTATTTATTCATGAGAGACACACATAGAGAGAGTGAGAGAGAGAGAGGGAGAGAGAGAGAGGCAGAGACACAGGCAGAGGGAGAAGCAGGCCCCATGCAGGGAGCCCGATGTGGGACTCGATCCCAGGTCCCCAGGATCACACCCTGGGTCAAAGGAGGCGCTAAACTGCTGAGCCACCCAGGGATCCTGTAAGTATGTAATTTCTTATGTGCATATATGTGAACTTATTATGTTCACATAAGTGGACTTGTGGAATTATTTAGTGAAAGCGTATATGTGGTTTTCACAGATAATGTGAAATTGACTTCCAAAGGGATTGTGCCAATTTATATTCTCACCAAGTAGTGCATAGGAGTACGTTTCCTCCCATAGTCTCTTCAATTCATGGTTAGCAAACTTTTGGATTGTTGCCAATGAAATACCTGGATTTTGGTTTGCATACTTGCCATGAATTTTGTTATCTTTCTTTGTATTACTTAGGTATCTCAATTGGGTCATGTTCTCTACCACTCCTGCCCTTTAAGGCATTTCAGTTTTTCTGGTTTTAGATTCCTACTTCTGTCTCAGTGCCCATAAACACACCAGATTTGCATCAATATTTGGCTGAGACAGGCACCAAATGTTTCCTGTTTGGGCACAAACTGTCTTTATAATTGACTTATGCTTTTATTTCTTGTTCTTGAATTCAAAGAGAGAAGAAAAAGAATAGAAAATATGAGTAGCAAAATGCGCTACTGTTGATCTGTAGTACAGAAAGAAGAGCTAAAAAATAAGAAAAAACAGTAATCTTAAAGATCAACATGCAGGAGCAAGTTAAGTCTTACATAAATTAAAAGTAGCCAAAGAAAAACTGTCCTGAATGAACACATTTTTGAGTCTTATACAGATAGCTAAATAGATGTCAGTTTTTCTCAAATTACATTATATAGTATGAATAAAGATTAAAAGAGTCAATCACTGAAGTGGAAAAGCTGAGTCTCTAGGATACTTAGGTCTGCTTTCTTGTTTAACCATATTCCAGAGAAATGATGCACTTTTCTGGGAAAAGAGCTGGATATGTTCATAAGAATACAATTGAGGATGCTCAACAGAGGGATTACCTAAAAAATACTAAATCTCATCCCTAAACACCTCATCATGATGAGATATTTGGCTTCTGCAGTAGTTAATATTTTTAGTGATGACATATCTTGTGTTTCTACTTTTATTTCTTTCTCTTTAAAACAATTCCTAGGGCATCCTGGGTGGCTCAGTGGTTTAGCACTTGCCTTCCGCCCAGGGCATGATCCTGGAGACCTGAGATCAAGTCCCACGTCGAGCTCCCTGCATGGAGCCTGCTTCTCCCTCTGCCTGTGTCTCTGCCCCTTTCTCTCTGGATCTCTCATGAATAAATAAATAAAATCTTTAAAAAATTCCTAATATTCTTGGAAATTTTCAAATATTCCCAGAAGGGAAATCTGAGAAATTGTGTGTGTGTGTGTGTGTGTGTGTGTGTGTGACAGAGACAGAGAGACAGAATGAGGGAGAGAGAGAGAGAATGAGAAAAGATATACTAAGATCAAACTAAAATTTTATTTTCATTAGGGACAGGTAACTTCCTGGGTACTAATAGGGATTCTTATATCTAATTTATTCTAAAAAATACAAAAACTTTGTGGAAGTTAATTTTTATTTTAGTCTTAGAAAAATAATCATTGAAATCAAGAAAAGGCATTAAAGAAATAAATAGATATCTTTAGCCTTTGTCATCTTTAGTTCTCACATATGTAGGTGGAGATAATATTACTTAGTTCATAAAGTTCTTACATTATGGTTTTGTTTTCATATGCATACATAGGCACATGGTGTGGGCTTCATAAAAGTTATATTTCTTCAAAGAATTATCATTGCTTACAGAATAAAATCCAATTAAAAAAAACCAGCATTTAAGGCTCCCTACAATCAGTTCCAAGGTAATGTTTTCCTGCCATATTTTCCTGTATTCCATGTAGGACCTGCATGTCAGCCAGCCAGCCCAAGTGTCTTGTCTCCAGGAAACTTAGCACATCCTTGCCTTCCTGTTTTACTACTGTATTCCCTCTGGAATTTTCTAATCTCTCCTATCTAAATCCCACTTTTGTTTAAATCCAAAGTCAAAATAAAATGTCTTGAGTGTCCCTAGTTACCACCTCAACCCCTGTGACCTTTCTCTGCTTTCATGTCCTGCAGCGTGTCTTGTTCTTGCCTAGCATTTGGCATGTGGCACTCCGCTCATGAGAAAGGTCAACTTTGAGTGTTTATGTTCTGTCTCCTGAGAAGCTGGGTAACACCCTGGAGGGCTGGCACATTCTGTATCCCTCCTTTTTACATCATCCCAGGAACTCACTGAGGTGCCCAATAGCTATTTATTGATGTGTTACAATGAGACCACCATCAATAATCAGAAGTTCGTATTTCTAAAAAAAAGTATATTTGGGGGAGATAAATAAAATGTGCAAGAAACAGATTTAGTGATTTCATTTTTTTCATATATCAGAGCTTAAAAGTTTTACTGGATAATATTACAGTTGAAATCTTGTGGTAAAATGAGTACTTTTTTTAATTTCTTAATATTTTTTTTAATTTTTATTTATTTATGATAGTCACAGAGAGAGAAAGAGAGAGAGGCAGAGACATAGGCAGAGGGAGAAGCAGGCTCCATGCACCGGGAGCCCGACGTGGGATTCGATCCTGGGTCTCCAGGATTGCGCCCTGGGCCAAAGGCAGGCGCCAAACCGTTGCGCCACCCAGGGATCCCTAAAATGAGTACTTTTGCTAGAGATTAAAATTTTGCTTTTGTCTTCTTTTGAAGTGGTGCCAGTAATATGCACAACCTTCACTCTCTTCTTAGGGCAAAGTATCTAGACTCTTAGAAAACAACTTTATTTGCAGGTGCATGTGCAGGGTCCAAGGTCTCCTGGGTTGTAAAAGCAGAAAACAATGAGACCTTTTGTGAAAGAAAGAAAGAAAGAAAGAAAGAAAGAAAGAAAGAAAGAAAGAAAGAAAGAAAGAAAGAGGGTTTTGCTTAAAGGGAAAAGGACAAGTGAGTACCCTTGCCTATAGAAAACAGTTGAAATTAATCTCTTGCACCATACACAAAGATAAACTCAAAATGAATGAAAGATCTAAATGTGAGATAAGATTCCATCAAAGTCCTAGAGGAGAACACAGGCAACACCCTTTTTGAACTTGGCCACAGCAACTTCTTGCAAGATACATCCACGAAGGCAAGGGAAACAAAAGCAAAAATGAACTATTGGGACTTCATCAAGATAAGAAGCTTTTGCACAGCAAAAGATACAGTCAACAAAACTCAAAGACAACCTATAGAATGGGAGAAGATATTTGCAAATGACGTATCAGATAAAGGACTAGTTTCCAAGATCTATAAAGAACTTATCAAATTCAACAGCAAAGAAACAAACAATCCAATCATGAAATGGGCAAAAGACATGAATAGAAATTTCTCCAAAGAAGACATAGACATGGCCAACATGCACATGAGAAAATGCTCCTCATCACTTGCCATCAGGGAAATACAAATCAAAACCACAATGAGATCCCACCTCCCACCAGTGAGAATGGGGAAAATTAACAAGACAGGAAACCACAAATGTTGGAGAGGATGTGGAGCAAGGGGAACCCTCTGCATTGTTGGTGGGAATGTGAACTGGTGCAGTCACTCTGGAAAACTGTGTGGAGGTTCCTCAAAGAGTTAAAAATAGACCTGCCCTATGACCCAGCAATTGCACTGTTGGGGATTTACCCCAAAGATACAGATGCAGTGAAACGCCGGGACACCTGCACCCCAATGTTTATAGCAGCAATGTCCACGGTAGCCAAACTATGGAAGGAGCCTCGGTGTCCATCGAAAGATGATGGATAAAGAAGATGTGGTTTATGTATACAATGGGATATTCCGTTAGAAACGACAAATACCCCCCATTTGCTTCGACGTGGATGAAACTGGAGGGTATTATGCTGAGTGAAATAAGTCAATCAGAGAAGGACAAACATTACATGGTCTCATTCATTTGGGGAATATAAAAAATAGTGAAAGGGAATAAAGGGGAAAGGAGAGAAAATGAGTGGGAAATATCAGAAAGGGAGACAGAACATGAGAGACTCCTCTGGGAAATGAACTAGGGGTGGTGGAAGGGGCGGTGGGCGGGGGGGGGTGTGACTGGGTGGTGGACACTGAGGGGGGCACTTGATGGGATGAGCACTGGGTGTTATTTTATATGTTGGAAAATTGAACACCAATAAAAAATAAATTTATAAAAAAAAAGAAAATAGTTGAAATTAGATGTCTTATTTTTTGAAAGTTGAAAAGGAAGAAAGTGCCCAATTTCTGGGAATGTTTACTCTGAGGGAGAAAAAGAGACACAGTCCTTATCTAGAAAAAGTGAGAAGGTGAACGTTGGACCTTGTTTTGGCCCAGTGCTCTAGGGCAGTTAGTCCCTGTGGGTAGCTCTTGAGGTCTAAGAAAATGCTGAGGACTGAGAAGCCTGCTGTGTGGATCCCAGTGAGGCATGCTTGGCCTGGTTCTGTGTCTGGGGGAGTCAGGGCTGCCTGGACCAATAAACTCCTATGCCTGAAACTAATATTACATTATGTTAACTAACTGGAATTTAAATAAAAACTTAAAAAAAAAAAACTGGAGCATTTCCCAACAGTGACACCATATGACAGTGACCAAATGCCAAACTGTTCTTGCTGGGTTTGGGAGTCTGTAAGTCTCTGTAAGTCTGTAATTGGGGTTTAGAAAATTCATGGTACAGTGGCACCCCAGAGGAAGATATTGTTTCTTTCCCCTGACATAGTATATTGGTGCTTGAACATTTAATTCAAGTATTAAGAGATGTGACTATTTTTACCACTATTTTGTGGAGCTAACCAAAACTGGTATATGAGATCTATATTAATATATGAAGTCTATGACATATATTCAAGATAAAAACCACTGTTTTAGTGAATAAGACAGGAAATACACACCATGATCAAAAAGTTTAAGCTCAATATTATCAATATAAAGGGACTAAACTATTCATTAATTTCAGATTTCTGGGGTTCTATATGATACAAATCAAAAAATGGCCTAGTGAGTTGTAAAAGGTAATGGGTCTCCCAGAAGTAGATCATCCCTCCTTGTCTTTGTACAAAGTCTATTCATCCAGGAGAAAAATACTGATAATTGGCTGGAATGTCCAAGACATAATTATTCTCTGCTTTGGGTGCAATTTGGAGGGAAAGAGGAAAATGGTGATTAAAGCAAATAGTTTTCTATTAAGGTTGGAGACTTATCTGACCAATGACAGTTCAGAGAAATCAAAATCGAAGAAAAGAAGATGAAAAAATAGTTATAAATAAATTAAGGTGCTGTGAAAGATCATAATTACAGCTGATTAGTTAAATTTTAATAACTATAAGTTGTTCAAAATTCAGGTACCAATTTTTTGTTAAATATTAAGGGGTGCACTTCAAACCCCTTAATTAGAAAATGTATCATCACTAAAAGTCTAGAGTAATGATCCTAGTCACACACTTTAACCCAATAGAAGGTGACAGATAATAGTTCCACTATCACACTGCCTTTAGGAACTAAAAAACTGACTTATCTGTGACTCCATGGCCCTAAACAAATAATCAGTGATATGTGCAATATCATATATATGAGGGTGGGTGGGCAGAGGGAGAAGCAGACTCCCTTGCTGAGCATGGAGTGGACAGGGGGCTGATCCCAGGACTCTGAGATCATGACCTGAGCTGAAGTTAGTCATTTAACCAGTTGAGCCACCCAGGTGCCCCAGAATAATTTTTTTAAAAATAAAATTAATTTAGTTTTTTTTTCGTTATAAATAGAAACAGAAAGGGAGAGTGAGAGAGAGAGAATCTTAAGCAGGCTCCATGCCTGTTGGAGAGCCAGACCCAGGGCTCGATCTCTCAACCCTGAGATCATAACCTGAGCTGAAATCAAGAGTCTGTCACTTAACTGCCTGAGCCACTCAGGCACCCCTAAAATAAACTTGTTTTAGATTCATGGAAAAACTGTAAAAATAGTGCAATGAGTTCCCATAGGTAGTACACTCAGTTTATCATATTATTAACATCTTACATTAGTATGGTACATTAACCACCATTAATGACCAATACAGACATATTATTATTAGCTAAAGTCTACACTTTATTCATACTTCTTTTGTTTTACCTAATGCTCTTTTTCTGTTCTAAGACCCCACATGATATATAGGTGTGATTACATGTAGCATGTCTCCGATGCTCCTCTTGGCTGTGACAATTTCTCAGACTTTGCTTGTTTTTGATGATCTTGACAGTTTTAAGGAGTATTGGTCAGGTATTCTGTAGAATGTCCTACAATTAGTATTTGGTTGTTGTTTTTTTTCTCATGATAAGACTGGGGTATGGATTTTGGAGAAGACCACAAGAGATACGGTGATGTTGTCATTACAGCATGTCAAGGGGCATAGTATCAACACAACTTATTACAATTGACGTTGCCCACCCTCACCTGGCTAAGATAGTTTCTATTAAGTTTCTTTACTGTGAAGCACCCCTGCCCATCTGTGCACAGCCCACATTTAAGGAGTAGAGAGCTAGTCCCCCTCTCTGGTGAGAGTCGAGTATCTACATAAATTATTTACAGTTCTCCATTGGATATATGTCTATTTTCTTCTGTTTATTCATTCTATCATTTGTTTGTATCAACATGAATATGTGGATTTTTATTTATGACTTTGGCTTGAATTATTCCAACTTTGTTCATTGGGAGCTATTTAGTTGGCACCAGTGTCCTCTGAACATACCCTCATAATGGTGGCTTTTTGGAATCATTATATACTTTTTGTCACTAAGAAATGTTCTAGGCTCTTCTTGTTATTTTGTGCCCTCATCATGGAATCAGCCATTGTTCCAAGGATTCCTGATTCCTTTCCTAAAGAACTGTATTAGAAACCAAGATCTGAATTTTATTGGGTTGCCATAGCTTCTAGGCCCTTTTCAGCTAACAGAGAAAATACGCATGTCGCATGTGTGCACTAGCAATGCGTGTGTATTATATATATATGTGTGTATATATATATATACACACACAAATTTTTCTCTATCCATCTCTACCTATATTAAGCTAAACATGAGCTCATACTAATGTCTCCAACGTCAATCCATTACCTCATAGATCCCTCTAGACTTCTCTCCTTGTTTATCTATAACCTTCTACTTC
Source organism: Canis lupus dingo (assembly GCF_003254725.2). Classification (NCBI taxonomy): domain Eukaryota; kingdom Metazoa; phylum Chordata; class Mammalia; order Carnivora; family Canidae; genus Canis; species Canis lupus. The sequence goes on along the minus strand of NC_064243.1, from coordinate 24,231,814 downwards.
AACACTGGGAAACTTGGCTAGGGTCCTTTTCCATGCATTACTTAATTGTACAATTCTAGTATACATTAACAAAACTGTTAATCCATATCACTGTTGTGGACTTTATTGACTAGAGAACAGTGTTTTTATCTTTATCTTATAGTCTCCATTCATTTTCAAAGTTACTTAATCAGCACCACCTTCATTCCCCCATTCATTGAGCATCTTTATAATACAATTAGATTTTTTCATTTCACTTCATCCTGAGATCCCCTAACCTCTTAAATGACTTGTAAGAATTTTGCATACATAAGATTCGCTGTTATGCCATAAATTTATATAGGTTTTAACAAATACAAATACATATACATATACAAATTTATATTTATATGTAAATGTATACATATACAAATGTCATATACTCACTATTACATTGTCATATATGATAGTTTTATACTCTAAAAATTCCCTGGTACTTCATCTACTCAACCCTCAATTCCTCCTCAAACCACCGGTAACAGCTTATCTGTTTATTCTATTATGGTTTTGCCTTTCCCAAGGCTTGAGTGTTTTTTTGGGGGGGCTTGAGTGCTAAATGATTGTTGAAGGACATCTTGGTTGCTTCCAAGTTTTGGCAATTATGAATAAGGCTGCCAAAGACATGCATGTGCAGTTTTTTTGTGTGTGAACATAAGTTTTCAACTTATTTAGGTAAATATCAAGGAGCATGATTGCTATATCATATGGTTAAGAGTTTGCTTAGTTTTGTAAGAACCGCCATACTGATTTCCAAAGTGCACCATTTTGCATTTGTACCAGCGATGTATGTGAGTTCCTATTGCTCTATATCCTTACCAACATTTGGTATTGTCAGTGTTTTGGATTTTAGCCATTTTGATGTATGTAGTGGTATCTCATTGTTTTAACTTTAATTTCCCTAATGATAAAAGATGACTGAGCATCATTTTACATGCTTATTTACCATCTGTAAATCTCCTTTGGTAGATATCTATTCAGATCTTTTGTCCATTTAAAAATTATATTTCTTGTTTTCTTGAGTTTAATAGTTCTTTGGAACTACTTTTTGGAAAAATAATACTGTTTTGGAAAACTAATACTTTTGGAAAAAACTCACTTTTTAATATTTATTTTGCAAGTATTTTCTTCCAGTCTATGGCTTGTCTTTCCACTATGTTAGTAATGTCTATCATAGAGCAAAAGTTTTAAATTTTAATAAAGTAAATTTATTTACTTTTTCTTTTATGGATGTGCTTTTGGCATTATATTAAAAACACATCATCAAATCCATGTTATGTAGATTTTTTTCTCCTTTTTACTTGTAGAAGTTGTATAGTTTTGTATTTTATATTTCCTGTTAATTTCTCTGTGTGTAAGACCTATATTTAGATTTCTTTTTGCATGTAAATATCCAATTGTCCCAGCATTATTAGTTGAAAAGCTTATTTTTCCATTGAATTGCTCTTTCACTTTGTTGAAATCAGTTGGCTACATTTATGTGGGTCTGCTGGGCTCTCTATTCCGTTCCACTGATCTATTTATCTATTCTTTTGTTAATACCAACATTCAATAAATATATATATACATATTTAAAAAACAAAGCAAAAAAAAGAGAAAAAAATACCAACATTGTCTTGATTTCTATAGCTTTATAGTAAGTATTGAAGTGAGATAATATCAAACATCCAACTTTGTTATTCAGTATTGTGTTGGCTATCCTAAATCCTTTGCTTTTTCATATAAATTCTAGGATGAGTTTATCAAAGCCTACAAAACAAGTTGCTGGGATTTTGATTGGGATTGTGTTGAATCTATAGACCAAGTTGGAAAGAGTTTTTTTGGAATCTGTGTTTTTTGTTGCTTTTCGAGTTTTCTGAGTTTGGTATTTAAAACATGTGTTGCCTGTTGGTGGGAATGTGAACTGGGGAAGCCACTCTGGAAAACTGTGTGGAGGTTCCTCAAAGGATTAAAAATAGATCTGCCCTATGACCCAGCAATTGCACTGCTGGGGATTTACCCCAAAGATACAGATGCAGGGAAACACCGGGACACCTGCACCCTGATGTTTCTAGCAGCAATGTCCACAATAGCCACACTGTGGGGGGAGCCTCGGTGTCCATCGACAGATGATGGATAAAGAAGATGTGGTTTATGTATGCAATGGAATATTACTCAGCCATTAGAAATGACAAATATCCGCCATTTGCTTCAACGTGAATGGAAGTGGAGGGTGTGATGCTGAGTGAAGTAAGTCAATCGGAGAAGGACAAACATTATATGTTCTCATTCATTTGGGGAATATAAATAATAGTGAAAGGGAATAGAGGGGAAGGGAGAAGAAATGGGTAGGAAATATCAGAAAGGGAGACAGAACATGAGAGACCCCTAACTCTGGGAAACAAACTAGGGGTGGTGGAAGGGGAGGAGGGCGGGGGGTGGGGTGACTGGGTGGTGGGCACTTAGGGGGACACTTGACAGGATGAGCACTGGGTGTTGTTCTGTATGTTGGCAAATTGAACACCAATAAAAAAAAAAACATAAAAAAAATAAATGTATTATTAAAAGAAAAAATAAAATAAAACATGTACTGCAAAAATACACGAGGGGAGCTTAGACAGTTTACCCTCAGCTTCCACTGAAGTACAGGAACCTGTAGACACTGGTTGGATACTCTCACCACTCTTTAGCACTGTGGTTTGCTTCTGTGAACCAAGCGCATGCCTTGGAGTCTCTTTCAAACCATCTCTGCTTCTCGTTATAAGAGTAGTTGCCTCAAATAATCTCAGCCTTAGCATGGGAAGATTTCTGGATAGCCCCAGGTGCCCTCAACTATCTTGCACAAAACTAACACCTCTTTGCCACTCCCATCCTGGTGCTTTCCTTTGGGTCAAAGTATCATCTTCAGATAATGCTTTCTTTTTCAATATATTTTATGATTTACACCTGAAGCAAGGTTGACACAATTTCACTTAATCCCATTATTTATGGTTTATAGAAAGTTGTCAGATAGTTCAGAAGGGAATATGTGCAGGTGCAGTTGACTTTGGTGAGAGTGTGAAGTAGGAAGACCCCAGAGTCGTATCATTGCTATGAAAAGGAAGCATGCCACAGTATTGGGGACCAAGTGTACATGGCCATAATGGGAGCTGAGGGCCCCCAGCAAAGGTGGGCATATCAGGGAGCAACCTTGGTGCCATTTGATCTCTCCTGGAACTTCATTTTTAGCAAATGAAGAAACTCCAATCAAACCCTTGTTGCAGTTCTCCTTAAAAATGAGTATTGAAGGGTAGCCCGGGTGGCTCAATGGTTTAGCGCTGCCTTCAGGATCGAGTCCCTTGTTGGGCTCCCTGCATGGAGCCTGCTTCTCTCTCTCTCTCTCTCTCTCTCTCTCTCCCTCTCTCTCATAAATAAATAAAATATAAGAAAGAAAGAAAAAATGAGTATGGATTCTTTCCTGCACAATTCCATTTCTATTCCCATTTCTGAAATAGCTCCAGATACTTCTTTTCCAAAAGCATAAAATGGTTTCTAACTGGTTTCTAATGGTTTCTAACTGGAACAAGTGCAATTAAATAAAACAACATAAACAATTTCTTTCCTCTTCCAGATGAAGAATTTTAAACTCTTCATATCTTTGGATGGATTCCCTGAAGCTTTCTTTGCCTCATCTGGCTCCTCTTATCACTGCCTTTGAAATGGGCTGACTCCAACCTAAATGGACCTCAAAGCTGCCATGAGCACAATGAGCAACTTTGGTCTTTGGATCCTGCTCTGGCGTTTTTTTGTTTTGTTTTGTTTTTTAAAGATTTTATTTATTCATGAGAGACACAGAGAGAGAGAGGCAGAGACACAAGCAGGCTCCATGCAGGGAGCCCGACGTGGGACTCGATCCCGGATCTCCCGGATCACACCCCAGGCTGAAGGCACACTAAACCACTGAGCCACCCGAGCTGCCCTTCTCTGGCGTTTTGAGGAACTAGTGGCCACTGACTTTGTGCTTCATGCACTCTGTAGTAGGTCTTAGTCCCAGAGGATGAGGGACTGTTAATTGGGGGCAGTTGTTATCAAAGAAGAGTGATGAGAGCGGGTGTATGGGAGGGTATGGAAAGGAGGAAAACTTTAGGACTTTTTGGCTTTAATTCAAGTAGTCAAATAAAGAATTATCATCTGTGGGTACCTTCTAGGACCCAATTTCAGGTTATATGTGGCTGGGAATAAAAAAGATAGAAACACCGTGCTGCCCACCAAAATCTAACTGGGGAGATGTGACATGCACACACAAGAAAAAGAATAGATAAAACTATATTGACTTGCTAACCTGAGTCATGGCTTCCACATGGTGTACATGGCATGAAAAAAGATTGGCTTTACCTACAAGTGACATAGGTAATTCATTGTCTACTGTGTAGAGCCCAAAATGTATGCCTAGCAATTTTAATTAATACTCTAACATAAAAAAATATAATATAAAAAAACAAATTCCCAGTACATCAGCACTTCATTAAAATTTTGTACTTTAAGGACAATTTGATTTTGTATGGCTTCTCTTACAATAATCTCTATGTTAGAGGTCAGAAAGGGTTCACAGTACATGCAAAGAGGTGCATAACTTAGTATTCTCTAATACAAAGTACATAAGAGGTACTATACCTATTCCCTGCTTTCCCACCCATTTCATGGATAAGAAAACAGGCTCAGAGAGATTAAGTAACTTTCTCAAGGTCAACTAGCTACTAAATCTGCCTTCCTCCAAGGCCCATGTTCTCTTCTTTTATTCCATACAGTCTTTGGAGGCTGAGCGTAAGTGGGAACAGCAGGATTCTGGACCACAAGGCTAGTCTGACCAGGTAATGATACTGACTCTTCAAGCATATGGGCATATAGGGGGTGTGTAAGTTTGGGCCTGGAGCAGTAGGAGTTGCTGAAGACTGGGGGGTCCCACTCTTAGGCCTTTTGGGTGCTAAATAGAATAGGATAGAATGGAATAGAATAATAGAATAGACAAGCATCATAATAAGACTTGTGGATATTATTAATCTACACTCTGTTGAAAGAAAGAGGGAAAAAGGAACTCCAGTGATAGATACGTTTTTAATTTACTTACTGACCCTGGGCTGTTCCAAACAGCCTTTGCTGGCATCACATCACCATTACCAGCTAATGCCAATTTTCTTGATCTGACTGAACAGAAGCGCCCCTAATTCTAGACATTGCCTATTCACACGGCAGTGTTATTTAATGATAATCGCTCATCTGAATCCAGTGCATATTCTTCTTTGAAGTACATCTAGGATCAATTGTAAGAGGACTCTTGGTAACCCTGTCTATTGGGGTATGAGGCAGCCGTGTTCTTTTCTTTCCCAATGCATAGTGTAGGCAGGAGCACTGTCAGGGTAAACATTCAGCTGGCAAAGGCCCCTGTAGGTGGCCAGAGTAAAGACATTATAACATTCTGCAGAGCTCTGCTCTTAGACTCTAATGTCCTATTTGACATTACAAGGAGACTGGAATTAGGCAGGAATGACAATGCTACCACATTTTAGGACAAGGACATGAAGGTCCCAAGAAGTGAAGTTTTGCCCACATTTACACAGCGGGGGAGGCTCCTGCTATGTGTGGGGTATCTCCATCCTCTTTTTTCTCTCCTCTTCACCCTGATCCTTGACTTGACCTTCCATTGACTCTAGAGCTCCCTTTGTTGAAGTTCTACTCCAGCGATACACATTTCTCCAAGACCCTTCCTGAATGTGTCTCTGTGTTGACCTTTCCCTGAGGGTGGTTGCTGTAGCAGCTTCAAAAATGCTTGCTGGCTCTACACTTTGACACTGGAACACATGCTAGGTCATTTAAGTGTCTATTGCTTGCATATGTTTTGTTTTCCCACCAAGTCAGGGTTCATATAAGTCTTATTTTTTTTTAAAGATTTTATTTATTTATTCATGAGACACAGAGAGAGGCAGAGATACAGGCAGAGCAAGAAGCAGGCTCCCTGCAAAGAGCCTGGTCCAGGGCTCGATCCCAGGACCCTGGGACCATACCCAGAGCCAAAGGCAGACACTCAACCATTGAGCCACCCAGTTGCCCCCATGTAAGTCTTACATGTGTTGCTGGCACAGTGTTTGGAACATGCATATTTTGAGCTGAGCACTTACTTTAAAGCCACTTTCTAAATTTTAATACTATGGCTCCTCATAGCTAGAGAACTAAGCACAAATTTAAGATCTACACTCTTTTCATACCTTCTTTCTTATCTCTCACTTTTCTGAGCTCCAAGTCCACCTGAGCTCCATGTACACCAGGCCGTCTGTCTTTCAGCTCTTATGTTCCCATTGAGCCTGTGCACAAGGCATAATGTCTGTGTGGTGCCCCATCCTCATCTTCTTCATCTCCTTTTCATGTTCATTATTTTCTCTGTGCAGACTTTCCTACGCTGCCTCCCCTCTCCTGAAGGAGGATGAGAGAGCTTACCATCTATGTTCCTATAGACCATATGTCCTTATTTCTCTGATGGCATTACTCTCATTAGAAAACACAACCTTCCCTCATAAATGGATTCTGAGCTTTCTAGGATAAGAACTGTCCTCACCATCTCTGTAGTACCCAGCAGAGAACCTGGCCATACTGATATCTGTACAATGAATGCAAGATGGGGGCTGTTTACACTGAGCAGAAGGATCTCATTAAAAGTTAATTAGCCATTAAGTATTCATATGGGAAACACATTTGGAAAAATTATCAAGGTAAAGAATAGGATGACTTAAAAATTTTTTTTTACACTGAACTGCCTTGAGTTGCTCTGAGGCAGTGAGGCGGCAATTTCTGCTGGAGCGAACCTCTCCCCCGTCATAAGAGATGCAGGGTTCCCTGAAAAGTAAAGATTGTTGCAGCGCCGTCTACTACATTCCCTACTAGGGGCCCTCCCTCCCCCTTCTACCCTGGGCTGAGGTTCCCAAAAGGTAGAGTTAGGTTTCCTTCTCTGTGCTTCCCCGGCTGGCTGCGTGTGTTCCCAGGTAGGAGGTAGTGTGAGATACTGTCTTATACCTGTGTCCTCAGCCCCTAGCTTCTGGAGGCTAGCAGCAGGCGCTCTCACTGTGGTTTGCAGCAAAGCCTGGCACCTAAGTATCAGCGGACAGTTTTGATCAATATGTAAACGAATGAGCACAGCTTACAACTGTCCCTTCCACACTCCTGCCCCGGGTGCACTGAAAGGAGTTTTCCTTTTCCCAGTCTCGCTCAAGATCTTACTCTCAGTACCTCTCTTACCCCATTACCATCTCTTCTCCTCCTGGGCTTTGTATGTGTGTATATGTTTATGTCTGTGCGTGTATGTGTACCTGTGTGTATATATGTGTATATGCATGTATTTAGGGGAGGGTGAGTGGTAGGGTTATCTCAAGGTAGCCCAAGGAAACAAAAATATGAAGAACAGTTGTTTTTACAAAAAGACTGAAACCTCCCCTCTGGAGAACGTGTGTCCTCCGTAACAGAGCTAACCAAGCAAAGACGGGATGTCTCAAGTCTGCCGTGACTCATTCCCAAATGAGAACCACTTTGAAGGAGTATGTGATAGTAAATGTATTTTTAATTCTTGTTTATATTATATCCTGTATTACTGCCTAGGAAATCAGAGGACTGTTGATCTTAAAGATCAGCCCCAGAACCACAAATAATCCACCTATAAATGCTGATGGCAGAGTTGCTTAGAGACTCATGCCAGAGGCACAGGAAGCCAACCACATGCCAGCATCCCTGATCACCATGGCAGTAAAACTGTAGCACTTGTAAAAACAGAAAAGCTAATCAGGTAAAAGGGTGACTCTCATGAAGGAGCAAAAGAAATATGAGGATAAACCTGGCCATAGTCCTTGCATAGAGCTTGATGAGACTTTAAAGAATACATATATAGAGAAGCTAAAGAAGTCATTAATAAGGAAGGCTGCTTTAGACAAACAAATAATAGATTTTATTATAATAGTTTAATTAGAAAGATAACAAATTCCTTCAAGAAGAATGGAAGACCATAATTAAAGGGAAATGCTGAGCTTAACTTTTCCCCAGATTTGTTCTTGACTGTTCTATATAGGGTCCGAAAGCACTCAAGAACCTGAGGAATAGTAAAAAAAAAAAAAAAAAAAAAAAGGTACTTACCTTCAGTTCTGAAGCATGAACTTTCTGGCTGAGAAGACTGAGAATGAATGAGGTTTGAAAGAAAAGCAAGCAAGTAGGCCTTGGGCTGGAAAGCACCAGAACGTATGCATCACTGGGAGAGACAGTTAGTTTGTTATCATAACCTTGAATAAATGTCATTATGAAGTGAACTGCATATTTCTGTTGATCTAAAGTTAGGGAAATGGAAAGAAACAATTCGATTAGGACATAGTTTCCATGGCCTCAGCTAGACAAGGCCACCTCCAATGTTTATGACAGGGTTTATGGCATATTATGGAATTGAAACCTTTCTCTTTTTTAACATCATTTTGGAATTGCATTTAATTTTTGTGCTAGGGAATTCAATAAACTGGGGTTTTGAGAAAATTATTTCGGAAGAATTTGTCTTAAAATTTCCAGCAAACTTCTCAAGACATCTTGCAAACATTTGCCTCACTCATCTTATTAAGCAGAAGGAAATAACCCTATTGTCCATATTTCACAAGTTCAAACAGTGAAACCGGGGAATTGTATGCTCAAGGGCACCTCACAGAGCACGTGCCAAGTCAAGGAAAAACCCTTATGTCCTGCCAATTCTTTTCTGTCATAAAACTGCACAGAAACTGCCATCAATCATCCCATTATTCAAAGCAAAATTGTTTAGTTTAGTTTAGTTACAATATCGTTGGTTTTCTGTTTGCCAATACTTGCAGGGAAGGAGTCCCGTTGGTACCAGGCACAACCACCTGCATGTTTCAGTGCAGCCTGGGGCCAGATTTCGGGATGCACCTGGGGCTCTGGGGTGGACTCCAAACCAGTAGCTGTTTCTGAAGATACCCGCCCCAGCCCCGAGCTGAGCGCTGTCCGCACGTGGGCGGTCTGGACAGGGCTGAGGACAGAGGTCGGAGTCCGACTTCCCAGGCATGGAAATACTTCTTATTAAAGTTACTTTCCTCTGGCTTGTCCTTGAAGCAAAGCATGTTCTCCCTGAGAGCTGCGTGAGTCGAGGTCATTCCAGGCTTAGCTGAGTGCCCCAGCAACGTGCCCTGGGGCTCAGACGAGGGTGTTTCACAGGCCTCACCAGAATCACATGGATGAGACAGTATAGGAGAGCTGGGCGGTGCCTCCAGAAAGCCACTGTTTATGTTACCTGGAAAAGAAGAGACACGTTGTCCTCAACCCTTAGACTTGCAGCATTATGGAACCTTTGTCAAAGATCTGCAGATGCGATTAGATAGTTGGGAAAACTGGTGGCAAGATCTAGGGAATGAGCCCCAGGCAGGTTGGCAGATGCAGGGGGTGTTGGAGCACTGGGCGCTCTTGGGAGAAGGCAAGCCTCAGCAGCTCCCCTCTGTGTGCAGTCCTGGGCGGCTCAGTTTAGGAGACATGAAAGAAATGTCAAGGATGGGTAAGGTGACCTAAGGGTTTGGCTAAGCCCTAGGAAAGAGAGTTGGTTTTGCTATTTTAGTTCTTCCTTTTTTGCGGGGGTGGGAGGGCTGATCTCCCTCCCATTATGCAAGAAAATAGAGCAAAAAAAAAAAAATCTCTTGGAAGGAGCAGAGTAGAAATGACATGAGCTTTAGAGCCAGAAGGCATGGGTTAGGGTTCTGATTCTGCTGGGTCTCTGAGTCTCCAGTTTCCTCGTGTCAAGTGGGTTGTTGGGGAGATTAAATGAGATTAGGTCTGCGAAACTGTTTAGAGAACTGTGCAATCAATCACACGCCAATCCCTGTGGTTCTCCTTATAGCAAGGCCCAAGATATAATTGAAAGAGTGGTCTCTTCTTAAAATTACCTTAGCTAGAGGGAAACTCATTCAGCTGGTGAACAATTAAAAGCAAACTTGTGAACTGAGATGCTGGCCAAACAACTGCAATGCTGGGTGCTGGGGGTACACCACATGCTACACCAGCCCATGCCTCTTCCTCTGAGAGGCCGGTAAAGGGGACTGTAGGGAGCACGCTTGGAGCTCTCTCTCTTCTTGTACAATCCAGCAGCCCAGACACTTTTCTTCTGCTCTTCACAGCTCCACCACCCTTCTCAGTGTTATGCTGCCTTTGTGGAAGGGGGGGGTGGGGTGGACAGAGAGAGAGAGGTAAGAGAGAGTGTGGGGGGAGAAAGAGAGACAGAGAGAGAGAGAGAGAAGGAAAGGGAGGAAGGCACAGAGAGAGAAAGAGAGAGATGGAAGAGGACAGAGAGAAAGAGAGAGGGAGAAAAGGGGGAGAAGGAAAGAGAGGAGAAGGAGAGAGAGGGAGAAAGACAGAAGGGGAGCAAGACAGAAAGAGAGTGAAGGAGAGAGGAAGAGAGTTGGGGGGTGTGACTGAGCCAAGAGACAGGGCCTGGGGAAGGATGTGGAATGGGGAGCAAGAAGAGACAGGCGCAGGTATCCTTCGCATGCAGGGCCATGCCATTTGCACAACACGTAAAACGCTGGGAGTTGGAAAGTAACTTGGTAAAAAATACACACACACTCCTCTTGTATTTCTCCTTGACTCACATGCTCAGAATACCTCCAATGCCAGGTGTGTGGGTGGTTTTTCACACATCAAGCAATGACCTGACACCAGCTGGTGTCCTATAATTCAATTCAGTTCTGACACTATCTATCTGGAGACGGCGTTGGGCCCTATAGATTCCATAAGCCCGCTCCCCACTTCCGATGCCGATAGCAAGTCCCAGGTTGTCACTTGTGCTTCTGAATTTGTAAATCTAGGTTCCCACGGCTACTTCCTTGGGTTGTGTAATTTGCTAGAATGACTCACACAACTCAGAGAAATACTTAGTTTTATTAGCTTATTATAAAGAATATTATGAAGGATATAAATGAATAGCCAAGGGAAAATATACATAGGCCAAGGTCTAGGAGTACCTGAGTGCAGGAGCTTGTGTCCCTGTGGAGCTGGCGTGTGCCACCCCTCGGGCATGTAGATATATTCAGAGCCCAGAAACTCTTCCAACTCTGTACTTTTGGGGTACTTATGGAGGCTTGATCTCAGACTTGCCTCATTAGAAGAAAAGACACTCCTATCGCCCAGGGTCACCCAAGGGCTTTAGAAACTCTGCGTCAGGAACCAAGGTCAAAGACCAAATATTAGAACAAAAGATGCCCCTCATGCACTTATCACTTACGAATTTACGAGGATTTTAGTAGCTCTGTGCCAGCAACTGGAAACAGAGGCCAATATATATTTTCTCTATTGCTTCACAAATTCACATCTTTGCTGAAATATGCCACTGAAGCAATAATAAAACTATCCATAGTGCTTCCTTTGCGCCGGCCACTAGCATTGTTCCAAGTGCCGTATACATGCGGACATTTGATCTTTACAACAAATGTGGGAGGTGGGCTCTTTGACTTCATTTACACAGGAGGTGCAGCAAAGTGCAGTCACTGGCTGGAGGCATGATAAATGCTTAAAATTCTATTTTGAGAATGATGTGAAGCCCCTGGGTTCTAAGGCAGGGGAGTGGCATGACATGGTTCAGGTTTTAAAAGGATCCTTCTGGCTTCTTAGAGAATGGATTGCAGGAGCAAGAGGGGAAATGGGGAGCAGCTGTACAGGTAGGGGCTCAGTTGGAGTTGCTTGAGGGGGTAATGGAGAGCGAGGTTGCAGTAACAGCAAGTATGGACAAGTGTTTCCAGAAGTTTTTTATGCAAGAGGTGGGTGTCAGCATGGGGAAAAGGAGACATTCTCTTCAGGCAAGGGTCTCATGGGCATGTGTGTGTATTGATGGGAACATCCACTAGGGAGGGGGCCCTGGGGAGGCAGGTGACAGTGCCAGAGAGGTAGCAAGACACAGTCTGAGAAGGCAGGGAGGACTGTCGACAGAAGTGGGACCCTTCAGCCAGAATGACAAGATGGCCTGTGGGAGGCAACGGCCTGACTATGGAAAGATGAAAGCCTGCCTGCTTAGTTGTTTATGTTCTCACAGAAATATGAAGCAATGTTATTTTAGTCTGATCTAACATTTGAGTTATTTCACCAATTTCTGAGCTACTTAGTGAATTAGGAGCACGCATTTAGCATATGTGTCTGACCAAAGGGGCTGGCTAAAGTCATGCCACCCAGAATAGAGGGTCAACTACAGATGTAAATTTAGCTTTCTGCCCGTGAAACCAAAGGGTGCAAATTTCTTACAGGTTTATGTTTCCTATTCGACCCCATTTCCAGTGGTAAAGGGAATATATTAAAATCTGCTTGCAGAAAACCTCTACCTGCACAAAAAGCCCAGCAATAACAATCGGCACAGAGCTGGTATTCAATAAAAGATTTTGGTTCCATCCTCACTCAAACCTTTCTGTTGTTGGCCCATCCACATACATTCGGCCCTTGGATCCTCATACCAACAGCATGTACAGCAAGGCAAAGATTTATCTACTCACTTGCTCATTTATTCAGCACTCCTTTGGTTTTAAAAAATTATTTATTTATTTATTTATTTATTTATTTATTTATTTATTTATTTGATCTTTTATTTATTTATTTGAGAGAGAAAGAGAATGAACAGGCATGAGCCGGGGGAGGGGCAGGGCAAGAAGGGGAGGGAGAAGCAGACTCCCCTCTGAGCAGGGAGCCTGATGTGGGGCTCCAACCCAGGACTCTGAGATTGTGATCTAAGCCACCCAGCACCTCCAACACTCTTTTTATTGTGTGCATCTCATGCCTGGCCCCCTGTTGGGTGCCAGGGAGACAGATGAGTATGACATTCTCTGACCTAGCAGGGTTCATCTAGTTGGGAAGAAGGATCACAGAGGAATCAAGGTGCAACACACAAAGGTTATGTGTAAAAAGTGCTATAGCCTAAGTGTATATACGGTACTTGAAGAATTTAGATATTAAGGTGCCTGTCTTTCCATTAGGTAAGTGTGAGGACGTCTTCCCATATTGTTGAAGTTGCACTGGGAAGAGTAAATAAGATTTTTCTAGGCAGACAGTTGAGAAGAGCATTACAGAAAAAGAAGGAAAGTGATGATAAAAGCATATACTAGAGGGTAGGAAGGAGTGGAGAGGGAATAGGGAGGGATGGGGTAAGGAGGTAGCCTACCACAGCAGATAATATAGATCTTAGAGCTAAGCTACACTGCCTGGGCATGGATCTGGATTTGCAACTGATGATCTGTGTGAGCTTGAACCTGTTACATAAACTTTCCAGGACTTAGTTTTTTGGTTATTTTCTTTCTGGAAAGTATGCTAAGATTTCCTATCTGTGGCAGGGATCCTGGGCTCTCCAAACCCCACGTGTGCTCTCTCTTTTCAGTTTCTATTATAGTTCAGTTGGGACTGATCATGTGACTGCTTCTGGCCAGCCCGCTATGAGTGAGGTGATAGGTGTCAGTCCCACACTGAGCCAGTGAAGGCCACTGTGGCTCCCCATTCGCTTCCTTTTTCACTTTTGTGGGGTCCTCAGAGGCCATCTCTTCCATATGATAAAACCACAGGGTCCTTGAATGACAACATGGAATGACAATGTGGAGCAGAGACCTCTCTGGCCCATACCATACAAACAATGAGCAACAAGTCTATTGTGTTTTAAGCCACTGATATTTTTGGGTTAAGTTGTTATTTTATTTTACCCTGCCTGTTCCAACTAGTACATTAGCAGTTAGTGATATTATAAGAGTCAAAAGAATCAGCACTTGTAAAGCATTTGGAATGATACCTGGCATATCGTAAGCACTGTGTAAGAATTTGCTAAGCTAAATACAGGGTTAGACAGTGGGGACTGGTGAAGACATGGGGGTAAGTAAAACCAGCATGATGTTGGATAGTGAAAAACCTTGAATGCCATATAAAAATGTGATTTTTTAAAAAAAGATTTTATTTATTTATTCATGAGAGACACACAGAGAGGGGCAGAGACCCAGGCAGAGGGAGAAGCAGGCTCCATGCAGGGAGCCCGATGTGGGACTCTATCCTGGGGCTCCAGGATCAGGCCCTGGCTGAAGGTGGTGCTAAACTGCTGAGCCACCCGGACTGCCCAAAAATGTGATTTTTTTTAAAAAGATTTTTATTAAAAAAAAAAAAAGATTTTTATTTATTCATGAAAGACACAGAAAGAGGCAGAGACAGGCAGAGGAAGAAGCAGACTCCTGCTGGGAGCCCGATGTGGGACTCGATCCCAGGACCCTTGGGTCACGCCCTGAGCTGAAGGTAGACGCTCAACCACTAAGCCACCCAGGTGCCCCAAAATATTATTTTTAATTAGAGGAACATATTAAAAGTAGATAAGAATTTTGGTAGCATGGGCAGAGAGAATAAAAAGGCAGAGCCTTGCACATAGTAAATAAACCCTTAACGATGACTGGTCTTTGTGCATCATGTTAAGTTCTTTGACTGGTGGGTGGGGTAAAGCAGGGAAGGTGGGGCGGTACCAGCTGCCACCTGAAGCTGAGCACTGTTAGAGAGGTTGCACTGATTGATTTGGGAAGGGGGACACGGTGGTGGTGGTGGTTTTTGAAGTAGGGATTTGTACCTTAGCCCCCTGCATGCAGATAATCACCCTTAGGGTTAAGGGAAGCCACAAAATAAAGGAGTGTGTAAGGGGGGGGGGGGCACACAGCCAGCATGGGAAAAGCCTATTTAGAACCAAAAGGCAGAGTCTCTTTATCTTGGTCAAGCTCTCTGGGTTTCACAGAGGAAGAAAGTGACTCCAGAGGCTGACATGCCCAAGGTCAAGTAGCTATCGTGTGCCAGACAAAAGTTAAGTCTGCACTTCCTCACCATTGCCTACTGCTCTTCATATTCTCAAGGAGCCCATGGTAATAAAGACTTTCTCTTGGTCTTTCCTTCTTCCAGTAAACTTCCGTTCTCCTGCTTCGCTTTATCCCAGTGGTCATTTATGTTTTTCTCTTGCTGAACTTCTGTAGCATTCTCCTATCCCTCCCAGATTACGGAGCTTTGTTTAGACAGTCAGAGTCCTGGAAAGGATGGCCCATCACACTGCATTATTTGAGAAGTGTCAAATAAAAGGACTATTTACAAAAATTGGGGCAGATTATAGTTAAACAGCCACAGATCCTTGGGACAGTCGTGCCTGTTTGCCTGTCTGTGGTCCTGGGCCTGAGGGGAGAGCAGAGAGTGTGGTGACCAGTTGCGCTTGAGGGGATGTATGACTGTGGTGACCCCATAGGGAGGAGCAGGAGGACCCCCCTTACCTGTTCCTTCCTCTGCTCAGCCTCATGGGTTTAATCCAACCCATAGCCACAGGGCAAGCAGTTATTGACTTGTCCCACTGCTTAGCCCCCCCACCCCCCGGGGCACAGAGCTGGAAGGATGGGTGGGACAAATGGAAGAGTTTCTGCACAGACCGTCAAGTTCAACGAAAGCGGGCTTGGAAAGGGTTTGCAGAGGTCACTGTGTGCTTGCCACCTGGCACGTATCGGCCTGAGCTTCCCAGGGCCGCACGTAAATAGTCACTGGCCTGTGCTATGTCCGTGCCCGTGTTTCCCCCCACACTGCTCCTCGTCTACTGAGCACTGCCATGTCCGCATCTTGGCTTTCATTACACAGCAACAGAGCGGTTCTGTAACACGGACACTCTGCGGTCTGTGAAGCTTCAAGTCAGGGACTATGCCTGAGGAGTCTGCAGGTGGGGAGAGGGTGCTCTACGCTCTGCAAAGATCTGTGTGCAGTTCCTGTGTTGAAAGCACACAACATTCCAGAGTGCTCCTTTTCCACTTGGCCGAACTGTCTAAAATGCTTCAAGATCTTAGCACTTTCTGTCTTCACCAGGGAGAGAGATTCGATCAGAAAACATAGCCTATCTGTGCTAATTTAAGTAAACAAATAATAAGGTTCCAAAAAATTGAGAACATAAGGAACTGTTAGTAAATATTCTGGTTTGGGCATAGGCATACCGTCCATCGTTTTTGGTTTTGGAGCTTCTCCCAAAAAGGAAAAATAAGACCCTTGGTTTTGTCTCAGAGCAAGTCCATATGCACAGGGCTAATCACTGCTACTTTTAATGAGAAACCTTTAGCAAATCCCATACTCTAAGGATTGGAAGGGCACTCACAAGTCCTTTGGTTTAAAAACTTCGATTTTCAGGAGAGGAAGGGGTAGGGGTTGGGGTAGCTGGGTGATGGGCATTAAGGAGGAGCTTGATGTGATGAGCACTGGATGTTATAAGCAACTCATGAATCACTAAATTCTACCTCTAAAACTAATAATACACTATATGTTAATTAAATTAAATTTAAATTTAAAAACAACTTTGATTTGAAGGTAAGGAAACTAATGCCCAGGGAGGTGAAATGATTCAGTGCCATCCTGTAAGGCCAAGTAATTCTCTTTCATACCTAACGCATGTTTCATTGAAGGCCCAAATTTTGCTTGCCTTGTCTCTCTCTCTCTCTCTTAACAATTAAATATTTGTATATTTTAAAGTTTTTATTTAAATTCCAATTAGTTAAGCTACTTATTAGTTTCAGGTGTCCACTTTAGTGATTAAACACTTCTATACAACGCCTCGTGCTTACTCCAAACACACACCTTAATCCCTGTTACCTGTTTAACTCCTCCCCCACCCACCTCCCTGCTAGTAACCATCAGTTTGTTCTCTATAGTTAAGAGTCTGTTTCTTGGCTTACCTCTCTCTCTCTCTTTTCCCACCTTTCCTCAATTATTATTTTTTTTTCTTAAATTCCACATATGAGTGAAATCATATGATATTTGTCTTTCTCTGACTATTCCTCTTAGGAGGAATGGTTGCTGTGGCCTCCACTTGTTCCGCTGCCCCTGGCATCTCCTTGCTGCCTTGCCCATCCATCTCGGCCCAGGCTGACCCGTCCTACGCTGCCTTAAGCCAGTAGAGGCTTCTTACTCTCCTAGCGTTAGGCTCCCGTGCAGGACAGAAGACTTGCTAGAGCAGTATTGTAGCTCAGAGCCTCCGCTTGTCAGCACTATTTATTCACCTAACATTTGTTCAGAGCTTGCTGTGCCTGACAATATTTTGGTTGCTGGCAGTTTGGCAATTAACAAAATGGGTCACCACTCTCATGGAGCTTTTCTATTAGGGCCAGTCTACTTTATCAGAAAGGCCCTTTTCTTTCCCTTTTCCCTCCGTGTCACCACCTAAATAGGGGGTCTGATCCCTTAAAGTACAATATTTTGTGTTATATCTTTTACAGTTTCAATCCTTGGCCTCCCCAAATTCTTTTTATTTTCAGTGGATCAGAGGAAAATTCAAAATCTCTTTAAAAAATATTTTAAAAGTCTGCCCCAAACAACACCTGTTTACTTGATTTTGTTAAACAGTAGTTTTAAAAGTATGGTCTGCGGATGAGCAGCCTGAAAATTATCTGGAAACATGTCAGGAACTCAGCAAACCTGCTAGATTAGAATCCTGGGGTGGAGGTAGGGGGTGAGGGAACCTGGCCACCTATGTCTTAAACTTTTCAGGTGATCCTGATTCCTGAAGTTTTGAAAACCACAGTTGCAGAGCAATTCAACTCCCACTTGTTTCAACCTTCTATTCCTTCTAGGCCTGGGCCTTTTCTTAACATAACCAACAGATCCAATAAAGTGTTTTCGTAAAGACAGGAAAATTACTTTCAGTAAGTTTAAGGGGAAAAAAAAAAAAGACAGAAGATGTAAAATTTCTGACTTTTAGAAACACAGTGGTCCTGTATCTTTGAAAACAGATCATCGGTAGGTATGAAATATTTAGACTCCCCTGGATATTATAGTTGTCAATATTTATTTATTTTTTTTAATTTATTTTTATTGGTGTTCAATTTACTAACATACAGAATAACCCCCAGTGCCCGTCACCCATTCACTCCCACCCCCCGCCCTTCTCCCCTTCTACCACCCCTAGTTCATTTCCCAGAGTTAGCAGTCTTTACGTTCTGTCTCCCTTTCTGATATTTCCTACACATTTCTTCTCCCTTCCCTTATATTCCCTTTCACTATTATTTATATTCCCCAAATGAATGAGAACATATAATGTTTGTCCTTCTCCAACTGGCTTACTTCACTCAGCATAATACCCTCCAGTTCCATCCACGTTGAAGCAAATGGTGGGTATTTGTCATTTCTAATAGCTGAGTAATATTCCATTGTATACATAAACCACATCTTCTTTATCCATTCATCTTTCGTTGGACACCGAGGCTCCTTCCACAGTTTGGCTATCGTGGCCATTGCTGCTATAAACATCGGGGTGCAGGTGTCCCGGCGTTTCATTGCATTTGTATCTTTGGGGTAAATCCCCAACAGTTGTCAATATTTACAACATAACAGGAATGATACCTTTTGCAGTTAAGCTTATGCTTAAAAAAAAACTTATGACAAAAAATGTTTGAAGTTCCATGAGAAATGTACATGGGAGAAGTAGGCTTCTGAGATTCTTGAGCAAAAAATATTCAAAAACAACTAATTTACAGTATCAAAGCTACACTTCTTAATGCAAATACCGTTTGTAAAATGGCTTCGGCTCACCTTTCCAATTTCCTACAGGGTAGGGCTAGTACATTCATCCTATCTCCACCTACCCTAAAAAAACTTGCAAAAGGGAGTGCTCCTGCTGCTCAGCCTACCACATGGGACACACATAGTGCTTATCTCTTTGCATTGTGACAATTTGCCCAGTTCCTCTACTAGGTCATGGGCTCCACAGGGGTAGGAACCATGGCTTCCCTCATATTGTCCCTTCTCTACCACAGATACTTTTGAATTACCCATCAACCAGTTTAAGTTTACCTTAGGTAGTAGCTCTAGCATTTTTTCTAAGATATCAGTATATGTCACACTTTGTCACTATCCTATTTTTCTCTGCAAATCATGTATTGCACATTTGTCAAACTAATCTATTTTGGTTTTCAAAACATTTATTTTGCTGAATATCCATAAAAAAGTTGGCATATGCATTCTTTCCCCTCTAGGACAACACTCAAGTTGAGGTTTCAGCTGCCTTGGCTCCTCATACCTCTGCATGGGAGACCTCTCTGTGAATTTGGTTAGCCAGGCACTCCACGTTCTGAGAAGTTCTCAGCCAGCCATAGAGTTCCACATTTGGATGGGAATTCAGAGCAATCCACACACAATTTGTGGCTGATTTCTTAAATTGAATTTGCTAAGAAAAAAAAATCATGTTTTCATGTCCTATGGGGTAAGCTCAGGTAACAAAAGGTATTTTTGTAATATCTAAGTTTTTTCAAGGCACTAAACCTCAGTTTAGTCTTTTAGACTTTTAGAATTCCAAACTCCTCTGCCCCTATTGTTGAGTCACTGATGTTAACTTCTTTCTGCGCAGGCATAAATGTTCTTGATATATATGAATAAACCTCAGATCACTGTGGAAAAGAGAATGGAGACGTTTTTGTCATTAACCAGCAAAAACAAGTAACAAATTGAGATGGGAAAAAGAAGTTTAATTCATAGTACAAAAAATAAGGAAATGACTAGGAACTAAATTCAACACTAGATTATAGGAACTATGTGAAGAAAATGACAAAATCTTTTTGAAAAATAAAGCAAGAGATGAAACTTAAAAATTATCTACTATATTTTTAGATGTGAAGACAATGTAAACTTATAAAACTTCAAAATTAATAAGCAACTTTAATGTAATTCTACCCAGAATCCCATTTTTTTGAATTTCATAAAATGATAAAATTGTGCAGTAATATCTGAGAGTAACAAAGAAAACAGTTAAATATAGACTTGTCTTGCTAATTTTTTAGTCAAGTCAAGAAACCTGGAAGCTAAGAATACATTAAAAGGGAATTTGACCTCATTAAAATTTCTAAGGTAAAAGATCTCATAAGTAAAATGAGAAATAATCATTTGTGATCAAAGTATTTCACTGCATAAGTCAGATAGAGGGACTTCCTTCAGCCATTTCCTGTGTCTCTCCTGGCCTTACATTTATTTCTCCACAGTATTGACTTCCATTAGACGTAATGTACCTCTTGGTGACTGATTGCTTGTCTTCCCACATTAGAGTAGAAGCTATCTGAAGGCAGAGACTTTTCTGTTTCAGTGTCCAGAGCAGTGTCTGGCTCTAGTATGAATTTAATAGTATCATTGAATGACTAAATAAATACTGTACAAATTGGCAATAAAAAGATAAACAATGCAATAAAGGGAGTTGAAGAGTATGAAAAGACCAATTCCAGAGATTCAGATCAAAGAAAAGAATAAATATGTAAACGGCTCTGTTCAGCCTTGGTGGGGGCAATGAAAAACAAGGCAACAATGACATTTAAGTTCTCACTAATTAGATTGGTGAAAATTTTAAATGATTATAACTTTAATCCTGGCAGAAGTATTCAGAAAATATATTTATATGGATTGCTGGAGGAAATTAGAATTGTTATAGCATCTTGAGAAAACAATCCAGCATTATCCTTTTTTGAGATTTTATTTATTTGTTTGTTTGTTTGTTTGTTTATTTATTTAAAAGAGAGAGAGAGAGGAAGGAGGAGCAGAAGGGGAGGGAGAGGGATAGAGAATCTCTAGTAAACTCCACACTGAGAAGAGGAACCCAAGGCCAGGCTTGATCTCATGACCCTGAGATCATGACCTGAGCCAAAACCAGGAGTCTGACACTGAACCAGACGAGCCACTCAGGCACCCCAGCAGCATTATTGTTTAAAATAAAATATAATGTACCCTTGAATCAGTGAGCTGACTCTTGAGAATTTATAGCATAATTAAAAAACACTAGTGTTTAAGAATATGCATACGCATTGACTGCAGCATTGGTTGTGATCACAACAAATAGAAAATTAACATACATCAGATGAGAAATGATTTAATAAGCCATGGTGTGTTCACACAGTGGGATATTTGTGACATTATGGAATGGAATAGTCTGGCCATTAAAAAGAATGAACTAGAGCCAAACCAGTTTTCATGAGATGTTGGATCAGAAAAACAAGATGCATAAAATATGCAATATAATACCAAATTGGGATAACAAACAATGAAAAAACTATGTGTGTATGTGTATGTGCATGCGTGTATGTGTCTATGAGTGTATAACTGTATGGAAGAGGGTAAGAAGGAAAAGAATGATAACAGAGAAATCAGTAAATCTATATATATTTGTATGGGAAGAATTATTAAATAAAAAACAAGTTGGATAACAATATGTATAACTTGTTTACAACTGCATTCAAAAACATATGTCTTAAAAAAATAAAAAAATAAAAAAATATGTCTTTATGTATGTATCTAAATACACTTGACTCTTGAACAACCTGAAGGTTAGGGGTGTTGACCCTCCACACAGTTAAAAACCTGAGCATGACTTTTGACTCTCTGAGAATTTAACTACTAATAGCCAACTGTTGCCTTACTAATAACGTAAACAATTACTACATATCTTATATGTTATATGTATTATATGCTGTATTCTTACAATAAATTAAGCTAGAAAAAATATTAAGAAAATCATAAGGGGACACCTGGGTGGCTCAGGCTCAGTTGGTTAAGCATCCAACTCTTGGTTTCAGCTCAGGTCATGATCTCAGGGTCCTGGAATCAAGCCCCGCATTGGACTCTGCACTCAGCACAGAGTCAGCTTGAGATTCTCTCTTTCTCTGCCCCTTCTGCTCATGCTCTCTCTCTCTCAAATAAATAAATAAATCTTAAAAAAAAGAAAATCACAAGGAAGAGAAAATATATTGACAGTACCATAGTATATTTATAGACAAAAAAAAAATCCATGTATAAATGGACCCAAGCAGTTCAAACCTGTGTTGTTCAAAGGTCAATTGTATATCATGAAAGATACTAAAATCTTAATGGTGGACACTTCTAGGGAGAGGGCTTTGTGGATTGGAGGTGAGATAAAGTAATGAAATAAGTTTTTATTTCATACACTTCAAATTTTTTTGCCTTTAGAATGTGGCAAGTTGCATATATAATGAGATTTTAAAAAATCAATAGTGTAGGATGGGATTTGTATTGACTCGTTTCCTATTTTTGCATTAGGACCTTTAGATGTATTTCGTCTGCATCAAAACTTTCTCAGTTTCCTTTAAAAATGCATTTTTAAACAAGATTTTATATATTTATTCATGAGAGACACAGAGAGGCAGAGACACAGGCAGAGGGAGGAGCAGGCTCCATGCAGGGAACCCGATGTGGGACTCAATCCTTGGACTCCAGGATCATGTCCTGGGCCAAAGGGAGGCACTCAACCGCTGAGCCACCCAGGCATCCCTGGTTTGCCAATTTTTTGACAGGGTGGATGTAGAAGGAAGAAAATGCTGTGTGTTTTTGAATGTGTGAATGTGAGTACGTGGCTGGGACTGTGGGTGTAGTAATGTCTGAATCAGTGAATGGCAGGACCAGAGTCTTTCCTTTTTAAGGATTCTACATGCCTCATATTTGCCTCATAAACTGGTTGGTTTAAGGAAATGTAGTAGTGTCAGCCTGTACCAGGGAATTCCCATAGTGGAGAAGACAGCTCAGTCCCATTGATGACAAATGCAGTTACACTTATTATGTAGGATAGAGGTAGTCAGGGATGGGAGAAGGGAGCACTTGGCACTTACCTTTCTGGTGGAATTATGGATTTTACCATTAGATTTGTCATGCTGCATCTACCCATATGGCCTTCCTGATCTCCCAAGAACTACTGCTCAGGTATATGGGTAGTCATGGAGAGCACCTCCTCCTCACTCTAACTCTGCTGCTCATCTCAGGTTTGCACATTAATTCTGGTATTTTAGTTGGCAGTAAGGTACAGGGCAAGGCTTAGGGGAAATGTTCACTATTTTTTTATGTACTTTCTCATTTACCAGCTTATCCATCTTTTGCACTACCCACCATATTTCACCAATATTTGTGGTGATCTGTGCCAATCTTGTCCTATAGCTGTAGATATCCTTAATGGAGAATAAGATCCATATCTGCTCCCTGGAGCTCATTATCTAGGTCTGGAGTCAGACAAAGTATGCTAGAACGTTTACTAGAACGTCATATGCATTATAACATAGACTGGCATGAAGCACCCCGGAAGTGGAAGAAGTAATTAATTCTGTTCTACATGTGGGGCTGGGGGAGCTAGGAAAGTTCTCCTGGGAAGTGATGTGGAGCAGGATCTGAAGTGAGAGTAGAAATCTTCTAGGAAGAAAGGGGGCACTTATAGAATGAATGGAAGGTGGTACAGGACAACCTGGGGAGGGGAAGGAGCATGGGCCCCAAGTGCATGTGGAGAACACAATTCTGGGCTGTATAGCTGGAGCTAAGGAAGGAACAGAAATGTTGAAGCTGGGCAGATTCAGTGAGGAAGTGACATGATCCACCTGCATTTAAGATTAATGAAAATATGAGTAGCACACCATTCCTTTCTTGTCACCCAACTTCACTATTTTCCCTTGGTAACATGGCTGTATGGTATAAAGACAGCCACACACGAATAAGTTGGCCTAAGATCATCATTCTAAAATTTAAGTCTTTTTTGTTTAAGTTTATTCATTCATTCATTCATTCATTCATTCATTCATTCATGAGAGACACAGAGAGAGAGGCAGAGACAAAGGCTGAGGGAGACAAAGGCTCCCTCCCCACAGGGAGCCTGATGCAGGCAGGACTCAATTTCAAGACGCCGGGATCATGGTCTGAGCCAAAGGCAGATGCTCAACCACTGAGCCACCCAGGTGCCCCTAAAATGTAAGTTTTATTTAGTTTTTGGTAGTGATAAAATTTGAAGAAGATGAGTTTTAGCACATTCAATAGAGGTCTACATATCTTACCTGCTGGTCAAGATGGCTTTGTTTCTTCCCAGGAATCACCTCACTTCAGAAAGAAAACAGGAGAAATAAACTGGTTACTACTGACAACACTTTTAATATTCAGAAGAATAATCCAGAGAACATTTTAACTTTCCCCACATATATCCAGATATCACTGGGGTTGAAGTTGAAGTGGGGTGAACTATGTTAACCTGGCTAAGCTGGAACCCTGTGGAAGATGGCAGAAGAGTAGGGTCTTCAACTCATCTCATCCCACCAACTTACCTAGATAACTTTCAAAACATCCTGAACACCTACAAATTCACCTGAGATTTATTTTTATTTTATCATTCTTTTATGCCTCAACACAGAGGCATATATTTATGAATTTCTTGCTTATATTTGGCATACATACTTTTTTGTGTGTATTTTTTATTGGAGTTCGAGTTGCCAACATACAGTATAACATCCAGTGCTCATTCCATTCAGTGCCTCCCTCAGTGCCCATCACCCAGACACCCCGACCCCCTTTCCACCTCCCTTTCCTCACCCTTTGTTCATTTCCCAGAGTTAGGAGTCTCTCATAGTTTGTCTTTCTCTCTAATTTTTCCCCACTCAGTTCCCCTCCTATCCCTTATAATCCCTTTCACTATTTCTTATATTCTCCATATGAGTGAGACCATATGATGGTGGTCCTTCTCCGATTGACTTACTTCACTCAGCATCCCTCGTCAGAATCATCTAGGGTGGAATTTACTTCGGTTGTGGTTGATATTCTGGACTCAGCCCACTCATACAGCCACTCTGCAACTGAGCAAAATGACTAGAAGGAGGAACTCACCACAAAAGAAAGAACCAGAAACAGCACTCTTTGCCACAGAGTTCCAGAATATGGATTCCAATTTGATGTCAGAAAGCCAATTCAGAAGCACAATTATAAAGCTACTGGCGGCCCTGGAAAAAAAGCATAAAGGATTCAAGAGACTTCATGACTGCAGAATTTAGATCTAATCAGGTTGAAATTAAAAATCAATTAAATGAGATGCAATCCAAACTGGAGGTCCTAACGACCAGAGTTAATGAGGTGGAAGAAAGAGTGAGTGACATAGAAGACAAGTAGATGGCAAGGAAGGAAGCTGAGGAAAAAAAGAGAAAAACAAGAGACCATGAGGAAAAGTTAAGGGAAATTATGATAGCCTCAGAAGGAAGAATCTAAGTATGATTGGGGCTCCAGAAAACACTGTGAGGACCAGAGGGCCAGAAAGTATATTTGAACAAATCATAGCTGGGAACTTTCCTAATTTGGGGAGGGAAACGGGCATTCAGATCCAGGATATAGAGAGGTTCCCCCACAAAATCATTAAAAACCATTCAACACCTCAACATTTAATAGTGAAACTTGCATATTCCAAAGGTAAAGAGAAAATCCTTAAAGCAGCAAGAGACGGGAGATTTGTTTTTTTTTTGAGATGGGAGATTCTTAACTTATATGGGGGAAAATATCAGGTTAACAGCATACCTCTCCACAGAGACCAGGCAGGCCAGAAAGGGCTGGCAGGATATATTCAGGGTCCTAAATGGGAAGAACATGCAGCCAAGAATACTTTATCCAGCAAGGCTCTCATTCAGAATAGAAGGAGAGATAAAGAGCTTCCAAAATAGGCAGAAACTGAAAGAATATGTGACCAACAAACTGGCTCTGCAAGAAATATTAAGGGGGAGCCTGTAAAAAAAAGAGGAAGCCCAAAGAAATAATCCAAAAAACAGGGATTGAATAGGTATTATGAGGACACTAAATTCATGTCTTTCAATATTAACTCTGGGTGTGATGGGCTAAATGATCCCATCAAAAGACGCAGGGTTTCAGACTGAATAGAAAAGCAAGTATATCAATCAATGAATAATCAAAGCAAAGACATATTTAGGTAATAATAAACTAATAGTAGGAGACTTCAACAAAGCACTTTCTGCAAATGACAGATATTCTAAGCACAACATGATCAAAGAATCAAGGGCGTTAAATGATACACTGGACCAGATGGATTTCACAGATATATACAGATCTTTGCATATGAATGCAACTGAATACACATTCTTTTCAAGTGCACATGAAACTTTCTCCAGAAGACACCACATACTAATCAGGTCTCAACTGATACTAAAAGATTGAGATTGCCCCATGCATATTTTCAGACCATAATGCTTGGGAACTAGAACTCAACCACAAGAAGTAATTTAGAAGAAACTCAAACATGTGGAAATTAAAGAGCATCCTACTAAAAGATGAATGGGTCAAACAGGAAATTAGAGAAGAATTTAAAAGATTCATGGAAACTAATGAAATTGAAGATACAACCATTCAACATCTGTGGTATACAGCAAAAGCAGTCCTAAGAGAGAAATACATTGCAATACAAGCATCCCTCAAATAATTGGAAAAAAACAAATACACAAGCTAACCTCACACCTAAGGGAACTGGAGAAAGAACGGCAAGTAAAACCCACACAAGCAGCAGAAGAAAGTTAATAAAGATTCGAGCAGAACTCAATGAAATAGAGACCAGGAGAACCGTAGAACAGATCAACAAAACCAGGAGTTGGTTCTTTGAAAGAATTAATAAGATAGATAAAACATTAGCCAGCCTTATTAAAAAGAGAAAAGACTCAAATTAATAAAATCATGAATGAAAGAGGAGAGATCACAAACAATACCAAGGAAATAGAAACGATTTTAAAAACATATTATGAGCAGCTATACACCAATAAAATTAGACAATCTAGAAGAAATCGAAGCATTTTTTGGAAAACAACAAACTACCAAAACTGGAACAGGAAGAGATAGAAAGCCTGAACAGACCAATAACCAGGGAGGAAATTGAAGCAGTCATCAAAAACCTCCCAAGACACAAAAGTCCAGGGCCAAATAGTTTCCCAGGGGAATTCTATCAAACATTTAAAGAAGAAACATTACCTATTCTACTGAAGCTGTTCCAAGGATAGAAAGGGACAGAGTACTTCTAAACTCATTTTATGAGGCCACAATCACCTTTATTCCAAAACCAGACAAAGACCACACCAAAAAGGAGAATTATAGACCAATATCCCTAATGAACACAGATGCAAAAATTCTCAACAAGATACTAGCCAATAGGATCCAACAGTACATTATGAAGATTATTCACCATGACCAAGTGGGATTTATCCCCAGGATGCAAGACTGGTTCAACACTCATAAAGCAATCAACATGATAGTTCACATCAACAAGTGAAAAAATAAGAACCATATGATCCTCTCAATAGATGCAGAGAAAGCATATGACAAAATACAGCATCCATTCCTGATCAAAACTCTTCAGAGTGCAGGGATAGAGGGAACATTCCTCAACATCTTAAAAGCCACCTATGAAAAGCCCACAGCAAATATCAGAGCCGGGGACATCGCAATGCCGGATTTCAGGTTATACTAGATCATCAAGACAGTGTGGTACTAGCACAAAAACAGACACATAGATCAATGGAACAGAATAGAGAATCCAGAAATGGACCCTCAACTCTATGGTCAACTAATATTCGACAAAGCGGGAAGGACTATGCACTGGAGAAAGGACAGTCTCTTCAATAAATGATGCTGGGAAAATTGGACAGCCAAGTGCAGAAGAATGAAACTAGACCATTCTCTGACACCAGACACAAAGATAAACTCAAAATGGATGAAAGATCTAAATGTGAGACAAGAATCCATCAAAATCCTAGAGGAGAACACAGGCAACACCCTTTTTGAACTTAGCCACAGCAACTACTTGCAATATACATCCACGAAGGCAAGGGAAACAAAAGCAAAAATGAACTATTGGGACTTAATCAGGATAAAGGGCTTCTGCACAGCAAAAGAAACAGTCGACAAAATCAAAAGACAAGCTACAGAATGGGAGAAGATATTTGCAAATGACCTATCAGATAAAGGGCTAGTATCCAAGATCGATAAAGAACTTGTTAAACTCAACACCCAAGAAACAAACAGTCCAATTATGAAATGGGAAAAAGACATGAACAGAAATCTCGCAGACGAAGACATAGACATGGCCAACAAGCACATGAGGAAATGCTCTGCCTCATGTTACTCATCAGGGTAACACAAATCAAAACCACAGTGAGATCCCACCTCACACCAGTGAGAATGGGGAAAATTAATGAGACAGGAAACACCAAATTTGGAGAGGATGTGAGAAGTGTGAACCTTCTTGCAGTGTTGGTGGGAATGTGAACTGATGCAGCCACTCTGGAAAATGGTGTAGAGTTAAAAATAGACCTGTCCTACGACCCAGCAATTGCACTGCTGGGGATTTACCCCAAAGATACAGATGCATGAAACGCCGGGACACCTGCACCCCGATGTTTTTAGCAGCAATGTCCACAATAGCCAAACTGTGGAAGGAGCCTCGGTGTCCATTGACAGATGAAGGATAAAGAAGATGTGGTCTATGTGTACAGTGGGATATGACTCAGCCATCAGGAAAGACAGATACCCACCATTTGCTTTGATGTGGATGGAACTGGAGGGTATTATGCTGAGTGAAGTAAGTCAACTGGAGAAGGACAATCATCATATGGTTTCACTCATTTGAGGAATGTAAGAAATAGTGAAAGGGATTATAGGGGAAAGGAGAGAAAATGAGTGGGAAAAATCGGAGAGGGTGCTGAACCATGAACTCCTGACTCTGGGAAATGAACAAGGGGTAGTGGCTGGGGAGGAGGGCGGGTGGATGGGGTGACTGGGTGATGGGCACTGAGGGGGGCACTTGACAGGATGAGCACTGTGTGTTATACTATATGTTGGCAAATCGGACTCCAATTAAAAAATATACCAAAAATAGAGCTTATGTTTTCCCTTTGATTCTGGAGTGGGTCTGTGACTGCTTTTTTTTTTAATATTTTATTTATATATTCATGAGAGAGAAAGGCAGAGACACAGGTAAAGAGAGGAGAAGCAGGCTCCATGCAGGGAACCTGATGCAGGACTCGATCCCAGGACTCCAGGATCATGCCCTGAGCCAAAGGCAGACGCTCAACCACTGAGCCACCCAGGTGTCCCTGTGACTGCTTTTCCAGTAAAAACATGGAAGAAGTGAGTTTTGGAACTTTTAAGTTAATATTTTAGCATTACCTACAGACTCAGCATCTTCCCTTTTGAGAAAGCTGTTATGGTGGGAGTTAGAATTAGTCAGTTCTGTGAAGAGGTTGACATGAATGAAAGGCCCAGCCCAACGTCCTGCGGAACCCCCTTGCTTCCAGGAGCAATGTGCTGGCCTACCCGTAAGTGAGCCGCCTTGAGCGTGGCCACCAGAGCCCCAGCTGAGAAACTCTGATACTACAAGGGCAAAAAGCAAAGATGAGTCCCCACTGAACCTGTCTATATTGCAATCCTTGAGTAAGTAAATGACCTTTTTTTTTTTTTTTTTTTTGGCCACTAAATTTTGGGATAAATTGTTATGTAGCAACAGACAACCTACATCAGAAGTAATTTTCTTCTCTGAGAATTTTATTTCCAAAAATTCTCAACAATGAGTTTAAAATGGAAGGCATTGGTGACTAAGAGGGGATTGCAAAAACAAACAAACAAACAACAGATTTAAAAACAACTAGAGAATGGGGGCAGGTAAAAGGATACTTGAGTATGTTTTTTGGAAGAGAATAATATGTTTTGGAGCTCTTAGATTTTTAATATAAAATAATAAAATATGAATTTGATCTATGTGAGACTTGTGGTCCCTCTTAAAGGAGACATCTTTGAAAAATGGAATATTATTATTTGAAAGAAAACACATGCAAAAGACAATATGTATATATTTTTTGAGAGTAAATCATAAACCTAGAGCATGCAAGAGAGTGATAGGGTTAGATCCAGAACTGAGATTGCTGGTTCTCAGTATTGAAGAATAGCAATTATTTATTCATTTTTTAATTTATATTTTTCAGTAAGCTCTATGCTCAATATGGGGCTTGAACTCACAACTCTAAGGGCAATAGTCACATGCTGTACCAACCGAGCCAGCCAGGTGCTTCCTAAAGAGTATTTTTTCTTATTTCAATTGCATATCGTATAAGCTTTCTGAAAATTGAATCTTAGTGAACAGACGTTCATTTTGGTTATTTTCATAGCTGAATCAATTGAGTGTTAAGCTGCAGAGAAGAAAGGATCTGTATTGGTTTTTTACGTATGAATATGGCTGAGAGTGAAAAATCAACATCCCCACTGGATGTGATCTAAGATTTATGGGGATTTGTTTCACCGCTTTTAACTGAGGCCAGCACTAGAAGGATATGAACATTTTAGCAGAAAACTAACAGACTCATGTAATTGGAGATAAGGGTGTTTTAAAATAGCACTACCCACCTCTCCATATGCCTCCATAACTTCATCATGAAACATTAATTCTTGCTTCGTATAAGTGAAGTTCTCCAGATGAAGCTCCTGAAATACCAGCGGAATAACCTTTAGAATAACCAGTTTGCTTCTTTGTCTTATTTCTCCCGAATGCCGTAACTTGCTTCAGACAGTGGAAAATAATTCAGTTTCATAATTTTTTTTTCAGTTTCATAATTATCCCAACTCGATATAACTTAGAATCTTTGGAACCATTGTCTTGTGTGGATCTGATCTTTGTCCTTGATTTCACAAGCAAGTATCTTGCCAAGTTGGAGAGGGGAGGTGGCTGGGGCTGCTGGTTGAAGAGCTGGTGGGTGGACCTGCACTTTCATACAGTAACCAACTTACCTGCTTTTGCTCACCTGAAACAACCTGCCTTGAGTGTTCTGATTAAACTTTATTTTCCCACTGTGGACTCTGTAGTGAGGATTTAGCATGTTCATTTTAGCAGGAACTGTGCCTATTAACATAGTATGTGGGTGCACAGTCACTAAATTCTCTCTCTTTTTTTTTTTTTAGCAACGGGAGGAATGAAGAGTGGATATGGAATCTCTATAAGTCTTAAACATCAATTGGAACCAAACGCAGGGATCATCAGCCAAAAGTTAGGGGAACTCTGGCTTCAGCCCTGGGATGATGGCAATAACGATGAAAGTTTGATAAATTATTTTTGTAAGTGGGGATGTTCCCAGGCCAGCTGAGGGTCTGGAGGTCCTGAATACTGGAAATAAGAAGAGTACAGCGAATGTTACATTATGCGCAGTGTCCATACTGTCAGGTGAAGAACACTGTTAAAGAATCATTAATTTGACAAACACTCCTATGCTTGGTGCTGAGGTACAATATTTCTCTGTCCTCAAGGGTTTCATTTTCTGATAAGTATATCATTTTCTCCCAAAATGCAGTAAGAATGGTGTTTAAAGGTATACTTTTGTTTTATTTGGTAAAATGAAACAAAGACCTAGAACAGAAAATGCTCGTCATTATCCGGATATTGTTTTGGAATTTGAAGACCATTATTCGTTCATCATTTTTTTCATTGTATCTCCCTCCAGCCACATAAAACAAAGACTTTCTACTGAAATTTTCTATTTTCCTTGTCTCCTCTACTTGTGTTATAAAATAATAGACAAATAATTCCTCAAAGTACAGCCTACATGCATATGGGAGGCATGGAGAGAGGGGCAAATTTTGGGGGTCTAGAGTGATAACAATTGGTTAAAATGTATTTGTGCAACTTGATGGTCATTAGAATTTGGGCAAATTACTTAGTTCTGTAAGCCTCACTTTTTTCATTTGTAACTTAATAATGATAAAGATAGTATTGGTCTCCTGGTGATGTGAGAACCAAAGGAAATAGGCCTGGTGCCTTGTAAGCAGCCAGTAGGTATTTGCCTTTTTTTATTTGTGCAAGAAAATATAGGAGGCAACAGAGAGGACCTTTGTGACGTAGGACATTTGGTGGAAAATTGAAACATATATTTTTTTAATTTATTTTTTTATTGAACTTTAATTGATGTACCATATCCTATTAGTTTGCCATACCCTATTAGTTTTCAGAATCGTAGTGTCCAGTATTTTTATAACATTACAAAACGATCCCCACAATAAGTCTAGTGACCATCTGTCACCATACAGAATTACTACAATATTGCAAACTATATTCCCTTTGCTGCGTCTTACATCCACATTACTTATTTATTTTATAACCGGGAGTTTGTACTTTTTAATCCCCTTCACCTATTTCACCCACCCCCCACCATTTCCCCCTCTAGTAACCAGTAATTTGTTTCCTGTAACTATAAGTTCATTTGTGTTTTGTTTATTCATTTGTTTTGTTTTTTAGATTCCACATATAAGAAAAAGGATACGGTATTTGTCTTTCTATCTAACTTATTTCCCTGAGCATAGTACCCTCTAGGTCCAGCCATGATGTCACAAATGGCAAGATTTCATTTTTTTCATGGCTGAGTATTATTTGATTGTACTTATATAGCACAATTTCTTTATCCATGCATGTATCATGGGCAGAGGTTGCTTCCATGTCTTGGCTATTGTAAATAACTGCAATGAGTATAGAGGTACTTATATCTCTTTGAATTGGTGTTTTTGTTTTCTTTGGATAAATACCCAGTAGTGGAATTGCTAGATCATATGGTAGTTCTATTTTTATTTTTTTTTTGAGGAACCTCTATACTATTTTCCATTGTGCCTGCATCCATGTACATTCCCACCAACAGTTTATTGGGGTTACCTTTTGTTTACATCCTTTATAATCCTTTTGATTTTTTGTCTGTTTGTAATAGCCAATCTGACAGATATGAGGTGGTATATATCTCACTATGGTTTTGATCTGTATTTCCCTGATGATTAAAGAAGTTAAGCAACTTTTCATATGCCTGACGGCCATCTCTATGTATTCTTTGGGAAAATGTCTATTCAAATTCTTTTAAATTGGTTTTTAATCGTCTTTTATACCAAGTTGTGTAAGTTTTTAAATATATTTTGAATATTAACCCCTTATTGGGTATAGGATTTGCTAATATCTTCTTCCATTCAGTAGGTTGCCTTTTTGTTTTGTTGCCGGTTTCCTTTACTGGTGCAAAAGTTTTTTAATTTGATA
Source organism: Canis lupus dingo (assembly GCF_003254725.2). NCBI lineage: Eukaryota > Metazoa > Chordata > Mammalia > Carnivora > Canidae > Canis > Canis lupus. Next base: position 24,198,930 of record NC_064243.1, on the reverse strand, counting down.
TAATCCCATTTGTCTATTTTAGGGTTTTTTTGCCTATGATTGAGGAGACATATACCCCTCTCCAAAATTGCTAACTACTCAAAGAGCTTACTACCTATGTTTTATTTTAGGAGTTTTATGGTTTCAGGTATTATATTCAAGTCCTTAAACTATTTAGAATTAATTTTTGTATATGGTGTAAAAAAGTGGCTCACTTTTATTCTTTTGCACGTAGCTGTCCAGTTTTCCCAACACCATTAATTGAAGAGACTGTTGTTTAGTCTTCACATGTTTGTGGGGCTTTTTTCTTTTTTAAAACCAGTTTTCTTGAAATTTCTGGTTTCATAATGATGTCAGAAAAAAGTGCTTGAGTGATTTCAACCTTCTTGAATTTATTGAGGCTGCTTTTGTGGTCTAAGAAGTGACATATCTTGGAGAATGTTCCATGTGCACTTGAAAAGAATGTGTATTCTGCTGTTGTGGATGAAATGTTCTGCATACAGTTGATCTTTAAACAATGCAGGGGTTAGGGCATCAACCCCCCATGCAGTCAAAAATCCACGTATAATTTTTGACTCCCCTCAAACTTAACTATTAGCCTATTACTGATCAGAAGCCTTACCAATGACATACAAGTCAATTAACACATATTTTGTATATGTACTAGGTACTGCATTCTTAAAATAAAATAAGTTAGAGAAAAAAATGTCATCAAGGAAATCATAGGGAAGAAAAATACATTTGCAGTACTGTACTGTATTTTTAAAAATCTGTGTATAACTAGAGCTGTGCAGTTCAAATTCATGCTGTTCAAGAATCAACTGCATAGTATTAAGTTTGTCTTGTCTGGTGTGTTGTTTAAGGCCAATATTTCCTTATCGATCTTCTATATGGATGATCTACCCATTGATGTAAGTGGGATAGTAAAATCCCTTACTATATTGTATTACTGTCAGTTTTTCCCTTTATGTCTGTTAATCCTACCTTTACATATTTAGGTACTCTTATGTTGGATGTATAAATATTTATGAGTGTTGTATCCTCTTGTTGGATTGACCCCTTTATCATTATGCGATGCCCTTCTTTGTCTTTTGTTGCAGGCTTTTTAAAAAAAAGTTTGTTTTGTCTGATGCAAATATTGTGACTCCAGCTTTTTTTTTTTTAACTCCAGCTCTGCTGTTGCTTGTTTCCATTTGCACTGAATGTCTTTCTCCATCCTTCACTTTCAGTCTGTGTATGTCTTTAGATCTGAAGTGAGTCTCTTGTAGTTAGCACATAGATGGGTCTTGTTTTTTTATTCATTCAGTCACCTATGAATGGGTCTTGTTTTGTTTTTTTTTAAATCCATTTAGTCACCCTATGTTTTCTGATGGAAGCATTTAGTCCATTTACATTTAAAGTGATTATTGATATGTATTAACTTATTGCCATTTTGTTACTTGTTTTATGATTGTGTTTGTAGTTATTTTCTGTTCTTCCTTTTTGTCTTGGTCTCTTCCCTTGTGGTTTGATGAATTTCTTTCGTGTTATGTTTAGGTTTCTTTCTTTTCATTTATTTATTTTTGTGACTCTATTATAGGTTTCTGGTTGTTGGTTGACCATGAGGTTCTTACACCTCAACCTATACATATAGCAGTCTATTTTAAGCTGATAGCAGCTTAAGTTCAAATGTATTCTAAAAGCACTACATTTTTACTCTTCCCCCATGTTTTATGTTTTTACATTATATTTTAAAATTTCTATTTTGTGTATCCTTTATTTATTGTAGTTATGGTTGATTTTATTATTTTTGTTTTTAACCTTCAGACTAGCTTTTTTTTTTTTTTACTATTTTTTATTGGAATTTGATTTGCCAACATATAGTATAACACCCAGTGATCATCCATTAAGTGCCCCCCTCAGTGCCCATCACCCAGTCACCCCATCCCCCCTCCCACCTCCCCTTCCACTACCCCTTGTTCGTTTCCCAGAGTTAGGAGTTCCTCGTGTTTGTCTCCCTCTCTGATTTTTCCCACTCATTTTCTCTCCTTTCCCCTATAATCCCTTTCACTATTTTTATATTCCCCGAATGAATGAAACCAATATGATGATTGTACTCCTCCGATTGACTTACATCACTCAGCATAATAACGTCCAGTTCCATTCATGTGGAAGCAAATGGTGTGTATTTGTCTCTTATGATGGCTGAGTAATATTCCATTGTATAAATAGACCACATCTTTATCCATTCATCACTTTTTTACATCATATACAAAAATGAATTCAAAATGTTTTTATTTCTCTCTTCTGCTTAAAAAAGATACTTTAACATCCTTTATAAGGCTGGTTTAGAGATGATGAACTTTAATTTTTGCTTTTCTGGTAGACTCTCTCTCCTTCAATTCTGAATGATTGAAAAATTTTGAAAAATTTAAGAAAAATATTCTGAAAAATAGAACATTTTTGGTAGTAAATTTTTTCCTTTCAGCACTTGTAATATATTCTGACAATCATTTCTAGCTTAGTTTCTGCTAAAAAAAAAATCAGCTGATAATCTTATGAATTTCCCTTGTATGTGGCTGTTTATTTCTTGCTGAATTAAAGTTTTTTTCTTTAATTTTTGCCAGTTCAGGTATAGAATGTCTTGGTATGGTTCTTTGAGTTCATCTTGTTTGGAAGCCTTTGTGCCTTCCGGAACTTGATGTTCCACAGTTAAGTTAGTTTACAACCATTATTTCTTCAGATAAGTCTTCTGACTCTTGCTTTCCTCTTTTGGGACCCCTATAATGTGAATGTTAGTATGTTTGATGTTGTTCCCAAAGTACCTTAAGCTATTCTCATTTTAAAATTATTTTTTCTTTGTGCTGTTTTGTGGGTGATTTGCATATTCTGTCTCCCAGTTTGCTGGTTAGTTCTGTATCTTCTAATTTTCTGCTGATTCCCTCTAATGTATTTTTTTCTTTAACTCTTATTGGTTCTTTCACATATTTTCTGTATTTTTGTTGAAGTTCTCACTTTGTTCCTCCATTTGTATCCCAAGTTCAGTAATCATCTTTGTGACCATGACTTCTGAATTCTTCATCAATTAAATACTCATATCCATTTCATTAGGGTTTTTTTTTTCTTCCTGGGGATTCATCTTGCCTTTTATTTGAAACATATTCCTCTTTATCCTCATTTTGTTTGACTTTCTGTGTTTGTTTCTGTGGGATACGAGGAACAGCTACCACTACTAGTCTTGAAGGAGTGACCTCATGTAGGAACATCCCCCTTGTAGGCTGCATAGGATTGGCAGCTTTGGCAGGCTGGCTAAAGCTGGTATGTACATGAACTTAGGAAGTCCTGGGACACAGTGCATCAAGGCAATCTTTGTAGGACAGTTGGAGCTGGAGCAGGTATGAACTGGAGAGTCCCAAGGTATGTTATGCCAAGGCTACCTTTGTGGGATGGCTGGGGCTGGAGCATGTGGTAACCTTGGGTTCCCAGTGTGTGATGCGCTGGGTCTGCCTTGGCATAATGGCTCAAGGTAAAGCAGCTGTGAGCTAGGAGTTTCTCTGAAGCATGTTGTACAAGATAGCCAGAACTTGTGTGGGAACAGTTTTGGGGGGTTCCTGGGCACACCACACCAGTATGGTTGTGGTTGGACAGTTGAAGCTGAGGTGGGCATGGATCAGGAGGTTCTGAAGAACTCTGCACTGTGGTCACCCTGATAGAATAACTAGAGGTAAAGTAGGCATGGACTATGGGGTTTTGGAGCACATGTGTTGGGATTGCCTTGGTGGGGTGGTTGAAACAATAGTGGGTGTGAGCCAAGGGGTCCTGAGGATGTCAGTGCTAGAGCCTCTAGCAGGAAAGCTGGATCTAGATGGAGCATGGTTAGGTGAGGGTGTCCCAGTGTGCTCTGCACTAGGGCCACTCTGGTGGGGTGGCTAGAGCTGGTTTTCTTTTTTAATATTCCCCTGGCTATTTGGGGTCTTTTCTGATTCCACACAAATATTAAGATGATTTATTCCTACTTTCTGAAGAAAGTTCATGATATTTTGATAGGAATTGCATTAAGTGTGTAAATTGCCCTGGAGAGCATTGAGATTTTCACAATATTAATTCTATATGCCAATAAATTAGACAATTTACAAGAAATGGACCCATTTCTGGAAAACCACAAACTACCAAAACTGGAGCAGGAAGAAATAGAAAACATGAACAGGCCGATAACCAGGGAAGAAATTAAAGCAGTCGTCAAAACCCTTCCAAGACACAAAAGTCCAGGGCCACGTGGATTCCCAGGGGAATTCTATCAAATATTTAAATAAGAAACAATACCTATTCTACTAAAGCTGTTCTGAAAGATAGAAAGAGATGGAATACTTCCAAACTCATTCTATGAGGCTAGCACCACCTTAATTCCAATAGGAGACAAAGACCCCACCCAAAAGGAAAATTATAGACCAATATCTCTGATGGAACACAGAGGCAAAAATTCTCAACAAGATACTAGCCAATAGGATCCAACAGTACATTAAGAAGATTATTCACTATGACCAAATGGGATTTATCCCCAAGATGCAAGGCTGGTTCACCACTCATAAAGCAATCAATGTGATAGATCACATCAGCAAGAGAAGAAACAAGAACCATAGGATCCTCTCAATAGATGCAGAGAAAGCATTTGACAAAATACAGCATCCATTCCTGATCAAAACTCTTCAGAGTGTATGGAGGAAACATTCCTCAGGATCTTAAAAGCCATCTACAAAAAGCCCACAGCAAATATCATTCTCAATGGGGCAACAGTGGGAACCTTTCCCCTAAGATCAGGAACATGACAGGGATGTCCACTCTCACCTCTGCTATTCAACATAGTCCTAGAAGTCCTAGCCTCAGCAATCAGACAACAAAAAGACATTAAAGGCATTCAAATTGGCAAAGAAGTTAAATTCTCCCTCTTCTCCAATGACATGATACTCTACATAGAAAACCCAAAAGATTCCACCCCAAGATTGCTAGAACTCATACAGCAATTTGGCAGTGTGGCAGGATACAAAATCAATGCCCAGAAGTCAGTGGCATTTCTATACACTAACAATGAGACTGAAGAAAGAGAAATTAAGGAGTCAATCCCATTTACAATTGCACCCAAAAGCATAAGATACCTAGGGATAAACCTAACCAAAGAGGGAAAGGATTTATACCCTAAAAACTATAGAACTCTTCTGAAAGAAATTGAGGAAGACACAAAGAGATGGAAAAATATTCCATGCTCATGGATTGGAAGAATTAATATTGTGAAAACGTCAATGTCATCCAGGGCAATTTACACGTTTAATGCAATCCCTATCAAAATACCATAGACTTTCTTCAGAGAGTAGGAACAAATTATTTTAAGATTTGTGTGGAATCAGAAAAGCCAGGGATTTTTTAAAAAGAACACTATAGCTGGGGGCATCACAATGCCAGATTTCAGGTTGTACTACAAAGCTGTGGTCATCAAGACAGTGTGGTACTGGCACAAAAACAGACACATAGATCAATGGAACAGAATAGAGAATCCAGAAGTGGACCCTCAACTTTATGGTCAACTAATATTCGACAAAGCAGGAAAGACTATCCACTGGAAGAAAGGCAGTCTCTTTAATAAATGGTGCTGAGAAAATTGGACATCCACATGCAGAAGAATGAAACTAGACCACTCTCTTTCACCATACACAAAGATAAACTCAAAATGGATGAAAGATCTAAATGTGAGACAAGATTCCATCAAAATCCTAGAGGAGAACACAGGCAACACTCTTTTTGAACTTGGCCACAGTAACTTCTTGCAAGATACATCCACGAAGGCAAAAGAAACAAAAGCAAAAATGAACTATTGGGACTTCATCAAGATAAGAAGCTTTTGCATAGCAAAGGATACAGTCAACAAAACTAAAAGACAACCTACAGAATGGGAGAAGATATTTGCAAATGACGTATCAGATAAAGGACTAGTTTCCAAGATCTATAAAGAACTTGTTAAACTCAACAGCAAAGAAACCAACAATCCAATCATGAAATGGGCAAAAGACATGAACAGAAATCTCACAGAGGAAGACATAGACATGGCCACCACACACATGAGGAAATGCTCTGCATCACTTACCATCAGGGAAATACAAATCAAAACCACAATGAGATCCCACCTCACACCAGTGAGAATGGGGAAAATTAACAAGGCAGGAAACCACAAATGTTGGAGAGGATGCGGAGAAAAGGGAGCCCTCTTACACTGTTGGTGGGAATGTGAACTGGTGCAGCCACTCTGGAAAACTGTGTGGAGGTTCCTCAAAGAGTTAAAAATAGACCTGCCCTTTGACCCAGCAATTGCACTGCTGGGGATTTACCCCAAAGAATCAGATGCAGTGAAATGGCAGGACACCTGCACCTCAATGTTCACAGCAGCAATGTCCACAATAGCCAAACTGTGGAAGGAGCCTCGGTGTCCATCAAAAGATGAATGGATAAAGAAGATGTGGTTTATGTATACAATTGAATATTACTCAGCCATTAGAAACGACAAATACCCCCCATTTGCTTCGACGTGGATGGAACTGGAGGGTATTATGCTGAGTGAAATAAGTCAATCAGAGGAGGACAAACACTATATGGTCTCATTCATTTGGGGAATATAGATAATAGTGAAAGGGAATAGAGGGGAAGGGAGAAGAAATGGGTAGGAAATATCAGAAAGGGAGACAGAACATGGAAGACTCCTAAATCTGGGAAACGAACTAGGCTTGGTGGAAGGGGAGGAGGGCAGGGGGTGGGGGTGACTGGGTGGCGGGCACTGAGGGGGGCACTTGATGGGATGAGCACTGGGTGTTATTCTGTATGTTGGCAAATTGAACACCAATAAAAAATAAATTTATTATTAAAAAAATACAAACAAACATAGTACTAGAAGTCCCAGCCTCAGCAATCAGGGAACAAAAAGAAATAAAAGGCATTCAAATTGACAAAGAAGAAGTCAAACTCTACCTCTTCACTGATGACATGATACTCAACATAGAAAACCCAAAAGTCTCCACCCCAAGATTGCTAGAACTCATACAGCAATTCGGTAGCGTGGCAGGATACAAAATCAATGCCCAGAAATCAGTGGCATTTCTATACACTAACAATGAGACTGAAGAAAGAGAAATTAAGGAGTCAATACCATTTACAATTGCACCCAAAAGCGTAAGTTAACTAGGAATAAACCTAACCAAATAGGTAAAGGATCTATACCCTAAAAACTACAGAACACTTCTGAAAGAAATTGAGGAAGTCACAAAGAGATGGAAAAATATTCCATGCTCACCCCATTGTCTTTCATCTTTCAGCAGGCTAACCTCAGCTTTTTTACATGGCAATAGCAGTGTTCTAAGATGGAGCAAAATTACACAAGTGTCTTTAGCCATTAGCTTGATATCAGCATATTATCAGTTTCCTCACATTCTATTGACCAAAACAAGTATTAAGACCACCCAAATTTAAGAAATGAGAGAATCACCTCTACCTGCTGATGGGTATAGAATTTCCACCATATTTACAATACATCTATCCTAGTTTGTGTAGTGAAAATAACATTTATTTTGTAGTCATATCTATGTTTTATCACTAATTCTATGCTTACTAAGTTTATCACTTAGTAAGTTGGCCATAATTAAATGTATCTTATAAATGGCACATGCTTAATGTTAATTTCCTCCCATATATGGTATGCATAGAATGGATTTTGAGTCTTTGCATTAGAATGTGTCATGGACTGAACTAGGTTTCCTCCAAATTTATATGTTGAAGCCCTAGCCTCCACTATGACTGAATTTAAAGGTAGAGTCTTTAGGAAGTAATTAAGGTTGATGAAGTCATAAGGATGCTGTCTTACTCTTTTAGGACCGGTGTCCTTTTAAAAAGAGGACACCAGAAATATCACTTTTTCCCTATCCATACAAAGAAAAGGCCATATGAGGGTACAAGCCAGGAAAAGAGCTCTCATCAGAAACCAACCCTGATGGCACATTGATATTTGACTTCTAGTCTGTTGGTTGAGCAACTCAGTCTGTGGTATTTTTTTATGGTATCATGAGTAGACTAATATAGAATGGATATAATAGAAGAAGAAGAAGAAGAAGAAGAAGAAGAAGAAGAAGAAGAAGAAGAAGAAGAAGAAGAAGAAGAAGGAGAAATAGAAAAAGAAGAAGAAAGAAGAAAGAAGAAGACAGCTGAGTAGGAGGATCCTAGGTTTACCTAGTCCCAGGAATGTAACTAGATAACTATAGAAACATCTTGGATCCCCAGAAATCAACCTGAAGACTGACAACAAGCTCTACAACTGAAGGTAGAGAAGAGGGCCACACTGAAGAAGGTAGAAAGTGCAGAAATGGAGTAGGGAGATAAACAGGTATGACTGTTGTGGTGGGGAGGGGGTCATGGCCACAGAGAAGGGCAAAAGATATACTAGCACATAGGGAAGAGCATGGGGAAGGTGAATTCCTATAGAAATTGGCTTAGAAAGTGAGAGGGATCAAATTCTGTGAGTTCTTGCAACCACTGGGGCTTAAAGCCTGGAGTTTTAAAGGTCAACAGGCTTGCCTCGGATAAAATCCGGAAAGCATTGAGGCTGCTCTTGGAGAGAAGTCAGAGCAAACAGCTCACAGACTTACAGAGTGAAAACAGTGATCTGGAGAGTGTCTCACATGATGAGGAGGTTATTTGGTCATCTCAGAATGTGTCCCAGAGAGGCAAGTTTCACAGAAAGAAAGACCCTTCTAGGGACAAAGGAACTGGTAGGCACCATTACCCTTTCCTGCCCCTCAGCATAACACTGGGCAACCTGTGGGAACCAGTACAGAGAAGACTCTCACTGCCTAACTTGCTTACAACAAACTCCACCCCTCTGCCTCCTAGTGGAACTGCCCTTCCCAGTCATGTTTGCCTCAGTTCCAGCACGGAGGACACTTTTCCTCAGAAGTCTGGTTCAAATGCCTGTCCACACCTTGTCTCCCAACCTAGGAGATTTGCAAGGCTTTGGTTGCAGTGGCAGTGGTGACAGGTCTCATTTCACAAGGAGACCAGAGCATACCTAGTAAAATTTGCCACATTCAGGCCATGGACCAACAATGCCCACAACAGACAAGAAAGGCCTTTTTAGACTGGTCTTAAGGATAAAGAGGCCAGGAAACAACAGAAGAGTGCATGCAGCATACATTGGAGATACTCCTGGAAGTGCCAGGACCTGGAGAACAAGGGACGCTAAATAACAGGGCACTATAGGACCTCCTCTTCATAAAGCCATTACCTTCAAGAACAGGGGATGTAGCTAACTTTCCTAACACACAACAGCAGGCACAGAGACTTAGATAAAATGCAAGACAGAGAAATTTGTCCCAAATGAAAGAAGAGGACAAGGCCATGGCCAGATACCTAAGTGAAACAGATATAATTAACATGCCTGATGGAGAATTTAAAGTAATGATCATAAAGATACTCACTGGAATTGAGAAAGGAGTGGAAGGTTTCAATGAGACCCTTAACACAGAGATAAGGAATAACATAGCAGAGATAAAGACTCAATAAATGAAATGAGAAACATGCTTGAAGGAAGGAATACAAGATGGGAGAAATAGAGGAATGAATTACTGACCTAGAAGACAGATAATGGAAAGTAATCAAGCTGAGCAAAAGAGAGAGAAAAGAATTATGCAAAACAAGATTAGACTTAGGTAACTCTATCAAACATAACAACATTCATATTATTGGAGTCCCAGAGGAAGAGAAAGAAAGGGGGCAAAACATTTATTTGAGAAAAATAATAGCTGAAAACTTCCCTAATTTGGGGAAGGAAACAGATATCCAGACTTGGGAGGTACAGAGAACCTCCAACAAAATCAACAAAAGCAGATCCATACCAAGACATATTGTAATTAAATTACCAAAATAATGATAAAGAAAAAATTAAAGCAGCAAGACAAAAGAACAAAATATACAAGGGAAATCTCATAAGCTATCAGCAGATATTTCAGCAGAAACATTGTAAGCATGAAGAAAGTGGCATGCTATATTCAAAGTACTGAATGGGAAAAACATGTGGCCAAGAATACTCTATCCAGCAAGGCTATCATTCAGAACAGAAGGAGAGATCAAGAGTTTCCAAGAAAAACAAAAGCTAAAGGAGTTTGTGACCACTAAACCAGCCCTGCAAGAAATACATTTTTTTCAAGTTATTTATTAAATTGAAGTTAGTTAACATACAGTGTAATATTAGTTTCAGGTGTACATATAGTGAATATAGTGTTATTCAACACTTCCATACAACACTCGGTGTTCATCACAGTAAGTGCACTCCTTAATCTCCATCACCTATTTAATCCATCCCCTCCCCTCTGCTCTGATTGCCATCAATTTGTTTTCTATAGTTGAGTCCTTTTCTTTTTTTTTCTTTTATTTTTAAGAGTCTGTTTCTTGATTTGCCTCTTTTTTCTCCCCTCTTACATTTGTTTGTCTTGTTTCTTAAATTCCACAGATGAGTGAAATCATATGATATTTCTCTTTCTCTGATTTACTTATTTTACTTAGCCTAATGCTCTCTAACTTCATCCAAGTCATTGAAAATGGCATGTTTTCATTCTTTTTTTATGGCTAATATTCCTTTGTGTATATATACAACATCTTCTTTATCCATTCATTAGCTGATGGACTTTTGGGATCTTTCCTTAATTTGACTAATGTTAATAATGCTGGTTATGAACACCAGGGTGCATGTATCCCTTTGAATTAGCATTTTTGTATTATTAGGGTAAAAACCCAGTAGGAATTGCTGGATCATAGGACAGTTCTATTTTTAACTTTTTGAGGAAACTCTACACTGTTTTCCAGAATAGCTGTAGCACTTTGCAGTCTCACCAACAGTGGAAGAGTGTTCTTCCTTCTCCACATCCTTGCCAAAACCTGTTGTTTCCTGTGTTGTTAATTTTAGACATTATGACTGGTGTGAAGTGATATCTCATTGTAGTTTTGATTTTTATTTCCTTGATGATGAGTGATGGTGAGCATCTTTTCATGTGTCTGTTAGCCATCTTTATGTCTTCTTTGGAAAAATGTCTATTCATGTCTTCTCATGTTTTCACTAAATTATTTGGTTTTTTGTTTGTTTTTTGGGTATTGACTGGTAAGTTCTTTATATATTTTGGATACCAATCCTTTATCAGATATGTCATTTGCAAATATCTTCTCCCATTTGAGGTTGCCTTTTAGTTCTGTTGATTGTTTCCCTTGCTATGTAGAAGCTTTTTATTTTGGTGAAATCCCAGTAGTTTATTAGTGATTTTCTTTCCCTTGTACAAGGAGATATATCTCGTAAGAAGCTGCTAAGGCCAATGTCAAAGAGGTTACTGCTTGTGTTCTCCTCTAGGATTTTAAAGGCGTCCTATGTCACATTTAGGCCTTTAATCCATTTTGGATTTATTTTTGTTGATAGTATAAGAAAGTGGTCCAGTTTCCTTCTTTTGCATATTGCTGCCCAGCTTTCCCAACACTATTTGTTGAAGAAACTGCCTTTTCCCATTGATATTCTTTCCTGTTTTTTCAAAGATTAATTGGCCACATAGTCATGGGTTTATTTCTGGATTTTCTATTCTATTCCATTGATTTTTGTGTCTGTTTTTGTGCCAGTACCATACTGTTTGATGATCACAACTTTGTAATACAACTTGAAATCCAGAATTGTGATGCTTCTGCTTTTCTTTTCTTTCTCAGGATTGCTTTGACTATTTGGGGTCTTTTATGGTTCTACACAAATTTTAGGATTATTTACTCCAGCTCTGTGAAAAATGCTGTTGGTGTTTTGACACAGATAGCATTAAATGTGTAGATTGTTTTGGGTAACATAGACATTTAATAATATTTGTTCTTCCAATTTATGAGCATGGAATGTTTTTCCATTTCTTTGTGTCATCTTCAATCTCTTTCATCAGTGTTGTATAATTTCCTGAGTACAGTTCTTTCACCTCTTTGGTTAGGTTTATTCCTAGGTATCTTTTTGTTTTTGGTGACATTGTAAATGGGATGGATTCCTGATTTCTCTTTCTGCTGCTTCATTATTGGTGTATTGAAGTGCAACAGATTTATGTACAAGCTCTGCAAGAAATCAAGCTCTGCAAGAAATATTAAAGGGGATTCTTTGAGTGGAAAGGAAAAGCTAAAAGTGACAGTATGAAGGTAGGAAACACAAAAACTATAAAAATGAATACTTTTTTGTAAAAAGTTGGTCAAGGATCTCACTAAATAAAGGTTATAAAATAGGATGCTATATAGCTAAAAATGAGGAGGAGAGAAGAATGGACTCAAAACTAAATGGCCATTAACTTAATATAGACTGCTATATGCAGAAGAGGTCATATAAAAACCTAAATGGTAACCACAAATAAAAAACCACCAATAAGCATGCAAAGAATAAAGAGGAAGAAATCCAAATAATTAACTAAAGAAAATCAGCGAAGTATGAAAGAGAGAAAGGAAAGATCAGAGAAAATCACCAGTAACAAACATGAAATGGGTAATAAAATGAAAATTAATACATATCCATCAACAATTACTTTCAATGTAAATGGACCTGAAGCTCCAAACAAAAGATATGGGTGACAGAATAGAAAAAAACAACAACAAGATTCATCTATATGCTGACTATAAGAGATTCATTTTAGGCATAAAGAGAACTGAAAGGGAGAGGATGGAGAACTATTTGTCATGCTAATGGATGTCTAAATAAAGCTGGATTAGCTATACTTATATCAGACAAACTAGATTTTTTTTTTATTGGTGTTCAATTTACTAACATACAGAATAACACCCAGTGCCCGTCACCCATTCACTCCCACCCCCCGCCCTCCTCCCCTTCTACCACCCCTAGTTCGTTTCCCAGAGTTAGCAGTCTTTACGTTCTGTCTCCCTTGCTGATATTTCCCACACATTTCTTCTCCCTTCCCTTATTTTCCCTTTCACTATTATTTATATTCCCCAAATGAATGAGAACATACAATGTTTGTCCTTCTCCGACTGACTTACTTCACTCAGCATAATACCCTCCAGTTCCATCCACGTTGAAGCAAATGGTGGGTATTTGTCATTTCTAATAGCTGAGTAATATTCCATTGTATACATAAACCACATCTTCTTTATCCATTCATCTTTCGTTGGACACCGAGGCTCCTTCCACAGTTTGGCTATCGTGGCCATTGCTGCTATAAACATCGGGGTGCAGGTGTCCCGGCGTTTCATTGCATTTGTATCTTTGGGGTAAATCCCCAACAGTGCAATTGCTGGGTCCTAGGGCAGGTATATTTTTAACTGTTTGAGGAACCTCCACACAGTTTTCCAGAGTGGCTGCACCAGTTCACATTCCCACCAACAGTGTAAGAGGGTTCCCTTTTCTCCGCATCCTCTCCAACATTTGTTGTTTCCTGCCTTGTTAATTTTCCCCATTCTCACTGGTGTGAGGTGGTATCTCATTGTAGTTTTGATTTGTATTTCCCTGATGGCAAGTGATGCAGAGCATTTTCTCATATGCATGTTGGCCATGTCTATGTCTTCCTCTGTGAGATTTCTGTTCATGTCTTTTGCCCATTTCATGATTGGATTGTTTGTTTCTTTGGTGTTGAGTTTAATAAGTTCTTTATAGATCTTGGAAACTAGCCCTTTATCTGATATGTCATTTGCAAATATCTTCTCCCATTCTGTAGGTTGTCTTTGAGTTTTGTTGACTGTATCCTTTGCTGTGCAAAAGCTTCTTATCTTGATGAAGTCCCAATAGTTCATTTTTGCTTTTGTTTCTTTTGCCTTCGTGGATGTATCTTGCAAGAAGTTACTATGGCCGAGTTCAAAAAGGGTGTTGCCTGTGTTCTCCTCTAGGATTTTGATGGAATCTTGTCTCACATTTAGATCTTTCATCCATTTTGAGTTTATCTTTGTGTATGGTGAAAGAGAGTGGTCTAGTTTCATTGTTCTGCATGTGGATGTCCAATTTTCCCAGCACCATTTATTGAAGAGACTGTCTTTCTTCCAATGGATAGTCTTTCCTCCTTTATCGAATATTAGTTGCCCATAAAGTTCAGGGTCCACTTCTGGATTCTCTATTCTGTTCCACTGATCTATGTGTCTGTTTTTGTGCCAGTACCACACTGTCTTGATGACCACAGCTTTGTAGTACAACCTGAAATCTGGCATTGTGATGCCCCCAGATATGGTTTTCTTTTTTAAAATTCCCCTGGCTATTCGGGGTCTTTTCTGATTCCACACAAATCTTAAAATAATTTGTTCTAACTCTCTGAAGAAAGTCCATGGTATTTTGATAGGGATTGCATTAAACGTGTATATTGCCCTGGGTAACATTGACATTTTCACAATATTAATTCTGCCAATCCATGAGCATGGAATATTTTTCCATCTCTTTGTGTCTTCCTCAATTTCTTTCAGAAGTGTTCTATAGTTTTGAGGGTATAGATCCTTTACATCTTTGGTGAGGTTTATTCCTAGGTATCTTATGCTTTTGGGTGCAATTGTAAATGGGATTGACTCCTTAATTTCTCTTTCTTCAGTCTCATTGTTAGTGTATAGAAATGCCACTGACTTCTGGGCATTGATTTTGTATCCTGCCACGCTACCGAATTGCTGTATGAGTTCTAGCAATCTTGGGGTGGAGACTTTTGGGTTTTCTATGTAGAGTATCATGTCATCGGCGAAGAGGGAGAGTTTGACTTCTTCTTTGCCAATTTGAATGCCTTTAATGTCTTTTTGTTGTCTGATTGCTGAGGCTAGGACTTCCAGTACTATGTTGAATAGCAGTGGTGAGAGTGGACATCCCTGTCTTGTTCCTGATCTTAGGGGAAAGGCTCCCAGTGCTTCCCCATTGAGAATGATATTTGCTGTGGGCTTTTCATAGATGGCTTTTAAGATGTCGAGGAATGTTCCCTCTATCCCTACACTCTGAAGAGTTTTGATCAGGAATGGATGCTGTATTTTGTCAAATGCTTTCTCTGCATCCAATGAGAGGATCATATGGTTCTTGGTTTTTCTCTTGCTGATATGATGAATCACATTGATTGTTTTACAGGTGTTGAACCAGCCTTGTGTCCCAGGGATAAATCCTACTTGGTCATGGTGAATAATTTTCTTAATGTACTATTGGATCCTATTGGCCAGTATCTTGTTGAGAATTTTTGCATCCATGTTCATCAGGGATATTGGTCTGTAATTCTCCTTTTTGGCGGGGTCTTTGTCTGGCTTTGGAATTAAGGTGATGCTGGCTTCATAGAACGAATTTGGAAGTACTCCATCTCTTTCTATCTTTCCAAACAGCTTTAGGAGAATAGGTATGATTTCTTCTTTAAACGTTTGATAAAATTCTCCTGGGAAGCCATCTGGCCCTGGACTCTTGTGTCTTGGGAGGTTTTTGATGACTGCTTCAATTTCCTCCCTGGTGATTGGCCTGTTCAGGTTTTCTATTTCTTCCTGTTCCAGTTTTGGTAGTTTGTGGCTTTCCAGGAATGCATCCATTTCTTCTAGATTGCCTAATTTATTGGCGTATAGCTGTTCATAATATGTTTTTAAAATCGTTTGTATTTCCTTGGTGTTGGTAGTGATCTCTCCTTTCTCATTCATGATTTTATTAATTTGAGTCTTCTCTCTCTTCTTTTTAATAAGGCTGGCTAATGGTTTATCTATCTTATTAATTCTTTCAAAGAACCAACTCCTGGTTCTGTTGATCTGTTCCACAGTTCTTCTGGTCTCGATTTCGTTGAGTTCTGCTCGAATCTTTATTAACTCCCTTCTTCTCTTGGGTGTAGGATCTATTTGCTGTTTTTTCTCTAGCTCCTTTATGTGTAAGGTTAGCTTTTGTATTTGAGTTCTTTCCAGTTTTTGAATGGATGCTTGTATTGCGATGTATTTCCCCCTTAGGACTGCTTTTGCTGCATCCCAAAGATTTTGAACGGTTGTATCTTCATTCTCATTAGTTTCCATGAATCTTTTTAATTCTTCCTTAATTTCCTGGTTGACCCTTTTATCTTTTAGCAGGATGGTCCTTAACCTCCATGTGTTTGAGGTCCTTCCAAACTTCTTGTTGTGATTTAGTTCTAATTTCAAGGCATTATGGTCCGAGAATATGCAGAGGACAATCCCAATCTTTTGGTATCGGTTCAGACCCAATTTGTGACCCAATATGTGGTCTATTCTGGAGAAAGTTCCATGTGCGCTTGAGAAGAATGTGTATTCAGTTGAGTTTGGATGTAAAGTTCTGTAGATATCTGTGAAATCCATCTGGTCCAGTGTATCATTTAAAGCTCTCGTTTCTTTGGAGATGTTTTGCTTAGAAGACCTATCGAGTATAGAAAGAGCTAGATTGAAGTCACCAAGTATAAGTGTATTATTATCTAAGTATTTCTTCACTTTGGTTAATAATTGATTTATATATTTGGCAGCTCCCACATTCGGAGCATATATATTGAGGATTGTTAAGTCCTCTTGTTGAATAGATCCTTTAAGTATGATATAGTGTCCCTCTTCATCTCTCACTACAGTCTTTGGGGTAAATTTTAGTTTATCTGATATAAGGATGGCTACCCCTGCTTTCTTTTGAGGACCATTCGAATGGTAAATGGTTCTCCAACCTTTTATTTTCAGGCTGTAGGTGTCCTTCTGTCTAAAATGAGTCTCTTGTAGACAGCAAATAGATGGGTCCTGCTTTTTTATCCAGTCTGAAACCCTGCGCCTTTTGATGGGGTCATTAAGCCCGTTCACATTCAGAGTTACTATTGAGAGATATGAGTTTAGTGTCATCATGATATCTATTCAGTCTTTGTTTTTGTGGACTGTTCCACTGAACTTCTTCTTAAAGGGGAATTTTAAGAGGCCCCCCTTAAAATTTCTTGCAGAGCTGGTTTGGAGGTCACATATTCTTTTAGTTGCTGCCTGTCTTGGAAGCTCTTTATCTCTCCTTCCATTTTGAATGAGAGCCTTGCTGGATAAAGTATTCTTGGTTGCATGTTCTTCTCATTTAGGACCCTGAATATATCCTGCCAGCCCTCTCTGGCCTGCCAGGTCTCTGTGGAGAGGTCTGCTGTTACCCTAATACTCCTCCCCATAAAAGTCAGGGATTTCTTGTCTCTTGCTGCTTTAAGGATCTTCTCTTTATCTTTGGAATTTGCAAGCTTCACAATTAAATGTCGAGGTGTTGAACGGTTTTTATTGATTTTAGGGGGGGATCTCTCTATTTCCTGGATCTGAATGCCTGTTTCCCTTCCCAGATTAGGAAAGTTTTCAGCTAGAATTTGTTCAAATACATATTCTGGCCCTCTGTCCCTTTCGGCGCCCTCGGGAACCCCAATTAAACGTAGGTTTTTCTTCCTCAGGCTGTCGTTTATTTCCCTTAATCTATCTTCATGGTCTTTTAATTGTTTGTCTCTTTTTTCCTCAGTTTCCCTCTTTGCTATCAACTTGTCTTCTAGGTCACTCACTCGTTCTTCCACCTCGTTAACCCTCGTCGTTAGGACTTCTAGTTTGGATTGCATCTCATTCAATTGATTTTTAATTTCTGCCTGATTAGCTCTAAATTCTGCAGTCATGAAGTCTCTTGAGTCCTTTATCCTTTTTTCTAGAGCCACCAGTAGCTGTATAATAGTGCTTCTGAATTGGCTTTCTGACATTGAATTGTAATCCAGATTTTGTAACTCTGTGGGAGAGAGGACTGTTTCTGATTCTTTCTTTTGAGGTGAGGTTTTCCTTCTAGTCATTTTGCTCAGTGCAGAGTGGCCAAAGCAAGTTGTATTGGGAAAAAGAGAAAAAGAGAGGAGAGAAAGAAGGAAAGAAAAGAGAAAGAAAAAAAAAGGGAAGAAAAAGAAAAAAAAAAGAAAAAAAAAAAAGAAGAAGAAAAAGAAAGGAGAAAAAAAGGGGGTGGGGGAAGGAAACAAATCAAAAAGCAAAACAAAACAAAAACAAAAACAAAAACAAACAAACAAAAGAAGAACCACCGGGGAGTATCTTCTGATTCTGTGTTCTTTAAGTCCCTTGGCTTCTCCTGGAAGTTGTCAGTCCGTCTAGCTGGTGTTCTGGGGGAGGGGCCTGTTGTGCTGATTTTCAGGTGTTAGCAGTTGGGGGAGCTGCTGTGCCCCTGCCTGGTGCAGGGCTCAGTGGGGGTTGTTTACCCCGTGAGGCCGCAGGAGCAACAGCCCCAGTGGCGGGGCCAGCTCTGGAAACCTGGATTCAGCTCCGGCAGGAACTCCGTCTGCAGGGCCTGGAGGCTCCGGGGCGGGGCCGCTGATCTGCTCAGCTGGGGCAGGAGCGTCCTCGCTGTCCTGGGCCCTCCCGGCCTCTGCCTGTCCCGGGGGAGGCGGGATCCTGGGCTGTGTCCGGGCGCCCTGTGCTCCGGGGCCTGCGCTGTTGGATTCGCGCTCCCGGGCCGCGCAGCCCCCTCCGCGGAGCCGCCGCCCGAGCCCCTCCGAGCTGCTCCTGGAACCGCGCAGCCCCCTCCGCACGGAGCCTCTTCCTCTGCCCGAGCCCCTCCGAGCTGCTCCCGGGGCCGCGCAGCCCCCTCCGCGGAGCCGCCGCCCGAGCCCCTTCAGCTGCTCCGGGTCCCGCCGGGTCCCGCCGTGCGCGCTGCAGCCCTTAGGGAGCTCGGCGCACTCTCCTGGGCGCGCAGTTGCTGTTACTGTCCCGGGGAGCCCGAGGGCATCCCCGCCCTCCTGGGTCCTGCTCCACCTCCCTGGAGCCCCTTTCCCCCGGGAAGGTCGGTGCAGCTCCTGCGTCTCCGGGACGGGGCTCTCCTGTCCTGGGGACACTCGCCCCGGCCTCAGCCCGGCTCCTCGCGGGGCCCCTCCCCCTTGGAGGCCTTTGTTCCTTTATTTCTTTTTCCCCGTCTTCCTACCTTGATAGATGCGCGAACTCTTCTCACTGTAGCATTCCAGCTGGTCTCTCTTTAAATCTCAGGCCGAATTCATAGATTTTCAGGATAATTTGAAGGTTTTCTAGGTAGTTTGGTGGAGACAGGTGATTTGGGGACCCTACTCTTCCGCCATCTTGCTCCTCCCCCACAAACTAGATTTTAAAACAAAGATTGTAATGAGACGAAGGAGGATACTATATAATAAAGGGGACAATCCAAGAAGATGCAACAATTGTAAATATTTATGAACCCAACAGGGGACCACCCAAATACATTAAACAGTTAATAACAAACCTAAATGAACTAATTGATGATAATGTAATAATAGTAAGGGACTTTAACTCTCCACTTACATCAATGGATAGGTCATCTAAACAGAAAATCAACAAGGAAACTATGGCTTTGAATGATCTATTCAGAACATTCCACTTTAAAACATCAAAATACACATTTCTTTCAAGTGCACATGGAACATTCTCTGGAACAGATCACATATTGGTCCACAAAACAAGCCTTAAAAAATTAATAAAAGATTGCAATCATACCATGCATCTCTTCTGATCACAACTCTATCAAACTAGAAATCAACCACATGAAATAATCTGGAAAGACCACAAATAAATGGTGGTTAAATAACATGCAATGAAACAATGAAAAAAATGAAAATGAAAACACAACACCCAAAACCTTTGGGATGCAACAAAAGTAGTTGTAAGAACAAAGTTTATATCAATACAGGCCTTCCTCAAGAAGCAAGAAAAACCTCAAACAAACAACCTAAACTTACACCTAAAGAAACTAAAAAAAGAAGAAAAATCAAAGCCTAAAACCAGCAAAAGGAAGGAAATAATAAAGATCAGAATAGAAGTAAATGATATAGAAACTGAAGAAGTAATAGAACAGATCAAGGAAAGCAGGAGCTGATTCTTTGAGAAAGTCAATAAAATTGATAAACCTTGAGCCACACTTATCAAAAAGAAAAGAGAAAGGATTCAAGCAAAATCACAAGTGAGAGAGGAGAAATGACAATTAATACCACAGAATTATAAACAATTATAAGAGAATATTATGAAAAATTATATGCCAAAAAATTGGACAACCTAGATAAAACAGGTAAGTTCCCAGAAAAGTATAAACTACCAAAACTAAAACAGGAAGAAATAGAAAATCTTAATAGACTCATAATCAGCAAAAAAATTGAATCAGTAACCAAAAAACTCCCAATAAACAAAAGTCTGGGACAGATGGCTTCACAGGTAAATGCTACCAAACATTTAAGAAGAGTTAACTCTTATTCTTCTCAAACTATTCCAAAAAACAGAAGAGGAAGGAAAACTTCCAAGTTCATTCTATGAGGCCAACATTACCCTGATACTAAAACCACATAAATATATTGAAAGAGAGAACTATAGGCCAATATCTCTGATCAATATAGATGTAAAAATCCTCAACAAAATACTAGCAAACTAAATCCAGCAATACATTAAAAACATTCACTATGATCAAGTGGGATTTATTCCTGGGCTTCAAGGGTAGTGCAATATTTACAAATCAGTTGTGATACATCACATCAATAAGAAAAAGGCTAAGAGCCATATTATCATTTCAATAGATGCAAAAAAATCATTTGACAAAGTATAACATCCATTCATGATGAAAGCTCTCAATAAAGTGAGTTTAAAGGGAAGATACATCAACATAATAAAGGTCATATATTAAAAATCCACAGCTAACATTATCGTTAATTCAGAAAAACTGAGAGCTTTTCCCTAGCATCAGAGCAAGGCAAGAATATCCACTCTTACCACTATTATTCAACATAGTAGTGGACATCTTAGCCTCAGCAATCAGACAACAAAAAGAAATAAAAGGCATTTAAATCATTAAGGAAGAAGTAAAACTTTTACTCTTTGCAGATGACATGATACTCTATATAGAAAACTCCAAATATTGCTAGAACTGATAAACAAATTCAGTAAAGTTGCAGGATACAAAATCAATGCACAAAAATTTGTTGCATTTCTATATACTAATAATGAAGCAGCAGAAAGAGAAATTAAGGAATTAATTGAATTTACTGTCTCACCAAAAACAATAAGATAGCTAGGAATAAACCTAACTAAAGAGGTGAAAGAACTGTATTCTGAAAACTATAAAATGAGGAAGAAACTGAAGATGATACAAAGAAATGGAAAGACATTTTGTGCTCATAGATTGGGAGAACAGATGTTGTTAAAATGTCTATACTACCCAAAGCGATCTACACATTTAATGCAATCCCTATCAAAATACCAACAGCAGTTTTCACAGAGCTAGAACAAACAATTCTGCAACTTGTATGAACCACAAGAGGCCTGAGTAGCCCATGCGATCTTGAAAAAGAAAGGCAAAGCTGGAGGCATCATAATTCATGATCATTTAGTGAAAAGTGGGACCCGCATTTGTAGCCCCCTTCAGTCTGAGGCCGACTGTGTGGCTCTTTTGTCAAGTGGCCAGACAGGAGGGCACTGACTGCCTCACTGGGCTTCTTCGTGACCTTTCCTAGGGTTCAAGCTCTTCTCTGACAACCTCTCTTTAGCGACAACAATTTTATTCAGCCTTCAGATGCACCACAGCATGTGGCAGCATGCTCTTCTCTTACCTGGCAATGTAATCGCCTCGGGGTTTTGGTGTATCATGTCTTAGCCTTGGAGACAATGAGCCTGTGTCAATCGGGGCAGAAGATATGTACTAGGATGTTAAGCTGGGGTGAGGCTGGCATCAGCAGGGCATAGGTGCATCATGATTGGAAAAAGGGGGTTCGCTGACAAGGATGAGGTTGGGGCTGGCTTCCAGGTGAGCACTGTAGCAGGACTGTCTGCCATCTCCACCTGTAGTCCTGAGGGCAAACTGGTAGGCTTTGGTTGACAAACAGGAGTCAGGGGCAGCATAAGGGGCAAGATCGGGCCTGGGGCAAGAGTTTGAGGCCACAGTGGAGGTAGCTTATAATGCGCCTCACTGCTCCGTAGAAACTTCAGCCAACTGTTATATTTCATTTGCTGCAATAAAACACTGTCCTCGTAGGGGTGCATCTGTCTGAGTCAGTCCTTGGCCCTATGGGGCTTGGCTGTTGTAGGGAGCTTCTGGTAACTCAAACGTCTGGCTTTATTTTCATGAGTCACATTCCTCATTGGGGATCGTCCACACAGGACGTGGAAGCTGATCTCTTTCTCCCCAGACCTTTCTTTCTTCCCACCACCTCCCCGCTCCACGTTGCCCCGCCTCTGGGGCCAGAGCAGGCATCATGACTCTGGACCTGAGACCTTGATTGTAATGAGGCTACATTTCAGGTCACAAATGACAGGTTGGCAGTGACCAGAAGAAAAATAACATAATCATGCCTGTGGCCATTCTTTGCAAATTGTGACTCTACGTGTTAGTTGTTCTGAAGGCAAAAATAGCTCAATGAGTGGATCATCCACCTTCGTTGCTAGTCCTGTTCACGGCCATCACTGAAGGAGTCAAGGGGGATGTCCTCCATGCCTCCTTAAGTGTACCCCACTTCTAGCCACTGCTCCCTTATGGGGACCCATCTTGTCATCACACACTTGGCCCGCAATTCATAGCACCTGGTCAATTTTACTACATAGTGAAAAATGAACCTACATACATACCAGAGATAGGTGGGCATGCGATAGGCAGACAGTATCTTTGTAGTCTCCTCTGCTGGATTTACTACCCACTTAAGTCTGACATTTTTTTCATGTTTTTTTTTTTCTCTCCTTTATCTGTAGATTAGGCAAAATTCACTTTCTACCTTTATTTTTTATATTTTTTTTACTTTCTACCTTTAGTTAATGAGTATAAACAGCTGGTCTTTGATGGTACCACGTATTGTAAGTTCTGGCTAAAATTCAACCCTCCGAAATCCTCACACCTTGATTCTCTAAACCCTTCTGTCTTAAACCAGAATTCTAATTAGTTATTATCATTCCTCAGATGCTGCCTGAGGTCAGCTTGGAGGCTACCTCTATGTTTTTCTCCCTAAAGCACCTCGTTGCCTCAGTTGCCCTCGGCTACCATATTCCTCAACATAGGGCCAGGCTAAGGTTTTATGACAGTTGATCTCCTTACCTAAGTATTTTTCACCATCCGAACTTCCATAGCCATTGTTTGTACCATTCTATGAAACTTATCATCTACCCTGATGTTGGAGACCACACTGGGCTTTGGTGATTTGCTGCTCAATAGAAACACGAGGCATCCCATTTGTCTGTGTACTTATATCCTTGGCTGGAACCCATTTCAGGCTCTTTATTACACTACCTGAATCTCTTGAGCCATGTAGTGAGGTGACGTTCTTGTGCAAGAGTTCAATTTCCCTGCACTGCTGCATGTGAGGGTTGCATGAGATAATGTGCCTAAATAATTATCTCATAACATTGTGTTCTTGGCATTAAGCTAAGTGCTTTGTGTGCTTCATTTCATTTGACACTCATAAAACCTGTGTGAGGTAGTTATTATTAATAGCTTTGTTTTATAGATAAGAAAACTGAGGCTTTAGCATGCCAAGTAAGTTCCTCAAAGTCACAGAGCTAGCAAGTCATAGAAATGAGATTCAAATTCAGACTTGTCTTATTCCAGGTCAGTAATCAATCTCCCTCTTTATGTGACCTCTTGCATAGTGTTGAGCATTGTGCTAAAGCTCGCTAAACTTTCTAGAGGTAGTAGGTTTTATTTTTACCTTTCCTTTACCCTCACTCTTACATATGTAGGAGACTGTGGCTCCTAACAAATGTAAGTGATAAATCTCCTGGTCCCCAAACAGAATGAGTCTTGTGGGAGTGAAATAGCAATAACCCGAAATCTCTCAAATGTTCTTTCCCTCATTACCAGGGAAATATTCCTGCTTCTACCTACTGAGAAATCATTATGAAATATCCATCTTTATCTTTCTGACATCACCCCTTATGGTCAGATCCTGATTCCTTAGCAGTGAGGAATCAGTCCCAGGAGCTAACACCTTCCCTTCCTTCTGCATCTGGCTGTACATTCTTTTAGCTAGTTAGGCTTCTTCCTTCCTGATGACTTCGTGTATCCAAGGTGATTACTTCCTCATTTCCTGTAAGATATTTAGATCATTAGGACTACTTGAATCTCATATTCTGATTATTTACTAAGGGCACATTTCCTTTCCTTAAGGTGTTGTTATCCACGTCTCAGCATTTCACATTTTGTATTGTTTTTAATTAGCAGCATTTTAGGATACAAAAACTCTGGAAGGGCCCAAACTACCCACTTTTAAATCAGTTTGGGCTCCTGAGATATGTTATGGGACTAAGAGGAAACATCCATGTGCCTCAGTTTTTACATCAGTATATGGTATATAATATCAGTCAGTATACAGAAAGGAAAAATATAAGAAAAATAGGATGTGTTTCAGTTAAAGGCAACATTTGTCTCTGTTGTGTTAAAAGAGATGTGATTCTTTATCCTTTTTTTTTTTTTCCAATTTTTCTCTCAAAGATGTTTTTTTGTGACAAGTCCCAAGAACGTTTTCCCAGAGTAATAAAAACTTAGGACCATGTTCTACAATATATGTGAAATGTTGGTTTAAAAAAGGTGACCTTACAGAAAGCAAGCTAGTTTAAGAGAGGTTACTGTTTGGAAAAAGATATAAAAAGATCAACATCTATGAGTTATAACTAGGGGACTAAGTCAAACGATATTGACGGATTATAAAACTGAGAACATATTCTGTGCAAAGCTTGTGGTCTGCATAGGATATTAAGTCTTGGACAAGAAAACCAGGGAGTATTTTATGATCATCCTGGAGCTACATGCATTGTGCAGATAAAGGATTCTGAGAAGGGGCAGAGCCGTCAGGGTGGGGTTGTTAGAAAGGCTTGCAGAAGGATTGAGGATAGAAAGGGCTTTCAAGGGTGGAAAGGAGAGCGGAGAGCATTGTAGATCTATGGAAATGGGTGGCCAAAAGGACTGGGGAAAATGTGACCAATGAATCCTCCAGGATAGAAATTTCATAGTGGTTTCCTGTGATTTCTGTAATGGTCTCAGATGACTTTTGAGGATGTCATGAACTATGGGAAATTGTTTATGAAGTACTGTACATATGTGTGTATGTGTGTTTTCCTGAGACAAGGTCCATAGTTTTCACCAGATTATTTGGGGAATCTGTCTGTGACCCAAAAATATTAAGAAATATTATTCTGCTTATGTTCATATTGGACCACAATGCAGCTCTAATATTTATTGAGATCAAGGAAAAAAATTTAAAAATAAAGCTTGTTACACTGTTTTCTCTACCCTTTTGCTTTTCCTTTCCTTCTTCCTGTCCTTCTCAGCTAATATTCCCCAAAGTTTAATTTTTACTGTTTAGTTCATCTTTTTCCTGGCTCAATGCCTCAATTATTACCTTTCTCTGGATAATTTGCTACTATGTGTCTTCAGCTCCCACTCATTTCTGAGATCAATTTCGATGGGATGGCATTTCATAGTGAATATATCCTAAGCTGAAGTTAATAGAATGCTGTACCTGATGGCAATATCCTTATTGATGGCAGGACCATTTTTCCAATAATCATAGTGGTATATTTAACTTTTCATAAGCTTCATCCTTCTATGCAATCAGTGATTGAGTTTATCAGTTCTTCCTTCAGAATTTTTAGTTTGTTTGTTTTTGTTTTTACATCTGAAATGCCTGTTCCGTTACTAGCGGTAGTGCTCTGGAATTTGGATCAACTAATTTAAAAGACACAACAGGCTTCCTCATCACCAGGCTGACTTTGCTTTAAGAGAGATTATAGGGGAGAAAGCAACTCAGCTCATACCACACCTACAAACAGGGGTCTTGAGGCACAACTTTCCAAGTCAGACACACTGTGCTTGGGAGGCATGTGGCCAGGAGAGATGAGGTCTAGTACATGCATACAACCTAAATCAGGAGGACATCACTTCTTGAGTTCTTTTACCTTTGTATCTGCCATGGCACAGAGTTGCAAACACTAGGCAGCCCTGTGAAGGTTGATGCTCAAAGCTCCAAACCACCCCAACTCTTTCCACAAGAAGTGTGGCTGTCTTTGCTGAGGGTGTATTTTTCAGGACTCCATTGGGTGAGGAATTGCCTTTAGCATGAACCACTTTCAGTGGTTTTCTCACAGCCTCATTTCTATCTATACAGCAAAGTAATTTTAGACCAAGAAGGTTGTCAGGGCTGCCAAATGGATTTTATTTTCCATGTTGGCTCTAGTTGGTTGGTTGCTGGTATATGGCGTGTGGTGGAAAGGATTGTAATGCCTTGTACAGGATTGCGATGTCTTGTATGGAAAAAGTAGGGGAACCATGTAGCTGTATCTTTCCTGAGATTGAAAGTACTGAGTAGAGGTGGCATGAGCTACAAGTATTTCTTGACTTAACTTATTAGATGAGATCTCTAGTCTCATTTAAGCGAAATAACTTGTTCCAGATCACCTGGCTAGTTAGTCGCAGAACCAAGAATATGTCTGTTTTCAGAGGCCTATGTTAGTGTTCATGCTTCTCTTGTACTCCAGTTCGAATCAAAAGTGCTTCCATGGCACAAAAGACACTGTTCAACTTGGCCCCTCTTCCCCATCAAGAGTCTTCCACTCAGAGAAGTCCAGTCCTTCAGATGAACCTGGTCCATTTCTAACTCTTCATATTTATTTATACTATGCACCCTCACCAACACCATTCTTCCCCTCAATTTGACCAATGTCCACAGTCTTGGACATCCTCCTCTATTACATTCATCCAGACCGCAGTTATCTCTCCTTTTTTCTGAATTTCTTTCTAATAAGATGTGGCTTAATGCAAATCTCCTTGCCAGTAAAAAGGCAGGGAGGAAGGAGGGAGGGAGGGAAACAGGGAGAGGGAGAGAGAGAAAAAGAGAGAGAGGGGTATTTGGTATTTGGAATGATTCCATTGGGTATCATTTGGTATCATTCCAAATACAATGGTATTTGGAAGCGAAATCATAGACTGTTAGAGAAGGGATCTTAGAAATAATTTAGTCTAATCTCTTCATTTTACAGATAAGGAAATGTGCTCAGGCTCTGCAAGCATGGCTGTTTCTTTGAACACACTCTCAAATCATTTGTGGCATGGAGTGTCTAGCAGCAATAGGAAAGCAGAGGTGACATTTGTTTGGCTAATTTGATTAGTGTAAGAGCCATATGGAAAACTTTCTGGACAGAAGCTTCCTGAAAATACAGTGATCAGTAAGGTGTCCAGTGACCTTGTTTATGTGTGTCTACACTGAGACTATTACTGGGGATAAAATCTTGGCAGCAAGGACTAAGGTTGATGCTCTTTGAGTGTTCACCATGTGGAAGGTGCTGTGCTAAACATTTTATAAATAAGTTTGCCCTTCCTTAGGCATGTACAGGCAGAAGTTAATGCATTACTTCACTATGTGATACAGAAGAGATATAGGGTATAGAAAACTGAGTGGAAGTGCCTAAGACTGCCATTGGATCCCCTAGAACAGTGGCTCTCAACCTTGGATTCTGATTAGAATCATGTTAGGATAATTTTTTTTTAAGATTTTGTTTATTAATTCATGAGATACACGAAGAAAGGGACAGAGAGGCAGAGACAGAGGCAGAGGGAGAAGCAGGCTCCATGCAGGGAGCCCAATGTGGGACTCGATCCTGGGACCCCAGGATCACGCCCTGGGCGGAAGGCAGGTGCCAAACCGCTGAGCCACCCAGGGATCCTCGAGGATCATTTTTTAAAATTCCCAAACTACTCCCACTTCCTACACTCCACCAGAGACTGAGTCAAAATCCCTGGGATCATCCCCGAGAATCTATTTGTTTTTTTTTTTTAAAGTTCCCTACGTGGTTGTGAGGTTGAAGACCTCTGTCCTAGAGGGAAAGCATGTGGGTGGATGCAATTAGTTTTCAATCTTCTATCTCTTTTCTGGTTCTTTCACCTCTTCTCTCTGTTTATACAGATCGGACCATTCTAGATTTCCTATTTGAGGAGTTCTGTGAATATATCTATGCAGTCATATGTACTTGGGTTTGAATCCTGGTTAACTCTCTGTAACCCTGAAAGTGAAGTTAGCCGGCGTGCCTGAGGTAAATACAGATTTACCTTCCATCTGCTTTTGTTAGCTGTCTTCATTCTGATTTCCAATTTTCTAAGAATGTCAGTGCTTACTCACTCCAAATGGCAGGTGCAGAGAGGACTGGATAGCGCACACTGCTCTTGCTATCCCCTCCTTGCCTCTTGGCGTTGCTGTTGTAGGTGAATCCTACACATGTCCACTTAGCAGTGGTGCTATTCTTGGGCCAGACCCTGGACTGGCCTCAGTGATTCCCCACACTGCTTACCAAGGGCTCAGCTCTTTTAATTCATAGTACATGCTAAGCTGTTCTCCCTTCAGGGATGCCGCAAGCTGAGTTCCCTTAGCACCAGCATCAGGCACACACTCACTGCCCAACCAGGAGTCCCCTAACTCCCCTGAACCCCTGATGATGACCTCAGGCCAGCAGCCCTAATGTCTTTTTCATTATTTTGAGCCTTTGATTAGCCCACTCTGTCAAGTTCCCATAACTCTGGATCTCCAGGCCAGCAACTGGCTTGATTCCTTGTCTCTCAAAAGACCTTCAGTCTCTTTTGTGAATTGGTTCATTCCCTTCTTAGATCTCTTTATACCCCCAGGTGAGGGAGCTTTCTCACCTGCACGTGGCCCTATTACACTCCCATTCTGGGACAATGGGTGCCTACAGGCTGTATGTTCTAAAACACAGTGACTGCTAACTAACCATGTTACTTTACCCTGTTGTGGCTCCTGGTGATCTCAGTCTGGGGGCGTCACACTCTGTGTAACCCTCTCCTCTCGAGTGTGCGAGGGACACAATGACTCATTTCTGATAAATGGAATATGATAAGACTTATAGACTATCCCTTCTGAGGTTAGGTTACAATGACCTGGTAGTTTCCATCTTGGGGTCTCACCCTCTCTCTTACTCACTTGGCCTGAAATAAGGCAGCTGCCATGTTGTAAGTAGCTGTGGGAAGAGTCTCAGATGTCAAATAACTGAGGACTTCAGCCAACAGCCTGCCAGCAGTGATATGAGTCAGCTTGAAACTAGGTCCTCCTCCAGCTGAACCTTGACAGGACCACAGCCTTAGCTGACACTGTGAGTGAAATCCAGGATGATATATAAATGCTATATAATGCTATATAGCTATATGATAACTATAAAATGCTATTTTAAAAAATATATATATTTTATTTATTTATTTGAGAGAGAGAGAGTGCACAAGTGGGAGGAGGGCCAGAGGGAGAGGGACAGAGTCCCTGCTAAACAGGGAGCCTGATGTGGGGCTCAATCCCAGGACCCTGAGATCATGACCTGAGCTGAAGTTAGATGCTTAAACTGAGTCACCCAGATGCCCCATATAATGCTATTTTATGCTAATTTCAACTTCCCTTTCCCAGCATGAACATCTGAAAACTTACAATTGAAGTTTTCAATTCAATTGTAAGTTCCTTTTGTGATTATTGAGATGCATATGATTTAATCGTCATTTTCCTTTATCCTTCCTTCCACGGGCTGTTTTCCTTTAATTTGATAAAGTTCAACTTTCCATAGCGGTGTGTGCAAAGAGCAGTGAGTTAGAGTGACACTAAGAAGAAAGGAAAAACAGCAACTTTCTAAATATAAGGAAAGGCAAATAAACAGAAGAGTTTTTCATTGGCATTTCATTGTTCTCAGAATACGTGTCTCTCCCACTGGTGAAAGAGGAGGAGCTTAGATATGTTATGGTTTTCATAGTTTGTACAACATCTACCAATTTGGTGACATTCTATAGCATAAGTATTTAATACAATTGCTGATTAGTGAACTTTGTGATTAAAACTCCTCTGAGTTAATTCAAGTTTTCATTTTCTTTCTAGAATCAAAAGTTTTTGGTGTAAGAAGGGAATGTAGTCATCATTGAGTCCCACCCTCCTTTTACTGACAGGCCACCTAGGTGTAGCAAGACAAAATAATTTGCTTAACATTATGTGTAAAACCTGTGCAGAAATCCGGCTGAGTGCTCACTTCCTCCAACTTCCAGTCCAGAGCTTTTTCACTGTGCTCTGCTGCCTCCTGGAGTCTAGGATGTCTGGCTGGGCACACAGGCCAAAATTTGGTGAGGAAGGTAAATTTACTTACCATGGGAATTTATTTCAGGATGTTCCAACCAGAATAGGTAGGTATTTGTATATATGATCTTTGAGTTTATGCCTGTTGCTACAACTTTCTTTTGATATTTTTAAAATGTTCTAAAACTTAAAAATATATGGAGAATTTTTTTTTTCCAATAAAATCAGATCAATAATAGGTAAAAGTAAAGGTAAGAGGCAAGGAACAAATGTGAGGGAGGCAGCTGTACCTGTGCTCTACTTTTCTCCTCACTTCAGCCAGTCACTGAATCTTCTGTGGGAGCGGAACTCATTGTAATTTTCCATAATCCCAACTGGGATTATGTGTGGGAAAGAAATCAATTCCCAGCCGAGGCATAGGTTGATATGTGCAGGAAGTGACTGTCCCAGGGAGATAAGCATGGTGCCCTCGACTGATTGCTAGAACTAGAAGGTGATTTCACAACCCTTGCTCAATATGTGTATATAGTGCTCGATTTAGAAGTTTCCACAGCATGAGATGTTTACTGGGAAACACTTCAGCCTCTCGCTTTTGGAACACTTTTTCTTTTGTTCTTTAGCCAAATTAAACCTTGTGTTATCTCTTGTAGTGGTACCAATAGAGACAAATCAGTTGATTTTAGTCCTTCTGTGTTCTCATTTGTCTTAATGAACCAGATATGGTTCATTAATATGAACAATTGTGAGGAAAAGCAAAGAATCCCAAAGAAAGAATGAGAATATTCAGAAACATGAACAGCAAATGAGGTAATAATTGATGAGCTCTAGTCTCATAAGATTTATTATTATTTCTTGAGTTCTTTTTTTTTTATTGAAGTACAGTTGATATACAATGTTACATCAGTTCCAGATGTACAAAATAGTCGTTTGTAGCTCTATGTTATGCTGTGATCACCAAGAGTGAGTACTGTCACCAAACAGTGCTATTACAATGCTATTGACTATTTTTTATTGAGATATAATTGACATATAACATTGGAAGTTTAAATTAGTACAATATGTTGATTTGATACATTTCATTTTGCAGTATTATTTAAGTAGTCACTCCTTATCCCTGGGGAATATGTTGCAAAACCACCAGGGAATGTCTACATTCTTAAGCTTTAAATAAAATATATCATAGGGACACCTGAGGGCCTCAGTTGATTGGGTATCTGCCTTCAGCTCAGGTCATGACCCAGGGTCCTGGGATCAAGGCCCACATTGGACTCCCTGCTCAGCAGCTAGCCTGCTTCTCCTTCTCCTCCCGCTGGTGCTCTCCCTTGCTAGCTCTCTTTCTCAAATAAACAAATAAAATCTTTTTAAAAAATAAAATGTACCATAGAAACTTTGCAAGGGTATTTAAAATGTAATCACCTTTATTTATTAAGATCATCTAAAACAGATCTTATGGAAGAAAAATTATATCTGTATATCTATTATATATAGAGAGAGA
The DNA here is from genome assembly GCF_003254725.2 of Canis lupus dingo. Lineage (NCBI taxonomy): Eukaryota > Metazoa > Chordata > Mammalia > Carnivora > Canidae > Canis > Canis lupus. The sequence continues at coordinate 24,167,412 of NC_064243.1, read as the reverse complement.
TTAGCTTATATCTGTAGAAATTATCTTAAAGCCAAAAGATAAACTCTTGTTTTATAAGTAACTCTTAATTCTTGCTTGTGCACCGACAGGTTCACTCTGATTTGAGGTATATTGTCCAAAAAAATGGATCCTATTTTACTAAGATCAAACATCTTTTTTAAAAAGATGATGTATGTGATAATGAGGAAGATCTGCCTTAAATGAGTTGCTTCATATGATTTTAATATGCTTCATTTCTCTGTTTTTCTGCTTCAATTCCTTCTCATGAACTCGATTTCTGCTAACAAACTGGTCTTTCAGCAAATAAGACCAGGATGCAAGGTAGACTACTGCTCATGTTAGCGAGGTGAACAACCTTCTTTTCTACTACTGGAGGAGTAAGATGAAGGGTGAGTCACTAGGAACATTGGGAGAGAGAAACCTAATTTCTAAATGTGGGGGACAGTGTTGGACATGAAAGGCCAATTTGGGTAGAGCTTCATAAAGGGGTTGGTGGAAACAGTTGAGAGGATGATTTTGAGCTGGTGAGATGAGTAATAAAAATGAGCATCTGGAGAAATTCCAGAACAGAAGAGGGCAGAATCAAGAAATAAGATTGCATCAAAGGCAAAATTAGAAATGTTAGATTTTAAGTCCTGACAATGATAATGTAAAAATGATAAAAATTTGAATTATCTTCTTGATGTTTTAACTAAACTTTTAAAAATTTTGAGGTATGTGCTCTCTTCGGCAGCACATATACTAAAAATTTTGAGGTAATTGAAGATTCACATGTATTTTTAAGAAATAATAATAATTAATAATAATAATACCTTATATACAATATCGTATTGGGATATTGGCACTGATACAGTCAAGATACCAAACAATTTCTCCACCACAGGATCCTTCATGTTGCCTTTTTTGTGGGCATAATCACTCCTATCTTACTCTCATCCCCTACTGAACCTCTGATAGCCACTAATCTATTTCTATTTCATTACTATAATTTTGCCATTTCACGAATATTACATAAATGGAATGATATATTTTGTATTCTTTTGGTATTAGCTATTTTCCCACATTAAAATTCCTTGGAGATTCATCCAGATTGTTGTATATATCAATATTCCATTTCTTTTTATTATTGAGGAATAATCCGTGGTATGAATGTAAAGTTTGTTTAGCCATTCACTCACCGAAAAAGAGCTGTGTTGTTTCCAGTTTTAGACTACTGTGATTAAGCTGCTGCAGGATTTGTATACAGGATTTTGTGAACATAGGTTTTCATTACTTTGGGTTGTATGTGCTCAGTAGGGCAATTACTAGGTTGTATGGCAGCTGGATACTTAGTTTTTTTAAGAAATTACCAAACTGTTTGCCAGAGTGGTTGTACCACGTTACACTCCACCCACCAGTGTATGAGTAATCCAGTTTCTCTTTACATCCTCACTAGTATTTGCTGTTGTCACTATTTTTTTTTATTTTAGCCATTCCAATAAATGTGTATTGATATATAAATGTGGTTTAATTTGAATTTTTAAGTTGCCAGTGACATTTAACATTTTTTCATGTGCTTGTTTTCCACAAGTATATTTTCTTTGGTGAAATGTCAGTTAATGTCTTTTGCCTATTTTCTTTTTTTTTTTTTTTTTTTTTGCCTATTTTCTAATTAAATTGTTTATTGTTTACTACTCAGCTTTGACAGTTTAAAAAATATTCTGAGTACTAATCCTTTGTCAGATATGTGATTTGCAAATATATCTCTTGTCCTTATTTTTTTCTTTTAATCTTCTTAACAGGGTATTCCACAGAGCAAAAGTTTTAAGTTTTCATTAAGTTCATTTAGCCAATTTTTCTTATTTTGGATTATACCTGTTGGTATCAAATCTGAGAACTCTTTGCTTTGCCCTAGATGTCAAAGATTTGCTGATGATTTTTCTCATTGTTCCAGCACCATTTGACTAAAAAGTTATCCTTCCTGTACTGATTTTGCATCTTTGTCAAAAATTAGTTGTGCATATCTGCATGGATCGATTCTGGGTTCTTGACTCTATGATACTTATCTATCCATCTATCCCTCTGCTGTATAGTCTTCATTACTGCAGTTATACAATAAGTTTTAAAAATAGATACACTGATTCCTCTTACTCTTCTTTTGCAAAGTTTTAGAAACTATTCTGTTTCCTTTTCCTTTCCATATAAATTTTAGAAAAATCTTATTTATATCCATGAAAAATCTTGCTGGGATTTTGATAGATATTTCGTCATATATCCATTTTATTATTTTATTGGAGAGCAAGCTGTTTCATTGAGGTTTTTCTGTTGTTTTTCTGCTTAAAACTTTATTGACTTCTGTTATTGTTTCCTCCTTATTGTTTTGAGCTTATTTTGTTTTCATTTTCCTAGACTCTGAGATGGACTGCAGATTACTGATCTGAGACTTTTTATTTTTTTCTAGTATGGATTTAGGGTTCTAAATTCCCTGTAAGTACTGCTCTAGCATTATTCCCCAAATTCTAGAATATTGCATTTCTGTTATTATTCATGTCAATGTACTAATTATTTTCTTTAGACTTTCCTTTTGGCCCATGGTTTTTTAAAAGTGTGTTTAGTTTTTAAGTATTTGGAGGTTTTTGAACTTTCCCTTACTGATTTCTGGTATGATACCATTGTGGCAGGATAACAAACCATATACGACTGTGATTTTTAAAATTTTTGGAAGTTTGTTTTATGGCCTGGGATATGGTCTGTTTTCATATATGTTTCATATGGACCCCCCCCAAAAAACTGTGTTTTCTGCTGTTATTCAGTGAACTGTTCTGTTAATGCTGATAGGATCATGTTGGTTGATGGTATTATTTAGTTCTTTATTATTCTTGCTGTGTTCTATCTAGTTGTTCATATTGTATTTTCATTTGCATCTGTTCAATGTATTTCTACTGAGAGAGAGGTAGGGTATTGAAGCCTTAAACTGTTATTATGGATTCTGGATTTGACTATTTCTACCAAGTTTTGCTTCATGTGCTTTCCAGCTCTGTTGTTAAATGCATACACATTTAGGACTGCTAGGTGTTCTTGGTGAATGGATCTTTTTATCATTATATAATGTTTCTATTTTTGATAATTTTTTCTCATATTTTCTTTATCATATATTGATATATCTACTTATGCTTTCCTGTACTTAATATTTGCATGGCAAATGTTTTATTCATACTTTTACCTTACTTTCAGTCTGCCTATAACTTTATATTTGAAGTGAGTTTATTGTATATAGTATTTATTGGAGTTGTGTTTTACAATACATTTTGCCAATCTCTTTTAATTGATGTACTTACACCATTTATATTTAATATAATTATTGATATAGTAGGGCTTATATTTACCAAGTTATTTTTTATTTTCTTTTATATATATTTGGTTTTTTTTTAAGAGTTCAATTTGTCAACATATACTATAACACCCAGCGCTCATCCTGTCAGGTGCCCCTCTCAGTGCCCATCACCCAATCACCCTGTCCCCCCTGCCAACCCCCCCTTCCACAGTCCCTTGTTCATTTCCCAGTCCCTTGTTCTGTCTCCTTCTCCGATTTTTCCCACTCATTTTCTCTCCTTTCCCCTATAATCCCTTTCACTATTTTTTATATTCCCCGTATGAGTGAAACCATATAATGTTTGTCCTTCTCCAATTGATGTACTTCACTCAGCATAATCCCCTCCAGTTCCATCCACGTTGAAGCAAATGGTGGGTATTCATCGTTTCTAATGACTGGCTAATATCCCACTGTACCCATAGACCACATCTTCTTTATCCATCAAACTGCCAGTGGACACCGAGGCTCCTTCCACAGTTTGGCTATTGTGGACATTGCTGCTATAAACATCGGGGTGCAGGTGTCCCGGTGTTTCACTGTATCTGTACTTTGGGGTAAATCCCCAGCAGTGCAATTGCTGGGTCATAGGGCAGCTCTATTTTTAACTTTTTGAGGAACCTCCACACAGTTTCCAGAGTGGCTGCACCAGTTCACATTCCCACCAACAGTGTAAGAGGGTTCCCTTTTCTCCGCATCCTCTCCAACATTTGTGTTTTCCTGCCTTGTTAATTTTCCCCATTCTCACTGGTGTGAGGTGGTATCTCATTGTGGTTTTGATTTGTATTTCCCTGATGGCAAGTGATGCGGAGCATTTCCTCATGTGCTTGTTGGCCATGTCTATGTCTTCCTCTGTGAGGTTTCTGTTCATGTCTTTTGCCCATTTCATGATGGATTGTTTGTTTCTTTGGTGTTGAGTTTAATAAGTTCTTTATAGATCTTGGAAACTAGCCCTTTATCTGCTATGTCATTTGCAAATCTCTTCTCCCATTCTGTAGGTTGTCTTGTAGTTTTGTGGACTGTTTCTTTTGCTGGGCAGAAGCTTCTTATCTTGATGAAGTCCCAAGAGTTCATATTTGCTTTTGTTTCCCTTGCCTTCATGGATGTAGAAGAAGTTGCTGTGGCCAAGTTCAAAAAGGATGTTGCCTGTGTTCTCCTCTAGGGTTTTGATGGAATCTTGTCTCACATTGAGATCTTTCATCCATTTTGAGTTTATTTTTGTGTCTGGTGTAAGAGAATGGTCTAGTTTCATTCCCCTGCATGTGGATGTCCAATTTTCCCAGCACCATTTATTGAAGGGACTGTCCTTTTTCCAGTGGATAGTCTTTCCTGCTTTGTCGAATATTAGTTGACCATAGAGTTGAGGGTCCACTTCTGAGTTCCCTATTCTGTTCCATTGATCTATGTGTCTGTTTTTGTGCCAGTACCACACTGTCTTGATGACCACAGCTTTGTAGTACACCCTAAAATCTGGCATTGTGATACCCCTGGTGCTGGTTTTCTTTTTTAATATTCCCCTGGCTATTTGGGGTCTTTTCTGATTCCACACAAATCTTAAAGTGACTTGTTCCAACTCTCTGAAGAATGTCCATGGGATTTTGATAGACATTGCATTGAATGCATAAATTTCCCTGGGTAGCATTGACATTTTCACAATATTTATTCTTTTAATCCATGACCATGGGTATTTTTCCACCTCTTAGTGTCTTCTCAGTTTATTTCACAAGTGTTCTGTAGTTTTTTTTAATAATTAATTTATTTTTTATTGGTGTTCTATTTGTCAACATACAGAATAACACCCAGTGCTCATCCCGTCAAGTGCCCCCCTCAGTGCCCACCACCCAGTCACCCCCACCCCCCGCCCTCCTCCCCTTCCACAGTTCATTTCCCAGAGTTAGGAGACTTCCATGTTCTGTCTCCCTTTCTGATATTTCCTACCCATTTCTTCTCCCTTCCCCTCTATTCCCTTTCACTATTATTTATATTCCCCAAATGAATGAGACCATATAATGTTTGTCCTTCTCCGATTGACTTATTTCACTCAGCATAATACCCTCCAGTTCCATCCACGTCGAAGCAAATGGTGGGTATTTCTCATTTCTAATGGCTGAGGAATATTCCATTGTGTACATAAACCACATCTTCTTTATCCATTCATCTTTCGATGGACACCGAGGCTCCTTCCACAGTTTGACTATTGTGGACATTGCTGCTATAAACATCGGGGTGCAGGTGTCCCAGCGTTTCATTGCATCTGTATCTTTGGGGTAAATCCCCAGCAGTGTTCTGTAGGTTTTAGGGTATAGATCCTTTACCTCTTTGGTTAGGTTTATCCCTAGGTATCTTATGCTTTGGGTGCAATTGTAAATGGGATTGGCTCCTTAATTTCTCTTTCTTCAGTCTCATTGTTAGTTTATATAAATGCCACTGATTTCTGGGCATTGATTTTGTATCCTGCCACACTGCCAAATTGCTGTATGAGTTCTGGCAATCTTGGGGTGGAGTCTTTTGGGTTTTCTATGTACAGTATCATGTCATCTGCAAAGAGGGAGAGTTTGATGACTTCTTTGCCAATTTGAATGCCTTTAATGTCTTTTTGTTGTCTGATTGCTGAGGCTGGGACTTCTAAGACTATGTTGAATAGCAGTGGTGAGAGTGGACATCCCTGTCATTTTCCTGATCTTAGGGGAAAGGCTCCCAGTGTTTCCCCATTGAGAATGATATTTGCTGTGGGCTTTTCGTGGATGGCTTTTAAGAGGCTGAGGAATGTTGCCTCTATCCCTATACTCTGAAGAGTTTTGATCAGGAATGGATGCTGTATTTTGTCAAATGCTTTCTCTGCATCTATTGAGAGGATCCTATGGTTCTTGTTTTTTCTCTTGTTTATGTGATCTATCACGTTGACTGCTTTACCAGTGTTGAACTAGCCTTGCATCCCGGGGATAAAACTCACTTGGTCATGGTGAATAATCTTCATGTACTCTTGGATCCTATTGGCTAGTATCTTGGTGAGAACTTTTGAATCTCTGTTCATCAGAGATATTGGTCTATGATTCTCCTTTTTGGGGTTGTTTCTTTGTGCTTCCTCTTTCTTTTATGGGGTCCCCCTTAATATTTCTTGCAGATCTGGTTTGGTGGTCACATATTCTTTCAGTTTCTGCCTATCTTGGAAGCTCTTTATCTCTCCTTCTATTCTGAATGAGAGCCTTGCTGGATAAAGTATTCTTGGCTGCATGCTCTTCTCATTTAGGGCCCTGAATATATCCTGCTGCCCTTTCTGGCCTGCCAGGTCTCTGTGGAGAGGTCTGCTGTTAGTCTAATATTTCTCCCCATATAAGTTAGGGATCTCTTGTCACTGCTTTAAGAACTTTCTCTTTGGAATTTGCAAGTTTCACTATTAAATGTTGAGGCGTTGAACGGTTTTTATTGATTTTAGGGGGGGATCTTTCTATCTCCTGGATCTGAATGCCTGTTTCCCTCCCCAAATTAGGGAAGTTATCAGCTATGATTTGTTCAAATATGCTTTCTGGCCCTCTGGCTCTCTCGGTGCCCTGTGGAACCCCAATTATATGTAGATTTTTCCCCTGAGGCTGTCATTTATTTCCTAACCTTTGGTGGAGTCTTTGGTTTTGGAATCAAGGTTTTGTGGCCTCATAGAACGAGTTTCCTCGTTCCTCATAGTCTTTTAATTGTTTTTCTCTGTTTTCCTCAGCTTCTTTCCTTGCCATCAACTTGTCTTCTATGTTGCTCACTCTTTCTTATATCTCATTAACCCTCGTCATTAGGACCTCCAGTTGGGATTGCATCTCATTTAATTGATTTTTAATTTTGGTCTGATACAATCTAAATTCTGCAGTCACAAAGTCTCTTGATTCCTTTATGCTTTTTTCCAGAGCCACCAGTAGCTTCATAATTGTGCTTCTAAATTGACTTATGATGTCGGATTGGAATCCATATTCTGTAATTCTGTGGCAGAGAGTACTGTTTCTTGTTCTTTCTTTTGTGGTGAGTTCTTCTTTCTAGTCATTTTTCTCAGTGCAGAGTGGCTGTATGAGAGGGCTGCATCAAAAATATCAGCCACGACCTAAGTAAATTTCACCGTAGATGATTCGGATAAGGTCAGAGACCAGAAATTGAAAACAAAGATCAGAACAAAATAAAACAAAAGGATCACTAAAGTGGAAAACAAATTTTAAAACAAAGTAGTAAAAAATAATAGTCCAAGAATCCCCAAAAAGAAGAGAATAAAAGAAAGAAAAGAAAAGGAGAAGACAAAAAGGTGGGGTGGGTGGAAGATGGTGGTGGTGATGAAGTTGTAATGGAGGAGGAATGTAGTCTACCTGAGGGGTCCTAGAGGGTGATCCTCTGTGTTCTGAGTATTAAGTTCTGTATGTTAGAAGATGCTCAGTCCCAAATTTATATAAACCAGCAATACCTGTAGAAGGCCCCAACATTGACCTCAGGAACATAAATGAGATAAAAGAAGGGGGCAGAATGAGAATGAGGAACCTCACAGAATGAAACAGCACAGTATACCACTTGGCTCTGGGTGCTGCTGGTCATGTTTTAGAAGGTATTAACTTCTGCTATTGTAGAGCAAAAGGAGGCAGAGAAAACAAAAAACACAAAACAAGAAATGTAAATTGTATATCTCCCCCAAATTAAGTATGTTGAAGGGATTCTAGAAGTGGAAAATATATCTAGGACTTGTCATTGTAGAAATATGAAAGTCAAAAAGGAAGAAACTTATAAATGAAGAGATGATAAAATATTGTAGTTAAGGTGAGAAAAGAGAAAAAATTGGATATTTATAGTCTGATATAAAAACCAGTTGTACTGGAAAAAAGGGGGAAAACAAAAAAAGGAGAGGTACCTTCTGGTTCAATATACTGTAAGTCCCTCGACTTCCCCTGGAGCTTTCCAGCGCTGCTGGGTCCAGACCTCGCGCTTCCCTGTCCTTGCAGCAGGTCTCTGGGGGAGGGGCTGCTGTGCTGACTCTCAGGTGTGTGCACCTGGGGATATGCGCCCTGGCCCCCCCATGCCGGGCTCAGTGGGAGCTGTTGACCCGGTGAGGCCCCTGTCCCTTTGGGTCCAACCTTCCCGGGCACAGGGTGACACCAGGAGGAACAACCACACTGGCAGCAGCCAGGTCTCCAGCCCTGGGGTCAGCTACCCCAGTAACCACCACAGCTCCCAGTCCGCACTGGCCTGGGTGCTCTTGGGGTGAGGGCACTGACCTGTACAGCTGGGGGGTGCCCTTTGGCAGGAGGGTCCTCACTGTCCTGTGTCCCCCTCTCCCCCCACAGGCAGGAGAGTCCCCTCCATCCTGTGCCTTCCCCTCCCCCCACCTACAGGAGGGTCCCCCACATCCTGTGCCCTCCTATCCCCCACCCTCCCAGGGAACCACAGGATGGGGGCTGTGTCCCCCGGGCCCTGGGATCCGGGGCCTGCGCTGCTGGAATAGCGCTCCCAGGGCGACGCCTGAAGGCAGGAGGATGCAGCCCCCTCCCTGGAGGGATTCCCCCCTCCCCCTGCCGCCACCGACCAGTTTCTCCTGGAGCCCCCCCCACCCCGCCCTTTACTGAGACCCCTGCGGTGTGGGTACGCTGTCCCAGGGCCCCTCCTCTGACAGTGACCCCAGGGACGGGAGGTCCCCCCGCACCCCCGGGTCCCCCTCCCTGTCCCTCTTCCCTCCTGGGCCCCGAGTCCTCACTGAGCCCTTTCCCTCCGGGAGGAGGTAAAGTCCCCGGGTCTCCGGGGGGGGGTCTCCTTTCCCCAGGCTCCTCTCCGCCCCCCTCCGGGTAGGGCTCTCCTGTCCCCGGGCCCCCCTCCCCCATCCTCTCCGGGTGGGGCTTTCCTGTCCCCAGGCTCCCCTCCCCTAGCCCCTCGGGTGGGGCTCTCCTGTCCCCGGGCCCCCCTCCCCCATCCTCTCCGAGTGGGGCTCTCCTGTCCCCAGGCTCCCTTCTCCCCTGCCCCTCCGGGTGGGGCTCTCCTGTCCCCAGGCTCCCCTCCCCCCCATCCCCTCCGGGTGGGGCTCTCCTGTCCCCAGGCTCCCCTCCTCACCTCCCCTCTGGGTGGGGCTCTTCTGTCCCCAGGCTCCCCTCCCCCCTCCCCTCTGGGTGGGGCTCTCCTGTCCCCAGGCTACCCTCCCCCCCAGCCCGGCTCCTCGGGCCCCCTCCCCCATTGGGTCCTTGTTTATTTTATTTCCCCCCTTCCTACCTGGTTAGAAGTGCAGACCCTCCTCTCTGTCACCCTGGCACTTCTCTCTTTACATCTCAGGTGGAATCGGCAGGTGTTCAGGATGGAGTGACCGTCATGCAGGTGATTGGGGGGTGGGTGAAGTAAGGACCCTGCTCCTCTGCCTTCTTGCCTTGCCCTAGAATAATTATTTTAATGCACTTTTGGGTTCAATTTACCCTTATTTTTATTTATTTATTTTTTACTTTTTTAATTTTAATTCATTTTGTCAACATATAACACCCAGTGCTCATCCCATCAAGTGCCCCCCTCAGTGCCCATCACCCAGCTACCCCATTCTCCCACTCACCTCCCCTTCTGCAACCCTTTGTTTGTTTCCCAGAGTTAGGAGTCTCTCATGGTTTGTCTCCCTCTCTAATTTTTCCCACTCAATTCCTCTACTTTCTCTTACAATCTCTTTCACTATTTCTTATGTTCCACATATGAGTGAACTCTTATTTTAGTAATAAATTTTACATTCATGTTCATCAGGGATATTGGCCTGTAACTCCCCATTTTATTGAACTATTTGTCTGATTTTCAAATCAAGTTAATACTGGCCTCATAGAAGGAGGTGGGAATTTTCCCTTCCAGTTTTACTTTTTGGAATGGATTGAGAAGAATAGATGGTAAGTCTACTTTAGATGTCTGGTACAATTTTCCGGGGAAGCCATCTGATCCTGGACTTTTGCTTCTTGGTAGATTTTTGATTACTGATTCAATTTCTTTGCTTGTCACTAGTCTGCTTAAATTTTCTATTTCTTTCTGTTTCAGTTTTGGTAGTTTGTAGATTTCTAGGAATTTGCCCATTTTTTCTAGGTTGCCCTGTTGGTTGGCATGTGATCTTTCATAATTTTTTTTATGATTATTGTATTTTTTGTGTTGTTGGTTGTGATCTGTCCTCTTTCATTCATGATTTTATTCATCTGGGATCTCTCTGTTTCTTTTTCTTAACTCTGATTAGGGATTTATCAATTTTATCAATTCTTTCAATGAACCAGCTCTCAGTGTCATTGATCTGTTCTACTGTTTTTTCTTTGTTTCTGTATCATTTATTTCTGCTCTAATCTTTCTTATTTCCCTTCTTCTGTTGACTGGAGGCTTTATTTCCTGTTCCTTTTTTACCTTAAGTTAAGGTTAGGTTGTATATTGGAGACTTTTATTGCCTCTTGGGTGAGTCCTGTATCACAATATACTTCCCTTTTAGGATTGCCTTCTCTGCATCCCAAAGGTTTTGGATTATCCTGTTTTCCTTTTCATCAGTTTCCACGTACTTAATTCCCTGGTTAATTTATTCATTCTTTAGTGGGATGTTCTTTATCTTTATGTATTTGTGGTGTTTTCCAGATTTTTTCCTGTGGTTGATTTCTAATTTCATAATGTTGTGGTCTGAAAATATATGATGTGATCTTGGTCTTTTGTACTTGTTGAGGGCTCATTTATGACCCAATATGTGATCTATTCTGGAGAATGTTCCATGTGCACTCAAAAAGATTGTGTATTCTCTTGCTTTAGGATGAAATGTTCTGAATATATCTGTTAAGTCCATCTGGTCCAATGTGTCATTCAAAACCATTGTTTCATTGTCAATTTTCTGTTTAGATGATCTGTCCATTCCTGTGAGTGGGGTGTTCCTCTGCTATTATTGTATTATTATCAATGAATTTCTTTGTTATTAATTGATTAATTGTAATTAATTGATTAATTTTTTACAAGTTGCAGGCATAAATATTATATACTTGTTAGATATTATTGATGGATAGACCCTTAATTATGCTATAACACACTCCATCTCTTGTTACAGTCTTTGCTTTAAAATCTAGTTTGTCTGATATAAGTATGGTGCTCTGGCTTTCTTGGACATCCATTATCATGATAGATGTTTCTCCATTCCCTCTCTTTCCTTTTTTTTTTGTATATTTTTTATTGGAGTTCAATTTGCCACCATATACTATAACACCCAGTGCTCAGCCCATCAAGTATCTCTTTAGTGCCCATCACCCAGTCACCCTATTCCCCCGCCCACTTCCCTTTCCCAGAGTTAGGAGTCTCTCATGTTCTGTCTCCCTCACTGATAGTTCCCACTCATTTTCTCTCCTTTCCCCTTTATTCCCTTTCACTGTTTTTTATATTCCCCAAATGAATGAAACCATGTAATGTTTGTCCTTCTCCAATTGACTTACTTCACTCAGCATAATACCCTCCAGTTCCAGCCATGTCGAAACAAATGGGGGGTATTTGTCGTTTCTGATGTCTGAGTAATATCCCATTGTATATATAGACCACATCTTCTCTATCCATTCACCTTCCAATGGACATCGAGGCTCCATTCCCTCTCTTTCCATCTGCAGTTGTCTTAGTTCTAAAATTAGTCTCTTGTGGGCTGCGTATAGATGGTCTTTTTTTTAATCCATTCTGATACCCAAGGTTTTTGATTGGAGTATTAAGTCCATTTACATTCAGAGTGATTATTGAAGATAGTGCCATTGTGTTATGTGTAAAGTTGGAGTTTCTGGTGATGTTCTCTGTTTCTTCCTAGTCTTTGTTGCTTTTGGTCTTTTTTCCCCCTACTCAAAGTCTCCCTTAATATTTCTTGAAGGGCTGGGTTGATACACTTTTAAGTGTTCACAAACTCCTTTAATTTTTGTTTGTCTGGGAAGCTCTTTATCACTCCTTCTATTTTAAATGACAGCCTTGCTGAATAAAGCATTCTTGGCTGCATATTTTTCCCATTCAGCACATGAATATATCCTGCCATTTTTTTCCTGGCCTGCCAAGCAGGAAGATAGATCTGCTGCAAACTCAATGTGTCTTCCCTTGTAGGTTAAGAACTTCTTTTGCCTTGGTACTTTCAAGACTCTTTCCTTGTCTATTTTTTTAACTTGACTATGATATGTCTTAGTGATCACCAGCTTTGTTTAATTTAATGGGAGTTCTCTGTGCTTCTTGGATTTTGATGTCTGTTTTCTTCACCAGAACAGGAAAGTTTTCAGCTCTAATTTGCCAGAATAATCTTCTTCCCTTTTTTCTCTTTCTTCATCTTCTGGGATTCCTATCATATTAATGTCATTATGTTTTAATAAGTTGCTGAGTTACCTAAGACTATCTTCATGATCCTTTATCTTTGTTTCCCTCTTCTTTTCAGCTTCATCATTTCCCATTATTTTATCTCTCTATCACTGGTTCATTCCTCTGATTTGCCTCTCCTCATTGTTATGGCATCCATTCTGCTTTGCCTCTCCACTATAGCATTATTAATTTTGGACTGATTAGATTTTAGTTCTTTTACCTCTATAGTAAGGGATTATCTAGTGTTTTCTCTATGTTTTTCTTTCAAGCCCAGTTGGTATCCTTATTATTGTTTTATTTATTATTTATTTATTTATTTATTTATTTATTTATTTTTATTTTATTATTTATTTATTTATTTTTAAAGATTTTATTTCTTTATTCATGAGAGACACACACAGAGAGAGGCAGATACATAGGCAGAGGGAGAATCAGGCTCCATGCAGGGAGCCTGATGTGGGACTTGATCCTAGGACCCCAGGATCATGCCCTGAGCCAAAAGCAGATGCTCAACTACTGAGCCACCCAGGTGTCCCTTGTCTGGCTTCTTTTAAAATATTTTCTTAATCATTATAATTTGCAAATTTAGTTATAATATGTCTTGGTGTCCATCTGCTTTTGTTGATTCTGCTGGGGTTTCTCTGTGCCTCCTGAATCTGGATATCTGTTTACTTCTCCAGATTAGGGAAGTTTTCAGCTATTATTTCTTCAAACACATTTTCTGCCCTACTTTCTTTCTCTTCTTCTTTTGGGATTCCTATAATAAGAATGTTATTAAATTCAGTGGAGTCACTGAGTTCCTTAAGTCTATTCTCATTTTGTGCAATTCTTTTCTCTTTTTTTTAACCTTGATTACTTTCCATTATTCTTTTAAGTCACTGATTCTTTCCTCTTCTTTTCCATCCTGCTGTTCATTCCTTTTTTAAAAAAAGGTTTTATTTATTTATTCATGAGATACAGAGAGAGAGAGAGAGAGAGAGAAAGGCAGAGACACAGGCAGAAGAAAAAGCAGGCTCCATGCAGGGAGCCCAACGTGGGACTCGATCTGGGGTCTCCAGGATCACGCCCTGGGCTGAAGGCAGCACTAAACCGCTGAGCCACCCAGGCTGCCCTGTTCATTCCATTAAACATGTTTCTTATTTAATGTATTGTGTCTGTTTATCTCTGCTATGTTATTCCTTATTCTGTTAAAGGACTCATGCATACCTTCCACTCTCTTCTGAAGTCCAGTGGGTATTCTTATGATCATTGCTTTAAGCTCTCTATCACACATATTACTTATACGTGGTTCAATTAGATTTTTGGCTATGGCCTTGTCCTGTTCTTTCATTTGGGATAAATCTCTCTGTCTTGTCATTTTGTCTGCTTCTCTGTGTCTGTTTCTCTGTGTTAAGAAAGTCAGCTCTTTCATCTGCTCTTGAAGCCAGTGATTTTATGAAGAAGAGGTTTTGAAGTGCCCTACAGTGCAATGTCCCCTCTTCACCAGAACCTGGCCCTTTAGGAGTATCTTATATGTGTTGCTTATGCCTTGTTGTTTTGTCTGAGTCAGTTTTCCTTTCCGTGCAGTCATCTGCATTGATGCTCTGTTGTAGGCTGAACTTGCTGTCTACAGCATTAGTGGAAAACAGGCTGGCCAGCTCTAGGAGGGCATGCCCTATGGAGAACTTGGGAGCAGGGTGGTGGTGTTGGCCAAATTTGTCCTGGGCCAATAGTCATATGTCAGACCCCCTGAAGCTTTGCGGTTGCTGGAGGTTTTGTGTAGCTTGGTACACAAAGCAGAGCATTGTACATGACAGTGCCTGTGGGTGCCAGGCTGAGCAGGCTTGTGATGACCCCTAGAAGCATGTGGCTGAAGGTGGCAAGCAACAGAAGCTAGGGTTGCACTGCTGGGCATGACATGGTGGATATGAAAGGTGTGTATTGACTTCTGTGCACCTGGCCGTTGGATGGACTGCCTGCACAGCTTTAACAAGATTGCCTGAGCCCAGGGCTGAAGCCAGCAGGATTGGAGTGGGTAAGTTAGTCAACCTTGTGAGTTTGATGCACTGTTAATGGGTTAGGTAGCAATGTCTGTGCAGCCTTACTTCCTGCAAGTGTCTCTGTGTTTATGCTGTAGTGTAAAGGAGGAAATGGTGCCTTTTAGATCCCTCATTTTCAAAGTCCCCCAACACCCTGTGAAATCAGTAGGAACAAATCTATCTCCTGTTTGCCCTTGGCATTGTGTAAACTGCCATTTTTATGATGCCTCTCCATGCAATCTGCTGTCTCTTCAAGAATAGTTACCCAGCTATCACCTTCCCTGCTAGCCCAGGGCAGTCAGCTGGCTTTTAAAGCTCCAGGTTCCAAGTCCCGCTGGGTATACAAACCATGGAATTCAGTCCCTCTGGTTTTAAAGCCAAATGTTATAGGGATTAAGCTTTTCCATGTGAGCTCGCTGGTGCAAGAGCCCACTTCTCTGCCCTCTCTGTGCACAGAGCTCACTCCCTCTTATGGGTAGCCTCCCTCTGCCTTTCTGATCTTCCTTTTAATTAATTCCTTTTGAATTAATATCTACTGTATCAGTGATCTATGCTACATAACAAATTAACAGGTTAAAACAACACCCATTTCTGTAGATCAGAAGTCTATGCTGAAATCAAGGTGCTGTCTGGGCTGCAGTCTCATCTGTATGTCTTAGGGAAGAATCTCTTTCCAAGTTCATTTAGGTCATTGGCAGGATTTTGTTCCTTGCATTTTTAGGAGTAAGGTCAGTGTTTACTTGCTAGATGCCAGCCAAAGGATGCTCTTTATTTGCTTTGAAAGACTTCCTGAATTCTTTGCCACATGACCTCTTTCATCTTTAAAGCCACCAACAAAGAATCACTTTCATGTCAAATCTCTCATACTAAGACATTCTTCCACCAGAAAGAGCTCCATCTTATAAACCAAGAGTTTCCTACCCAACAAAACTATCCCTCAAAAAAAAGAGAGGTGAGAATGGCAAAATAAGGGTGTTTTCAGATAAACAAAATCTAAAAAAAAACGTTAGGAGACTTGTGCTACTAGATATGCTAAAGAGACCTTTATGTTGAAAGGAAATAACATTTAATGGTGTGAAATCCAGGGCCCAATTAAGATACTGGATCTACATAGCAATATGAAAAAAATTTTCATATTAAGACTTATGAACTATAGTTAGGGACTGGAATAAAAATTTATTAATAAGAAGTAAAATGGTATAAGGAGCAGCTATTAGGGGATCCCTGGGTGGCTCAGCAGTTTAGCGCCTCCCTTTGGCCCAGGGCGCGATTCTGGAGTCCCGGGATCGAGTCTTGTGTAGGGCTCCCAGCATGGGGCCTGCTTCTCCCTCCTCCTGTGTCTCTGCCTCTCTCTCTCTCTATGTCTATCATGAATAAATAAATAAATAAATAAATAAATAAATAAATAAATAAATCTTTAAAAAAAAAAAAAAAGGAGCAGCTATTACACTTAAGACTGTTGTGATTACCTAAGGAAGAGTCCTTCTCCCTGCCAGGACTGAAATCCAGCCTTGTTGTGACCTTTTTTGTGTGGCTACATTCACTTAGCATCATGTTTTTGGAGGTTTGTCCTCCATTTATCAATACGTTATCCATATTAATGGCTGAATAATATTGTCATATGTATATACAACAATTAGATTATCCTTTGAACTGCTGATGGGAATTTGGGCTATTTCTCTATTTGGCTATTTGGTAAATAGTGTTGCAATGAACATGTATATTCATGTATTCACCTATTTTCAGTTCTTTTGGGTATATACTTAGGATACTTTACTTTTGATAGATAATTTTACTAGGTATAGAATTTTAAGCTTTTGAGATTTTATTTTTTCAACCTTTAAATATATCACTCCATTCTTTTCTTGCTTGCATAATTTCTGATGAAGAGTCCAGTGTAATTATTATGCCTGTTTCTCTATAGGTAAAGTTTTTTCCATTTTCTTGCATCTTCCAAGATTTTCCTTTTGTTTTTGTTTTTGCAGTTTGAATATGATATCTAGGTGTAGTGTTTTGAAAGTAGGTATAGTTTTTGGTGTTTTTCCTACTTGCTGTTCTCTGAGCTTGATGTCCATTGTTAACGTTAGAAAATTCTTTGTCATTATTTAATATTTTTCAAATACTTTCATTCAAATATTTCTTCTTCATTCCATTCTTCTTCTTTTGGAATTCTATTACACATTTTGAAATTGTCCCACAATTCTTGGATGTTTTATTATTGTTCTTGTTTCATTTTGGGTAGTTTCTACCAAAATATCTTCAAATTCACTGACTCTTTCCTCAACTTAGTACAGTCTACTAATGAACTCATCAAAGACTTTCTTCGTTTCTGTTCTAATGTCTTAATATCTAGTATTTTCTTTTGATTCTTTCTTAGAGATTCCAACTTTCTGTTTAAATATCCTATCTGCTTTTAGGTAGTGTCTGTTTTCTGTCCAAAAAAGTCACAGATTTTCAGGTTTTTCTTGTTGTTCAGATGGAAATGATGACTTGTAAGGTCTTTTCATGTTCAGACTAAATAAGGAAGTCCAATAAAAAATAGTTTAAGACCTGGCCACATACCTAGTAGAGTATGCTGTTATCAGTATTGAAATGTCTATCTTTTATTGTTACCATGTACAGCTTAATACTTACACCCTTAAGCTCTATAACCAAAATGTGGTAATGAAGCAATTAGTCACATACTTCAGTGTTAAAAAGTGTATTTCATTGACATTGATGAATGACTTAATTCTCTACCCTGGCAGATTCAACTCATTATCTACTTACTTCTCTCATATACAAACTAAAGATATAGTCATTACAAGATTTCAAAAGATAGGAGACATTCTATAGACATTCATATATTTGGCACTGGAAGCAGTAGAGTTTTTCTTTCTAAATCAAAATCTTGTGCTTGAATTCTAGCTTCAAAGCACTGTGGCCTGAAAATATGCAGGAGATAATCCCAATTTTTGGTATTGGTTGAGACCTGATTTGTGGCCCAGGACATGGTCTATTCTGGAGAAAGTTCCATGTGCACTTGAGAAGAATGTGTATTCAGTTGCATTAGGATGGAATGTTCTGTAAATATATCTCTATTTGAAATCTATTTGATCCAGTGTATCATTCAAGGCCCTTGATTCTTTGGTGATGTTCTGCTTAAAAGTTCTGTCATTTGCTGAGAGGGTGATCCTTTTGGTTCTGAGTGTATTTTGTTCTTTATGTTAGAAGATGCTCAATCCCAAATTTATGTAAACCAGCAAAATTTATATAGAGACCCAACATTGACCACAAAAACATAAACAAGGTAAAGAGGGAGGCAGAATGGGAAGGAAGAGAGAATATAGTCTCACAGAGTGAACCAACACTGTTCCACTTGATTCTGGGTGAATTTTGGTACGTGCATTAGGAGGCACTAACTTCCACCATTATAAAACAAAAGAAGACAGAAAAAACAAAAAACAAATACCCATATCTTGTATATCTACCAAAATTAAATTGAATATGCTGAAGGGAATCCAGAAGTGAAAAATATATCTAAGACATGCAATTGTAGAAATATGAAAGTCAAAAAGGGAAAAACTTAAAAATGAAGAGGTGGTAAAATATTGTAGTTAAGATGGGAAAAGAGAAAAAATAATGGAAATTTTTAGTCTGATATAAAAACGAGCCCTAATGTAAAAAGGGAAAAAAGGGGGTGGACCCTCTAGTTCTAGATACTATTTTTTCTCAGGCCTGGAGCTTTCCAGTGCTGCTTGGTCAATCAACTTGCTCTTCCCCTGTCCTTCCAGCAGTTCCTCTTCGGGGAGAGCCTGCTGTGCTGATTCTCAGGTATGTGTCCCTGGGGGAGCTGCCCCACCCCCTGCCAGGTGCCAGGCTCAGTGGGAGCTGTTTACCCCGTGAGGCCTCTGTTCCCAGGTGGCCCCACCTTTCCCAGGCACACAGTGAAACAAAGAGGAAAAACAACAATGAAAGTGGCCAGATTTCCAGCTCTGGAGTTGAGCTGCCTGCAGGTGACTAAACACAGTCTCCCAGTCTGCACTGGCCTAGAT
Source organism: Canis lupus dingo (assembly GCF_003254725.2). Taxonomy (NCBI): domain Eukaryota; kingdom Metazoa; phylum Chordata; class Mammalia; order Carnivora; family Canidae; genus Canis; species Canis lupus. The sequence continues at coordinate 24,148,705 of NC_064243.1, read as the reverse complement.
GCTCCAGGGTGCAGGTGAGGGTGCACTGATCTGCACAGCTTGGGGGTGCCCAGCAGCAGGAGAGTCCTTGCTGTCCTGTGCCCTCTCCGCCTCCACCTGCCGGGAGGAAGTGCAGGCTCACTGGCTTTGTCTGCATGGATGCCCTGGGATCCGGGGCCTGTGCCACTGGAACTGCGGTCCCAGGGCCACCTGTCCCCAGGGGAATGGAGCTCAGCAACCTCCTTCTGGAGCCGCCCGTCTAACCCACTGGCTTCTCCCAAATGCCCACAGGGCTGTGGGGCTCCAGCCCTTTACTGGTATCAGACTGTGGTGTGGGGGGAGCTTTCCCCCCAGGGCCCCTCCTCTTGTAGTGACTCTGGGAATCTTGAGGCCTCACTGCCCCTCCTGGGATTCTGGCCAATTTCCCTGCTAAGCACCTTTCCACCAGGGAAAACTCTGGCGCAGATTTTTTAAGTTCCCACATCTCCAGGGCTGGGCTTTCCTGCCCTTTCGGTGGTTTTCACTGCTGGGCTTTAGAAGGGTTACTCACACTTCCCCTCCCCCACTTTATTTATTTATTTATTTATTTATTTATTTATTTATTTATTCACCTTCCTAACTTGTTAGAAGTGATAACTTTTGTCTCTGTAGCATTCCATGTGTTCTCTTTATATCTTAGGTCAAATTTGTAGGTGTTCAGGATGGTTTGAAAGTTATCTAGGTAAGTTTGTGGGGCTCAGTGAGTTGAGAACCCCTACTCTTTCACCATCTTGCCCCTCCCTCTCTTGAAAGTGAAAAACAAATTTAAAAAATAGTAAAAATCAAACAAAAATGTTTGGGAGGAAGTGGTAGTGGAGAGAAAATATAGTGTCACAGAGTGGACCTAAGAGGGTGATACTCTTGGTTCTGAGTGTATTTTGTTCTGTATGTTAGAAGGAGCTAAATTCCGAATTTATATAAACTGCAAAACTTAACAGAGACCCAACATCAACCACAAAAACAGAAACAAGATAAAAGAGGGATGCAGAATGCGAAGGAAGAGATAATATAATCTCACAGAATGAGCCAACACAATGCTCCACTTGGTTCTGAATGTATTTTGATCTATGTTTGAAGGCACAAACCACAATCATATAACAAAACAAGCTGAAAAAAACCCCAAAACCCAAAAAACAAAACCCATAACTTACATATGTACCAAAATTAAATTGAATACATTGAAAGGAATCCAAAAATGAAGAATGTATCCAAGGCATGTAATTGTAGAAATACAAAAGTCAAAAAGTCTTCTGAAAAATGAAGAGTTGGTAAAATATTAAAGTTAAGGCAGGAAAAGAGAAAAAATATTAGAAATTTTTAATGTGAAAGATAAATGAATGATAAGAAACACCTCAAGTTCTATATACTATTTTCCCTCAGTCCTGGAGCTTTCCAGCACTGCTTGGTCAGTAAACTTGCTCTTCCCCTCTACTTACAGCTGGTCTTCTGGAGGAGGGACCTGCTGTGCTGTTTCTCAGGTGTCTGTGTCTGGGGGGTGATGCCCTGCCCCTTGCCAGGTGGCCTGCCTCAGCATGAAACCATTTATTCTGGGAGGCCTTTGTTCTCTGGAGGCCGTGTCTCTCCCAGGTGAAAGGCAAAAAGAAAAGAAAAATGGCTGTGGCCAGATCTCCAGCCCCAGAGCCAAGAGCTCCCCTCATGTGCCGAACCCAGTCTCCCAGTGCACACTGGCCCAGATCCTCCCAGGGGCAGGTGCAGGGACACTGATCTGTACAAATGGAAAGGCACCTACCAGCAGGAGGGCTTTCACCATCTTGTGTCCTCTCTGGTTCTGCCTGTTGCAGAGAGAATGGAGGAGAGCCGGCCCTGTTTCCTGAGGTGCACAGAGACAAGCACTATGCAGCAGGAGGGTTTGGGCTCCTGAGGTGCGCCTCTCCTGGAAGGAACTGATGATAACTCACTTTCACCCATTGATGGGCTCTGGGGCAAAGAAAGCTGCAGTGTTGGCCTGCAGACCCAGTGCACTTCTCCCAGATGCCCTGAGAGCATTGTGGTGTTCCAGCCCTTTACTGAGATCTGACCGCAGTTTGCAGAGAGCTTTCTCCTGGGCCCTCCTACTCTTACTGTGTCTCTGGGAATATTGACAGTTCACTGTCTCTCTTGCACTTCTGTCCTGTGTCCTCCCCGCTTTCTCCACTGAGCACTTTTTTATTTTATTTTATTATTTTATTTTATTTCATTTATTTTATTTTATTTTATTTTTTATTTTATTTTTTAATTTAATTTAATTTAATTTAATTATTTTATTTTTATTGGAGTTCAATTTGCCAACATATAGCATATCACTCAGTGCTCATCCTGCCAAGTGTCCCATTCAGTGCCTGTCACCCCCACTCCCCGTCCACCTCCCCTTCCACCACCCCTTGTTCGTTTCCCAGAGTTAGGAGTCTCTCATGTCCTGTCACCCTCACTGATATTTCCCACTCATTTTCTCTCCTTTCCCCTTTATTCCTTTTCACTATTTTTTATATTCCCCAAATGAGTGAGACCATATGATGATTATCCTTCTCTGACTGACTTATTTTACTGCTGGGGATTTACCCCAAAGACACTGAGCACTTTTCAGTCAGGAAAGACTCTTTCAGGTGCAGATTTCTAAAGATCCCAATATTCTGATTTCCCACTTGCTGCCGTGGATTTCCATGTCTCCGTCCCCTGACATTTCTCTTCTGAAACATCCACTCCATTCCTCTTCTCTGCCCTCCTACCTTGTCAGTAGCGATCACTTTTCCCTCTGTAGTGTTCCAGCTGTTCTCTCTTTACATCTCAGGTTGAATTCATAGGCATTCCAGATGTTTTTAAAGTTATCTAGGTAAGTTTGGGGGACCAGATGTATCAAGGACCTCTACTCCTCTGCCAGCTTGCCTCTCTCTAAATCAAAATCTCTTAAGACACTGAACTTTTTTGGGCAAGGAGCTTTAAATGGAATAGTTATGTAACAGTCAAAGTCATGAATTGAAATGAATGTGATTAGAAAAAATACTTTTACAAAGCCTACATAATAACATAAGTATCACTCATTTGCTTACATTTTTAAAATACTTTGTTTTGCTTTTCTAATTCTAATGACTTCATAGTGGTTTTTGCTCTTTTATTCCAAGAATCTCATATCAATAATCATTAGTTAATTCAACTCTACTTTAAGCATTCAGAATAGTTTCTTAAATGTTAAAATTACATAACAGCTATAAACAAATACAACCTTTGAGAAACTACACAATAAACATGATGGCATTTACTTCTATAGCTAAAACTTAACAGAATGGATAGATAATAAAAATCAGTAAGATGTCTATTTAAATTTGACCAAATTAAATAGTAATAGGCCCTATTGTCATGAAAAAAAATTATCTGTATAAACAAAAATATCTCTGCTTTCAAAATGACTGTGGTCATATACCACAAGAAGAATTTTTAAAAGTTGGCTTTCATAAGTATCAACACCACATGCCAAGTGGTTTATAAATCTCTGTTCCTGTGGTTTTATCTGCATGGAGGGTGTATGATGTATAGGCATATGCATGTGCATGTGCTTTGATATTCTTGTTTGCCTTATAGAGAATTGTCTTCATAGTTTGCAATATGAAGAATTTTAGAAGATTTTTTTAATGTGATTCTTCAGATTTTATAGAAATTTGTCACTCTATGTAATAATATTACATTATTTATTTCGTACATAATTAATTATAATGCTGTATTTGTCTTCCCAGCTGCATCTTTGAGAGGACAAATAATAGCTCCTTAAAATCCCAATTTTGTATTACAAAACTGGATTCACTTTGAACAACCAGTTTACAAACATAGTTCTATCCTCTTTTGCTCTAAACTACTATGTACTGGAGTTGTACTAGCTAGATTAACCAAAAGTCCATAATTTCTTTCATGGATTTCTGCTGGGTGGCTTAAACTGATTGTATGCCTATTTGGGTACTCATTTTTTTCCCCTACTATGTATGTTTTCTCTTTCTAATCTTAAGAACATTGGTGATCTGTAGCCAGATCTCTGTATTTGTCCCCATTTTAATATTTTTTTCTAACTTGAAATCTCACGTTCATTTTTCTCTGTCTCATCAGTGACATTCTCAAGCCCATCATCTTCCTCATTGTCTTGTTTTCTCCTGTGCTGATGCTATTTCTTACTGTTTTGAGTCTTAAAATTTTGTAGTTGTTTCCTACAATATATCTTCTGAGCTCTATGATCGCTTTTTTAGAAATTTAATTCTGTAATCTTATGCTAATGTTGTGAATGGTTTATATGTTTGCAAATAATTGTAAATATTTGTTTTGGTTATTTGGTTGCATATTTTCTAAAATACATTTCATTTGTCATGCTGCTTTTTCTATTTTTGTTATACTTTTAAAATTTATTACTTCCTCCAATTGAGCCACCCAGGCACCCCAGCTTCTTTTAAAATTACTATTATTTAATGTGGTAGTTGCTTGTGAACTTTTATTTGCACAGGAAAAAGGTGAGTAGATTCTCCTTTTCTCTTTTCCTACCTTACCTGTGAACTTTATGGAATTATGCTTGAAATCTGTAGGTTGATCATTTACATTCTACATTATTTTTTAAAATATTGAAAGTATGTAACTTAGTCTATGTTTCTATATTCACAAAATTATTAAGACTGAGGACAAGGATCGGGCTATACAATAAGCACTTGGGTTTGGCTAATGGCGATTAAAATGTTTTCATAGTTTCCTCATGAAGACTTGTGCTCATGACAGACTGAAATGGATCATGGAAAAACAACAATTGTGTTAATAGAGAAAATCAGTCCGATAATTTAGCACACTCAAACCCTTCTACTTTCTTCATAAGAGTGCTATTTTTTCTCATGAAAGGTAAGACCTGACTAATGGCATGTTTTTTTATTTGAAAGACAATTATGAAATGCTAAAGTTGAGTGCACTTGTTCTGAAGTATCAATTGAACTAATTAAATCAAGGATGAACTTGGTAATGTGAACATTGTTGTAACATTTCTTCTATCCACTTATCCTCATAATATGTTATTTAGTTCATCTTATTTTTTGTTGATTGTCACTTTGATCTAGCAAAGACCAATGAAATGAATAATTGTTTGACAAAGATAATGTTAACCTGAGAACAAAGATTATATTCTTAATTCTGAGATTTATTAGAAGCATGAGCAGAACTTGTCTGAGAGCCTCATTTTTAAATATTTTACACTACAGATGAAGGTAATAGGGATAAGACCTCAAACACAAAACAATTATACTTTATGTGACTTAAGGATTGGGAAATTAGAAATATTTCCCCCAAATTACTTTTTCTTTAAAAAAATGTAGGGAAACATCATATAAATACTGGAAGTTATAGGAAGCTAATTTTCCACATTGCCAATAGTTTTTTCAAAATTAAAGAATTTTTTCAAAAGTATGTTTGCGATATATAAATGTATAAATTTCAAATTAAATTTCTAAGTATTCCTAACACTTGTTGGTGAAAACATAGGCTTCTTCAGTGCAATTATAAGAAAGATATGTTCCAGGGATAGTCTCTAGTCATTAAATTTCCCATTGCTTCTTGATCCCTAGTATTCTTCGTTCTATATATGCTTTTTTATGTGGGTGGATAAAGGACAACTGAGTACATTGGATAATAGCATTTCACCTTTGAAACACAATGAATGTTCAAAGTGGAGGGCCATGAGCAGACCAGAACTGGCCTGCCCATGAGTCTCAGCCCTCTGCTTTCAGTCCTGAACTTGGCTGCGTGAGGGATAGTGAAAGCTACCTCAAAGGATGATTATAAAGGTAAACTGTATAGACATCAACATCATTGTACTGTAATGGTTTCTGTGTAAATGTTAGCTATTCACATAACAATTTGAAATTTCAAGTCTCTATAATTCCTATCCACAGTTTTGAAATCAAGAATGTTCTTAAAAATTGGAATTTTGTCACTTATTTCACAATAATACCTCAGCTGAACTGTTGCAGAATATATTGCAGAATATATTACATATAACCACAAGGTCCATAGTTATCCCTTCTAGTGTGACAGGTTTTGTTACAGAAATATAACTGTGTTTAATGATGGAATACTGTCACAGATCCCATATTTCTCAAGTCTGAAAAATTCTGGACTTTGGAAAACAATTGGGTTCAAAGTTTTTAGGTAAGATATTGTGGATCTTGGATCAATATAGTATTTGCTAATTTTAATACGTGGAATATGAACATTTTTTAAAGTTTTTATTATTTACTAATGAATTGAATAAAGGCTAATTTGATTAATGTGTTTCCTTTATTTTCAATAAGTGTTAATTAAATTCCAAGTTTTAAAGGCATAAACATGTCAGTTATTAAGGATATTCAGTTTATGTGTGTGTGGGTGTGTGTGTGTGCTGTTAAATTAGATAAATACTTCAAAGAAATAAAATAAAATAAATGTAGCCCTCTTGAATAGATGAACACTAAAATAATTAGAAGCATATTTTCAATTACCCAGCCATCCAAAAGAATGAACTTTTGCCATTTGCAATGACATGGATGGAACTACAGGGTTTTATGCTAAGGAAAATAAGTCAGTCAGACAAACAAATGCCAGATGATTGCACTCATATGTGAAACTTAAGAAACAGATGAACATAGTGGAAGGGAAGGAAAAATAAAATGAAAACAGAGAGGGAGGCACATCATAAGCGAGTCTTAGCTATAGGAAATAAACAGGGTTGCTGGAGGGGAGGTGGGAGGGGGAGTGGGATAATTGAGTGATGGGCATTAAGGAGAGCACCTGAAGTAATGAGCACTGGATGTTGTATGCAACTGATGAATCACTAAATTCTACCTCTGAAATTAAAGTATAGTATATGTTAATTAAATTGAATTTAAATTAAAAATGAAAAATAAAAAAAACACAAATGGAAAGAGCACTTGAGAGAAATATGAAAGAAATCAAGCCTTCATATGTAGAGGGCTTCTTAATAGTCAATAAGCAAGACTCCAAATCTACAATGGCAAAACAAAGCCAAGAATATTTATGAACATTTCACAAAAATATAAGTTAAAATGCCAATACATTGCTTAAAGTAATGTTAAACTTCATAAACATTCAGAACAATGTAAATTAAAACAAGGTATTAAACTGAGAAAATTTTAAAAACATAAAAAAGGGCACATATTCACTCACAAAATTTTATGTGGAATAAGAACAAAGATAATAAATTATCTTTGGCTCAAAGAGTTAGAAAAGTGCATGTCATGTAGGAGGTGCTTAACACATTTCTCTTGAAGAAATGAATAAGTGACTCAGTGCACAGGCTAGTAGGGGAAGGTACTGTAATAAATAGGGAGAATAATAATAATAATGATAATAATAATAATAATAATAATAATAATAATAAAGTTGGTTTGAGGGTGCCCAAGACCACTTGCACATTCTGAAATTTGCTGGAAGGACTCCTGAGACTAAGCATAGAGTTGTTCTCATGGCTAAGATTTGTTACAATAATGCAAGAAGAATACACAGTTAGTTCATAAGGGGAAAAAATATGTACAGCCTAGAGAATTCTATATGCAGTCTTTGTGCCTCCCTTCCTTCCTTCTTTCCTTTCCTTTCCTTTCCTTTCCTTTCCTTTCCTTTCCTTTCCTTTCCTTTCCTTTCCTTTCCTTTCCTTTCCTTTCCTTTCCTTCTTTCTCTTTCTTTCTTTCTTTCTTTCTTTCTTTCTTTCTTTCTTTCTTTCTTTCTTTCTTTCTTCTTTCTTTCCTTCCTTCCTTCCTTCCTTCCTTCCTTCCTTCCTTCCTTCCTTCCTTCCTTCCATCTTTCTTTCTTTCTTTCTTTCTTTCTTTCTTTCTTTCTTTCTTTCTTTCTTTCTTTCAATGTTTTATTTGAGTATTGTTGACACGCAGTTTTACATTACTTTGTGTTTCTTAGTCTGAGTATTTTACTTAGCATAATACCCTCTGAGTCCGTACATGTTGCTGCAAATGGCAAGTGTCATCCATGTTTATGGCTTAGTAACAGTCCATTGTAGTTATACACACCACATTTTCTTTATTCATTTATCTATCCATGGACACTTCGTTTGCTTCTGTATCATCACTGTGGTGAAGAGCACTTCAATGAATATAGGGGAGGATTTAATCTTTTCAAATTAGTGTTTTTGTTTTCTCTAGATAAATACGCAGTAAGGGAATTTAATGAGGAGCCTCCATATTGTTTCCCACAGGGGTTGTACCAATTTACATTTTCAACAAACAGTGCACAAGAATGAGTACCTTTTTCTCCACATTCTCTCCAACAATTGTTATTTGTTTTGATTTCAGTCATTCTGACTGGTATAAGATGATATCTCACTGTGGGTTTTCTTTTAAACTTACTTAATTCAATTAGCATTAACAGTAATCAGTTAACATTTAGTGTATCATTAGTTTTAGATGTAGAGTTCAGTAATTCATCTGTTGCATAAAATACTCAGTGGTCATTACATCATGTGCCCTCTTTAGCACCCATCACCCAGGTAACCATTCCGCCATCACCTTCTCTCCAGCAAACTTCAGTTTGTTTCCTATAGTCGAGAGTCTCTTATGGTTTGTCTCCTTCCCTGATTTCACATTATTTTATTTTAATTTTTATTTCATTTTATTGTTTTTTTTAAGATTTTATTTATTTATTCATGAGAGACACAGAAAGAGAGAGAGAGAGTCAGAGACACAGGAAGAGGGAGAAGCAGGCTCCATGCAGGGAGCCCGATGTGGGACTCAATCCCAGGACTCCAGGATCACTCCCCGGGTCGAAGGCAGGTGCCAAACTGCTGAGCCACCCAGGGATCCCCTCACCTTATTTTATTTTCCCCTTCCAGCCCCTATGATTCTCTGTGCTATATCTATATTCAACATATGAGTGAAACCATATGATAATTGCCATTTGCTGATTGACTTATTTTGCTCAACATAATACCCTCCAGTTCCATCCACATCAATGTAAATGGTAAGATTTCATCCATTTTGCTGGCTAAGTAATATCCCATTGCATATATGTACCACTCTTCTTATCCATTCATTTCTTGATGGACATCTGGGCTCTCCATAGTTTCATTATCATGGACATTGCTGCCATAAAAATCGGGGTGCAGGTGCCACTTCAGATCACTACTTTTGTGCCTTTGGAGTAAATACCTAGTGGTGCAATTTCTGGGTCATGTGGTAGCTCTATTTTTAACCTCCATGTAGTTTTCCAGAGAGGCTGTACCAGCTTGCATTCCCACCAACAGGGTAAGAGGGTTCCTTTTCTCCACATCCTCCCCCAATTTTGTTGTTTCCCAACTAGTTAATTTAAGTCGTTCTGACTGGCGTGATGTGGTATCTCATTGTGGTTTTGATTTGTATTTCCCTGATGCTGAGAGATGTAGAACATTTTTTCGTGTCTGTAGGCAATTTGTATGTCTTCTTTGGAGAAATGTCTTCTCATTTCCTCATTGGACCAGTTCTTTGGGTGTTGAGTTTGGTACCTTCATTAATGATCTTGGATAAAAGCCTTTTCTCTGATATGTCACTTGCAAATATCTTCTCCCATTCTGTAGATAGCCTTTTAGTTCTGTTGACTGTTTCCTTTGCTGTGCAGAAGCCCTTTACCTTGATAATGTCCCAGTAGTTCATTGTTGCCTTTGTTTCCATTGCCTTTGGAGACGTGTCTAAAAGGAGTTGCCACAGCTGAGGTTGAAGAAGTTGCTGCCTTGTTCTCTTCTAGAGATTAGATGGATTCTTGTCTCATATTTAGGTCTTTCACCCATTTTGAGTTTATCTTCATATATGTATAAGGAAATAGTCTGCTTTCATTCTTCTACACGTGTCTGTAGAAGCACCATTTATTGAAGAGACTTTTTCCATTGGATATTCTGTCCTGCTTTGCCAAAAATGAGTCAACTAGCCATAGAATTCAGGGCCCATTTCTGGGTTCTCTATTCTGTTCCATTGATTGGGTGTCAGGCTTTGCACTGTCACCCAAACTGTCTTGATGATCACAGCTTTGTAATATAGCTTGAAGTCAGGACCTCATGATGTCACCATCATTGGATTTCTTTTTCAACATTTTTCTGGCTCGTCAGGTCTTTTCTGGTTCCATACAAGTTTTAGGACTATTTGTTCCTGCTCTGTGAAAAATGTCGATGGTATTTTGATAGGGATCGAATGGCATATGTAGATTGCTCTGGGTAGCATAGACATTTTCACAATATTTATTTTTCTAAACTGTGGCCATAGAATATTTTTCCATCTCTTTGTGTCTTCCTCCATTTCTTTCATAAGTGCTCTGCAGTTTTTAGAGTACAGATCCTTTACCTCTTTCATTAGGCCTATTCCTGGGGATCTTATGGTTTTTGGTGCAATTGTAAATGGGATCAATTTGTTAATTTCTCTTTCTTCTGTCCCATTGTTAGTGTGTAGAAATGCAACTCTTTCCTGTGCATTGATTGTATATCCTCCCACATTTCTGAATTGTTGTATGAGATCTAGCAATTTTGAGGTGGAATCTTTTGGGTTTTCCTCATAAAGTGTCCTGCCATCTGCAAAGAGTGAGAATTTGACTTCTTTGCCAATTTGGATGATGATGTTGTTCTTGTTGTTGTTGTTGTTGTTGTCTGACTGCTGAGCCTAGGATTTCTAGTACTGTGTTGAACAACAGTGCTGAGAGTGGACATCTTTGTTGTATTCCTGACATTTGGAGAAAGCTCTCAGTTCTTCTCCATTGGGAAAGATATTCACTGCGGGCTTTTCGAATATGGTGTTTATGATATTGACATATGTTCCCTCTATCGCTACACTGTGGGGAGTTTTAATCAGGAAAGGATGCTGTGTTTTTTTCAAATGCCCTTTCTGTATCAACTGTGAGGATCATATGATTCTTCTCCTTTCTTTTATCGATGTGATCTATCACATTGATTGATTTGCATGTGCTGACCACCCTCGCAGGCCAGGAATAACTCCCACTTGGTCGTGGTGAGTTTTTCATGTGCCTTTAGATCCTAATGGCCAGTACCTTGGTGAGAATGTTGGCATCCTTGTTCATCAAGGATACTCGTCTGTAATCTTCCTTTCTCATGGGGTCTTTCCTGATTTGGAGATCAAGGTAATGCTGGTCTCCTGGAACACGTTGGGAAGTTTTCCTTCCATTTCTATCTTTTGAAACAGCTTCAGATGAATAGGTATTAATTCTTCTTTAAATGGTTTGTAGAATTCCTCGGAGAAGCCATCTGGTGCTGGACTCTGGTTTGTTGGCAGTTTTTTGATTACTGCTTCAATTACCTTGCTATCAGATTTCTATTTCTTGCTGTTTCAGTTTTGGTAGTTTATATGTTTCAGGGAATGCATCCATTTCTTCCAGATTGCCTAACTTGCTAGCATATATTTCCTCTAATATATTCTTATAATTTCTTGTATTTCTTGGGTGTTGGTTGTGTTTTCTCCTGTTTCATTCCTGATTTCATTCATTTGATTCCTCTCTCTCTCTTTCTCTCCTTTTTTTATTTTATTTTGATAAATCTGGCAAAGGTATTATCTAACAATTCTTTCAGGAAACCAGCTTCTAGTTTCATTCTGTTCTACTGTTCTTTTCATTTCTATTTCATTGATTTCTGCTTTTATCTTTATCTATTCTTTTCTCTGCTGGGTTTAGGCTTTATTTGCTGTGCTTTTTCCAGCTCCTTTAGGTGTAAGTTTAGCTTGTGTATGTGAGACTTTTCTTCCTTTTCTTTCTTTTTTTTTTTTTTTTTGAGACTTTTCTTCCTCTTGAGGAAGGCCTGTATTGCTATGTACTTCCCTCTTAGGAAAGCCTATGTTGCATCCCAAAGGTTCTGAACTGCTGTGTTTTCATTTTCATTTGCTTCCATGAACTGTTAAATTTCTTTGATTTCCTGGTTGACCCATTCTTTCTTTAGTGAGATGCTCTTTAACCTCTGAGTATTTGAGTTCCTTCAGAATTTCCTCTTGTGATTGAGTTCAAGATATAAAGCATTGTGGTCTGAAAATATGCAGGCAGTAATCACAGTCTTGGGATTGGGTGAGACCTGATTTGTGACCCAGAATGTGGTCTTTTCCAGAGAATGTTCCATGTGCACTTGAGAAGAATGGTATTCTCTTGCTTTAGGATGGAATGCTCTGACTATATATCTGAGGTCCATCTGGTCCACTGTGTCCTTCAAAGTCCTTGTTTCCTTGTTAATCTTCTGCTTAGATTATCTGTCTATTGCTGTGAGTGGGGTATTGAAGTCCCCTACTATTGTCATATTATCAGTGTGTTTCTTTAATTTTATTAACTGGTTTTGTATAACTGGCTGCTCCCACGTTAGCAGCATAAATATTTACAATGTTAATTTATTCCTACATATTCTACTCTTTTTTAGGCAATAGTAAATGGTATTCTTAATTTCTCCCTCTGGTACTTCATTATTTGTTACTGATTGCTGCGTATGAATTTTGTATCCTGAAACATTACTGAATTCCATTAATTACTTCTACCAGTGTTTTGGTGGAGTCTTTAGGGTTTTCTATGTATATGGTATGTCCTCTGCAGATAGTGACAGTTTAACTTCTTCTTTATCAAAATGGATGCCTCATTTCCTTTTCTTGTCCAACTGCTATGGCTTGGACTTTTAGTCCTGTGTTTAATAAAAGTTCTGAGAGTAAACATTCTTTTTAAAATTTTTATTTAAATTCAGTTAGTAAACATACAGTGTAATATTAGTTTCAGGTATATGATATAGTGATTCAACAATCCCATACATCATCTGGTGCTCATCACAGCAAGTGCACTCCTTGATACCCATCACCTGTTTAACTAACCCCCCCCCCCCACCAACCTCCTTTCTGGTAACTGTCAGAAAGTTTGTTCCTGATAGTTAAGGGTCTGTTTCTTGGTTTGTCTCTCTCTTTTGTTTCCCCAATGCTCACTTGTTTTGCTTTTTAAATTCCACGTGTAACTGAAATCATAGATATTTTTCTTTCTCTGACTGACTTATTTCACTTAGCATAATACAGTCTAGCTCTGTCCATATTGTTGCAAATGCAAATGGTAGGATTTCATTCTTTTTTATGGCTGAGTAATATTCTATTGTATATATACCACTACTTCTTTATTCATTCATCAACTGATGGACACTTGGGCTATTTCCATAATTTGGTTATTGTAGGTAATGCAGCTATGAGCATCAGTGTGCACATATCCCTTTGAATTAATATTTTGTATCCTTTGGGTAAATATCCAGTAGCGCAATTGCTGGATCATAGGAAATTTCTCTGATTGACTTTTTTGAGGAAGCTCCATACTGTTTTCTGGAGTGGCTTTGCATTCCCACCAACAGGGCAAGAGTGTTCCCTTTTCTCCACATCCTTGCCAACAATTGTTTTTTCTTGTGTTGTTGATTTTAGCCATTCTGACCAGTGTGAGCTGCTATCTCATTGTAGTTTTGGTTTGCATTTCCCTGATGGTAAGTGATGATGAGCATCTTCTCATGCATCTGCTGGCCATCTGTATGTCTTTCTTTGAAAACCATCTGTTCATGTCTTCTGTCCATATTTTAATTCAATTATTCATTTTTTGATGTTAAGTTGTATTAATTCTTTATGCATTTTGAATGCTCTTTATCGGATATGTCATTTACAAATGTTTTCTCCCGTTCTGCAGGTTGCCTTTTAGTTTTTTTGATTGTTTCCTTCACTGTGCAGAAGTCTTTTTATTTTAATGGAGTCCCAATAGTTTACTTTTGCTTTTGTTTCTCTCACTTCAGTAGACCTATCTAGAGAAAAGTTGCTATGGCTGATGTCAGAGAAACTGCTGCCTGTGCTTTCTTCAAGGATTTTTATGGTTTCAGGACTCACATTTAGGTCTTTAATATATTTTGAATATTTTTGTGTATGTATGTTATAAGAAAATGGTGCAGTTTCATTATTTTGTAAGTTGCTGTCCAGTTTTCCCAACACCGTTTGTTGAAGAGACAGTCTTTTGACCACTGGACACTATTTCCCAGTTTGTCAAAGATTAACTGGCCCTATTGTTGTGGGTTCACTACTGGATTTTCTATTCTGTTCCATTGATCTCTGTGTCTGTTTTCTTATGTCAATAATGCACTGTTTTGATCACTACAGCTTTGTACTCTAACTTGAAGTCTAGAATTATGATGCATCCAGCTTTGCTTTTCTTTTTCAAGATTGCTTTGGCTGTTTAGAGCCTTTTGTGGTTTCATTCAAATTTTAGGATTGTTTGTTCTATCTCTGTGAAAAATGCTGGTGGTATCTTGATAGGGATTGCATTAAATGTATAAGTTGCTTTGGATAATGTAGACATTTTAACAATATTTGCTCTTCCAACTCATCAGCATGAAATGTCTTTCCATTTCTTTGTGTCCTCTTCAATTTCTTTCACCAGTGTTTTATAGTTTTCAGAGTACAGTCTTTCACCTCTTTGCTTAGGCTTATTCCGAGGTATCTTATTATTTTGGCTGCAGGTGTAAATAGGATGGGTTCCTTAACTCCTCTTTCTGCTGCTTTAATATGGGTGCATAGAAATGCAACAGAGTCTGTATATTTATTTTATGTCCTGCAACTTTACAGAATTCCTTTATCAGTTCTAGCAATACTTTGGTGGAGAATTTTGAGTTTTTTAGGTAGAGTATCATGTCATCTGCGAATAGTCCTTACTGATTTGGATGACTTTTATTTCTTTGCATTTTCTGATTTTTGAGGCTAGAACTTCCGGTACTATGTTGAATAAAACTGGTGAAAATGGACACCCTTGTCTTATTCCTCCCTGTGGAGGAAAAACTTCCAGTTCTTCCCCACTTAGGATAATGTTAGCTGTGCATATTTCCCTTAAGGCCCTTATTAGGTTTGCTGCATCCCAAAGATTTTGGACCATTATGTTTTCATGTTCATTTGTTTCTATGTACCATTAACATTTTTTCTTTGGTTTTCTGGTGGACATGTTAGGAGCATGTTATTTAACCTCCATGTATTTCCAGAGTTTTTCTTCTGGTTGACTTCAGTTTCGTAGCTGTTGTGACCAGAAAATGTACACGGTATGACTTTGATCTTGTTGAATTTGTTGAGGCCTCTTTTGTGGCCTAAAACGTGATCTTTCTGGAGAACGTCCTGTGTGCACTTGACAAGGATGTGTTTTCTGCTGTTTTAGGATGGAATGGTCTCAATGTATATATTAAGTCCATCCGATCCATTGAAAGCCATTGTTTCCTTAATGTCCTGTTTAGATTATCTGTCCATTGATACAAGTGTGGATGTAAAGTCTGCTACTATTATTGTATTATTATTGAATAATTCCTTGATGTCTGCTATTAAGTGTTGAATGAATTTGGGTGCTACCATGTTGGGTGCAGAAATATTTATGAATGTTATATCTTCTTGTTGGATTATTCCCTTTATTATTATGTGATACCTTTCTTCATCTCTTGTTACAGTCTTTTTTTAAAGTGTATTTTGTCCAATGTAAGTATTGTTGATGGGAATGCAAACTAGTGCAGCCACTCTGGGAAACAGTATGGAGGTTCCTGAAAAAGTTAAACTAGAACTACCCTGTAATCCAGCACTTACAGTACTAGGTATTTATTTACAAACAAAAATAATGATTCAAAGGGCACATGCACCATGATGTTTATAGCAGCATTATCAACAGTAGCCAAATTATGGAAATAGTCCAAATGCCTATCGACTGATGAATGGATAAAGAAATTGTGATAATGTAATATATAAAATGATTACATAATATATATATAACAGAATAGAATATATATTACATAATGGAATACTTCTCAGCTATCAAAAATAATGAAATCTTGCCATTTGCAACAACGACAACATGGAAAGAGGTAAAATGTATTATACTAAGTGAAATAAGTCAGAGAAAGACAAATACCATATGATTTCACTCATATGTGTAATTTAAGAAACAAAATAGTTGAATATATTGGTGGAGGCGGGGAGAAGTGAGAAGAAAATAAACCATAAGAGACTTTTAACTATAAGGAACATACTGAGGGTGGCTGGATGAGAAGTGAGTAGGGAGTGGGTAGATGATTGGCAGTAAGGAGGGCACTTGTGTTGAGCGCTAGGTGTTATATATAAGTGATGAATCATGAAATTCTATTCCTGAATCCAACATGATACTGTATATTAACTAACTAGAATTTAAATTAAAACTTGAAACTAACTAGCTAAATAAATAATATATAAATTCCAAGCTAGCCCATTTTACTTACTTTTCCTTTAATAGGCATTGTGCTTTGCAGGGATGTGTACTTGGGAAACGTGGGTGTGCAGTCATTCACTGACACGTGTGCTCCACTTGGTGTTGGATATGAGATTATATCCTCCAAGGGTCATGTCTTCCATTGTTGTGCTATTACATTTATGCTTCGTGTATGTTTTGTTTAATGTATACCTAATGTTTAAATGTTAGAGTCAACATAGTAAGAGCTCTATGTGATTTTTCTTTTCTGTATTTTCTTCCCCCTGTAAGATTTTGAACGATACTGATCAGATTGAAAAAATATTTGCAAAGAGCCCTCACCAGCCTCGATTGATGTGTGGGGGGTGAAGCATCAAGCTTTACTCATTCTCCTTGAAGACTGATGCACAGAAATTTTTGAGAAGGTAATTTGCTGCAAGAAAATGCAAGGAAGTGAACATTTATGTAAAGAAGAAAGGAACCATATTTTGAAGAATGTCAAGAGAAATGACAAATGATGCTAGAAACACATCTAGAAAAAAATCACAAAGGAGGTGTCTGCATGTTCTGATCATTCTCACCCACGACTGACACTTATTCTAAAGCAACAGATGAATTGTCAGCATCCACTTTCACTCAGCCACATGCTTCTGCTCCTCAGAAGAAGACAAACTGGGAATTTCAAACAAAGAAAGTAGAAATACTTGATGAACTTTCTGGTGAAAATCCTTTACTGGAAAATTTAATGTGTAAGGATTTTTGAAAGCAAGGAGAATTCATCCAACAATTGATCTGACCCTCTCTCTTTCTCTACCTGAGACCTCCCCGTGCAGCCCAGGTATGCTGTGTATTTTCCAGGCCTTATAATAACAAACTTCTGTTTTACAATTTGCTGACAGGCATCTTGCAATCATAATAAGATTCATACAGGTCAGTCCAATTGTAACATTGGTTTGGAAAGGGGAGATGTCTGTGGGAAGTTCATCAGCGTTCAGGTGAGTGCCCCCAGGCGTTTGAAGCTGATAGCATTACTCTGACAGCCTGAGATCTGCACAAAACAGGAAGTGTATGGGCTTCTCATTCCCCGACTTGGGGGAAATGCCCACCGTGCTGTCAGTAAGACAGAATGAATCACTGCTTGTGGTTTTCACAAGTAAGTGTGCAAAAGTATTAACCTGGGGGATTTGCCAGAAAGAGAAGGTTTGCCAAGAGATGCCGGTTTGATTTAAAGTGGAGCCCAGGGCATATGGATTTTTAACAGATGGTTCAAGCGATTCTCATGGAAGGATCCTGGGAAAACACATTAGCCCTGCAGATGCCTCCTCTGTTTCTTCTATGTCAACATTTGGTGGCAATTTTGCCAACCAAGACTTCCTCATGCTCTGAGACCTACAGCTTGCTATGAAGATTCTTTGAGGTTGGTAGCTTAGCTGATATTTAGAGGTGGGGTTTTTGTTTATGTTTTTCATTTTCGTTTTTTTTTTTTTTTTAGTATCTAGTTTCCATTACTTTAAAGGAATAGAAGTCGTGTCCTCAAACAGTAGATCAAGACCCAGTTAGAACTCTTCTCGGGAGGCTTGTGAGCCCCCCCTTCCTCTACCACACAGTTTTCCTTATGGAACAGGGATTACCAGGCACAGAAGAGAGCAGCAGTAGCAGAACCATCTCCTCCTCTTAGGGACTTCTAGAGCAACATTCCTCAAGATCTGAAAACTGTAGGAAGACAGAAACCAAATGCTCACTGAAGTCCTAGAGCACTTAGGTTAGCATGTTTGTAACAACATGCTGCAAGCTTCAGACTAAAATTCAGCACTGATGTTTTAGTATTTTTTTTACACTTATTGGCACTAATTAGAATAAGACTTATTATATCATCACATGGTATTGACTTAAATACCCCAAATTATTCAGAATTAATATTCTATTAGTAGGCAAAAAATTCTGGAGCTGTAAAAATTCTTGGCATTGAGGAAATTTGGGCCGGCGAGTCTGCTGGCAAATTTATCTGGGCACTTCCTCTATTAGAAGTGGGGGAAAAATAGGTCTTTTGTCTTCTCCATGACTTGCTTTGTTAGTATTCCTTCTTTGTTTTTTGATGAGAAAGACTAAAATGTGTGCAAAAGAGAAGTAATTGGACTACAATTTTGGGTGGTAAAAACATTTTGGATTTGCCCTTGGGCCACATGGAACAGCAACAATACTCAGCAATTATTTTGCTTTCCCACGGTTCTGTGCTCCAGCCATCCCCAGGCAATGTGCAGAATGGGGACGATTCATGTACTCAGGCCTTGTCAGGACTCTGACCCCAGAGGTCTGTATCTGTAGAATGTGGAGAATTGTGTACTTGACTTTTAGTCTTGTGATGAGGTTGGATATAATCCATGTAAGTGGAATATTTGGAAGATAGTAAATACTCAGTAAACATAAACTTTTGTAATTATCATCCTACCTTCATTAATATTTAGGTTGTGGATAAAAGAATAATGAGGAGCTATTTGTTGTAGGGTGAGAGAAAATGATACAACCACTGACCAAATGGGCTGTGAAAGGCTTATAAATTGTATTATGTGATATGGGTGGACAAGCTGGTGTGGCTGTACCTCCAGAAATTAACCTTGGCTGCTAACACCTAAGGGCTATGCCTTCTCCTTGTGGCTATTTCCAGGATGAGGGAAATTTCTCATTTCCCAATTCATCCTGCAATGAACTAAGAGAAAATCCTTACATACTATGGACTTGATAAAATGTAGGCAAAATTGTGTTAATCATATTCAGGTTAGCTAAATGAACAAAATCATGATAGAAATTCAAATTATCTAGAAAATTTACAGGTTTTCAAGTTAGATAGCCAATTGGCAAAGAATTTAAAAGAGAGATAGAAGAGAGCACCTTGGTGGCTCAGTTGGTTAAGCATCTGCCTTTGGTAGGGATCGATCCCCACATTGGGCTCCCAGCTCAGTGGGAGCCTGCTGCTTCTTCTCACTCCACCACTCCCCCCACCCCAGCTCATGCTCTCTCTCTCTCTCTCAAATCAATCTCCAATAAACCTTAAAAAAGAAAGAGAGATAGAAGTATTGGATTGGTTTTGGAGTGGATTCTTTCCTAATTTCACAGAACAGGGCTAGGAAAGGAAAGCAGTAGACTCTTCGACCAAGTTTGGATTCAAGGGGCTGTGTAACAACACGGTGATTATCGAGAATGCATGAGTAGGGTCAAGGGATCTAAATACCAGGCCAACACCTTTTTAAATAAAAAGTTTGAGATAGATTTACTTTGTCTTTTGCCATTAATAAATATATTTTAAAACAGGTATTAACTTCACAAAAAGCAACCTGAAAGGAAGATACTAATAATGTCAAAGTACTAATAATCATTCCTAGATCATGGTGTCATTAAAATTTTGGTTTCTGTGGTTGCATTGAATTCTCAAAAATGATACACAAGTCTAGTCCTTAAGGAAAGAATCACCAAAAAACCAGATTCTCAGAAGTAATATATATTTCAGTATTTGCTCTTGTTTTGAACTCCTTTGACAAATAATCAAACTCAATGAAGCAAACAGATGAAATATCTTGAAGACGCTTTTGTGGTAGAAATCCTGAAGGTTATCTTACTCTTTACTTTCCATTCCTTTTCTTTTCTCTCTCTCTTTCTGTCTGTCTGTCTCTCTCTCTCTCCCTCCCTCTATCCCTCTCTTTTTTGGTGGGTTGTTGAGGGGGCAATTCATGAATCGTTCAGTTATATTATAGATTAAAACAGGCTTTTGTGTTTACCTAGGAATTGATGATTTATATGTTATTTTTTAAAGATTTTACTTATTTATTCATGAGAGACACAGAGAGACAGACACACAGGCAGTGGGAGAAGCAGGCTCCGTGTGGGAAGCCTGATGTGGGACTTGATCCCAGGACACAACCTGAACCAAAGGCAGCAGCTCAACCACTGAGCCACCCAGGCGCCCAGATATGTTATTTTTTAACATGGAAATGAATTCTGACATAAAGAAAAATGTTTGATCTTCAACTACTTTTAATATCGGGACCACATTCAAAAGTTTCAAAGTTCAATCTCAGAAGAACAATTAACTATCTGAAAATATTTAAACCAAGTTCTCAACTATTAATGACCCTCTCCTGCGATTCTCCCATCCAAGTACTAACCAGGCCCGACCCTGCTTAGCTTCCGAGATCAGACGAGATCGGGCGCGTTCAGGGTGGTATGGCCGTAGACTCTCCTGCGATTCTTATTTGGCTAAATCTCCCCACGTGATATGTGAGATACGGAGTGAGAAATGACTATCTCTTTGGGATTTCTGGGACATGTAGGAGTCTCATATTCTTGCAGTCACAAATTCCCTGTTTCTGTTGGACCCACACAATCTCACTCAGGTCTAAGCAGCTGCATCCAAACCACATGCAGGCTGTAGGACTTTTGTTTGAAGTATTCCAAATGGCACACCCCCAGGGCATTCGTGAGTTGCAAACTTTGTGGAGTGGTCAAATGAATGATGGTGGTGGGTTGTTACTTCATGCCACCAGAGAACAAACATGTATACTGATAGAAATTGTTTTTTTGTCAAGTGTTCAGCTGTCTTTTTGCACCGGGAATTTGACAGATGTTATTTCTCCACATGTGTCCATGCTTCATTTCTCTCTTCGCCCTCTCTGCCCACATTTATATTCTCTTTCAACCTCAATTGCCCTCCACTTCTCTTGAGGAACAGCTTATCTTTCTATTTTCTGACACTAAACTCTATGCGACGGAGGCCTTATTTCTCACACATTATATAGCTTCTTTTTTTTTTTAATTTTTATTTATTTATGATAGTCACACACAGAGAGAGAGAGAGAGAGAGAGGCAGAGACACAGGCAGAGGGAGAAGCAGGATCCATGCACCGGGAGCCCGATGTGGGATTCGATCCCGGGTCTCCAGGATCACGCCCTGGGCCAAAGGCAGGCGCTAAACCACTGCGCCACCCAGGGATCCCCATTATATAGCTTCTTAAGATACTTTTGCCTAATCAAAGGTCATCTACTCTAGAACCAAACCCTTAAATGTCAAAGATATGGTTGGTAGTGATACTAAATAATGCTCCCCTACCCCCATTCTGATGAGAGGGCAAAAGGCAAGCTGAGGGCCAAATGTGAGCTGCTGCCTCCCCAAATTACCACATTCTCCACAGGTGGGTTATGTATAACATTCTCACCCCACCCCCCAGGATGGATTATGTATAACACGTTGATTGCCTAAGAACAAAAACAGGGGGGAGAAACAAATGGTCAAGTGATAAAGATCACAGTCATGCAGAACATAAAACTCTTCTACAGTTTATAACTGTCTTAATGATTTACAAGCAAAAGACAATCTTAATAATAGTGAGACCTTCAGCAGCTTATAGACTCAATTTCTTGGAGCCCTAGCATCACCTTCGCCTCTATAGGATAGAAAACACTATATAATCAATTACTCCTCACAATCACAATGCAACTCTCTCTGCCACAGATCCTGTCCCCATGCTATAAAAAAAAAAAAAAAAAAAATTGCCTTGTGAAACATCTCACAAATTCTTTCTTGGCCATTGCACCTGGCGAACCTGCATCAATCTGTTATTTGTGAATAGAAAATATCATTGAACATGAAGCTTTATCATTTGCCTACCAAAATTTGAGTTATCATTTCAAGAACTGTGGACTGAAACAGCACTGGGATTAGTTTTGCTGGGGTGCATGGTTTGTAGGTTGCATTAATGGAATTTCTCATACCAGGAATTTTCATATGCTTCAGCTGCCACTTGGAAGAAAAGATCTTCAGCACACACTTCATGAGGAGGAGGTGCTGGCTTACAGGCACTATCTCCTATGTATTTCGAGGTGGTGAGTTGTGTCAGAGCTCAGAAATGATTGGCTCTGGGTCCTTGGTGAGAGTAAGCCTGTTACTCTTTAATCAGAACCAGCAGATCTACAGTTTAAAACAAATTATTTACCAATGCATTTGACTTGAAGGTGAACATGAACATTAGCCATCTTAATTTTTCCCTCTAACCAAACAAGACTGTGCCAAATTAAAAGATTTGATGAGGGTGACTCACCAAATGACTACATATAAAATGACTACAATTTATACTTTGAAGTTAAAATGTGTAAAACTCTGGAAAATCATAATTGGAAGATCAACTTCCCATGTAACAGCATGAGACCTTCTTGCCTGCTCTTCAGTGAAACTGGTAAACAATTTTAAAAATTCAAAGGCCTCTGGGGATGGTCCTAAGACCAAAAACAACTGAAGAAACATTCATCCAAGAAGATCTATGAAAATATAGTGACACAAAGGAGGTGGGTCGGAGCAAAGCTATTAATGGGCTAAGAGGATGATTGGAGATGGCAAAGTCATAATTATAACAGTATATTATTGAGCTTGTAACATTAATAGATAGGTTATAATGAATAATTAAAGAATATAGTTAGTAAGTACACTATTGCAATAAGATGACACAAAGGGGGAAAAGGGACTAGAACTGTATAGGAGGAACAGTGTGGTTCTGGCACAAGGATAGACATATAAATCATTTAATTGAGTTGAGAGTCCAGAGATAAACTCATCCATCTCTTGGTTAACTTTTGAAATGGGCACCAAGGTCATCCAATGGTGAATGGATAGTCTCTTCCACAAATGGTGCCAGGACAAGTGCATATCCACATGCAAAAAATGAAGTTGGACTCTTAACTCTCACCATATGCAAAAATTAACTCAAAATGGATCAAAGACCAATATTGAGAGCTGAAACTATAAAATGCTTGGAAATAAACATGGAGGAAAATCTTCATGACCTTGGATTTGGCAAGGGCTTCATAGATATGGCACCAAAAGCACAAGCAACTACAGTAACAATAGACAAATTAAATTTGATTGAAATTAAAAACTCTTGTGCTTTAAGGGGCACCAACAATAGGGTGAAAAGACAACCCACAGAATCAGAGAAAATAATTGCAAATCATATACCTGATAAGCATGTACTGTCCAAAATACATAGAGAACTCTTACAATTCAATAACAAGAAGAAAATTCAATTAAAAATTGGGCAAAGAATTTGAATAGACATTTCTCCATGGCCAATGAGTGCACAAAAGGGTGCTTGATATCACTAATCGCCAGGGAAATGCAAGACAAAACCGTGTGAGATACTATGGCATACACACTAGGGTAACTACAAAGGGTCAGAAAACAATTGTTAACCAGGATGTGGAAAAATCAGAATACTCATAGATCTTGGATACGAGCCCTTTATTTGATATGTCATTTGCAAATATCTTCTCTCATTCTGTAGGGTGTCTTGTAGTTTTTTCGACTGTTTCTTTTGCTGTGCAGAAGCCTTTTATCCTGATTAAGTCCCAGTAGTTCATTTTTGCTTTTGTTTCCCTTGCCTTCATAGATTCTTGCAAGAATTTGCTGTGGCCAAGTTCAAAAAGGTTGTTGCCTGTGTTCTCCTCTAGGATTTTGATGGAATCTTGTCTCACATTTAGATCTTTCATCCATTTTGAGTTTATCTTTGTGTCTGGTGTAAGAGAGTGGTCTAGTTTCATTCTTCTGCACGTGGCTGTCCAATTTCCCCAGCACCATTTATTGAAAGGACTGTCCTTTTTCCAGTGGATAGTCTTTCCTGCTTTGTCAAATATTAGTTGACCATAGAGTTGAGGGCCCATTTCTGGGTTCTCTATTCTGTTCCATTGATCTATGTGTCTCTTTTTGTGCCAGAACCACACTGTCTTGATGATCACAGCTTTGTAGTACAACATGAAATCCGGCATTGTGTTGTCCCCGGCTCTGGTTTTCTTTTTCAATATTCTCCTGGCTATTCAGGGTCTTTTCTGATTCCACACAAATCTTAAGATTATTTGTTCCAACTCTGTGAAGAAAGTCAACACCCAAGAAACAATCAATTAAACTCAACACCCAAGAAACAAACAATCCAATCATAAAATGGGCAGAAGACACAAACAGAAAATTCACAGAGGAAGGCATACACATGGCCAACAAGCACATGAGAAAATGCTCCGCATCACTTGCCATCAGGGAAATACAAATCAAAACGACAATGTGATACCATCTCACCAGTGAGAGTGACGAAAATTAACAAAACAGGAAACATCAAATGTTGGAAAGGATGTGAGAAGTGAGAACCCTTTTGCACTGTTGGTGGGAATGTGAACTGGTGCAGCCACTCTGGAAAATTGTGTGGAGGTTCCTCAAAGAGTTAAAAATAGACCTGCCCTACGACCCAGCAATTGCACTGCTGGGGATTTACCCCAAAGACACAGATGCGGTGAAACGCCGGGACACCTGTACCCCAATGTTCACAGCAGCAATGTCCACAATAGCCAAAGTGTGGAAGGAGCCTCAGTGTCCATCGACAGATGATAGATAAAGAAGATGTGGTCTATGTGTACAGTGGGATATTCCTCAGCCATCAGAAATGGCGAATACCCACCATGTGCTTCGTCATGAATGGAACTGGAGGGTATTACGCTGAGTGAAGTAAGTTGATTGGAGAAAGACGATCATCCTATGGTCTCACTCATTTGGGGAATATAAGAAATAGTGATAGGGATCATAGGGGAAATAGAGAAAATGAGTAGGAAAAATCAGAGAGGGAGACAGAGCATGAGAGACTCCTACCTCTGGGAAACATACAAGGGGTAGTGGAAGGGGAGGTAGGCAGGAGGATGGGGTGACTGGGTGACGGGCACTGAGGGGGGCACTTGGCGGGATCAGCACTGGGTGTTATAGTATATGGTGGCAAATCGAATTTCAGTCAAAAATAAATAAATAAGTCTCAAAAAAAAGATTTCTCATTTACTGCCAGTGGGAATGTAAAATGGTACAGCTGCTTTGGAACACAGTCCACCAGTTCCTCAAATGATTAAACATAATGTTACCATATACCCATCAGTTCCACTCCTGAGTACATACCTGAGAATTATGAAAACATATGTCCATATAAAAACTCATAATGAATTTTTATAGTACTGTTATCCAGAATAGCTCAAAGGGTAGAATCAACCCAAATGCTCATCAGTAGTTGAATGGAAAACGAAATGTGGTACCTCCACGCAATGCAAAGGAATGAAGTGCTAATGAATGCAAAAGGATGGATGAAACTTGAAAATACACAGAGAGAAAGAAGCCAATCACAACAGACTATGTGTTATGTGGTTTCATTCACATGAAAGTCCAGAGCAGGGAAATCTACAGAGACCAACTGGGTTAGTGGTTGCTACAGGCTGCAGAGCATGGGAGGGTAATTGCTGAAGGGCAGGGGATTTGAGATGACGAAAATGTTCTAATATTGTGGTGATGGTTTCAAATCTCTGTGAATACACTAAATTGTACATTAAATTGTACAATTTAGATTGTACACTTTAAATGGATGAATTGTATGGTATATAAATTATATCCCAATAAAGCTATTTGTAAAATGATCATTAGTGTAAAATCAATCAAAAAATCCATATATTTTTATATTTCTATTCTTTTTATGCTCCTTTTTAAAAAAACATTATGTGTATTTATTCATGAGAGAGAGGCAGAGACACAGGCAGAGGGAGAAGCAGGCTCCCTACAGGGACCCCGATGGGGACTCAACCCCAAGACCTCGGGATCATGACCAGAACCAAAGGCAGATGCTCAACCACTGAGCCACCCTAGTGTCCCATTTTTTATACTCTTTTTTTACAAAAGTTTTTATTTGAATTCCAGTTAGTCAACATATAGTGTAGTATTAGTTTCAGGAGTACAATGTAGTGGTTCAACACTTCCATACAACACCTGGTGCTCGTCACAGTATGTGCACTCCTTGATCCCCCTCACCTATTTAACCCATCCCGCCACCAGCCTCCCTTCTGGTAACCATCAGTTTGTTCTCTATTGTGAAGTGTTTGTTTCTTGGTTCGCCCCCCTCTCTCTCTTTTCCCTTTGCTCACTTGGTTTGTTTCTTAAATTTCACATATGAGTGAAATCATATGGTATTTGTCTTACTCTGATGGACTTATTTCACTTACCATAATACTTTCTAGCTCCAGCCATGTCTGTCACAAATAGCAGGATTTCATTCTTTTTATGGCTGAGTAATATTCCATTGTGTGTACATACCACATCTTCCTTATCCATTCATCAGTCAATGGACACTTGAGCTGTTCCCCTACTTTGACTATTGCAGCTATAAACATTGGGGTGCATATGCCCCTTTGAATTAGTATTTTTATATTCTTTGGGTAAGTTCCTAGTAGTGCAGTTGGTAGATCATAGGGTAGTTCTATTTTTAGCTCTTTGAGGAAACTCCATACTGTTTTCCAGAGTGGCTGCACCAGTTTGCATTCCCACCAACAGTGCAAGAGAGCCCCTTTCTCCACATCCTCAACACCTACTGTTTCTTGTAGTGTCAATTTTAGTGATTCTGACAGGTGTAAAGCAACAGCTCATTGTACATTTGATTTGCATTCCTGTGATCAGTGATGTTGCTCTTTTCATGTGTCTGTCGACTGTCTGTACGTCTTCCTTGGGAAAATGTTCATGTTTCTGCCCATTTTTTAATTGCATTGTTTGGTTTTGGGATGTTGAGTTTTATAAGTTCTTTATATATCTTGGATATTATTTATCAGATATATCATTCACAAATATCTTCTCCCATTCCATAGATTGCCTTCTAGTTTTGTTGATTTCTTCCTTCACTGTGCAGAAGGCTTTTATGTTGATGAAATCCCAGTGGTTAATTTTTGCTTTGGTTTCCCTTGCCTAGGGAGATGTGTCAGATGTTACGGGCCACCGGGGTGGCTCAGTTGGTTAAGCGTCTCCCTTCGTCTCAGGTCATGATCTCAGGTTCCTGGGATTGAGCCCTGCATCTGGGACCCTGCTCAGTGGGGAGTCGGCCTCTCCTTCTCCCTCTCTGTCCCTGCTTCTGCACTCTCTCTCATAAATAAATAAATAAATAAATAAATAAATAAATAAATAAATAAATAAAATCCTTAAAAAAAATAGAAGTTGCTATGGACAATGTCAAGGAATTTGCTGCCTGTGTTTTATTCTAGGATTTTTATGGTTTTAGGTCTTGAATCCATTCTGAACTTACTTTTGTGCATGGTGTAAGAAAGTGGTCCAGCTTCATTCTTTTGCATGTCTCTGTCCAGTTTTCCCAACACCATTTGTTACAAAAGACAGTCTTTTTTCCATTGCAAACTGGAATGTTTTGTCAAAGATTAATTGATCATACAGTTGTGGGTTCCTTTCTGGATTTTCTTTCTATTGATCTATGTATCTATTTTTGTACCAGTACCATACTGCTTTGATCACTACAGCTTTGTATTATATAACTTGAAGTCTGGAATTGTGATGTCTCCAGCTTTTTTCTTTTATTATTATTTTTTATTTTATTATTATTTTTACTTAAATACAATTTGTCAACATACAGTATAACACTGAGTGCTCACCCCATCAAGTGCCCTCCTCAATGCCCATCACCCAGTCACCCCATCCCCCTGCCCGCCACCCCTTCTACAACCTTTTGTTTGTTTCCCAGAGTTAGGAGTCTCATGGTTTGTCTCCCTCTATAATTTTTCCCCACTCAGTTCCCCCCTTTCCCTTGTGATCCCTATCACTATTCGAGGTCTTTGTACTTCCATATGGTCATTTTATGATCATTAGTTCCAGCTCTGTGAAAAATGCTGGTGGCATTTTGACAGGGATTGCTTTGGATAGTATAGAATTTTTAACAATATTTGCCCTTGCAACTCAAGAGCATGGAATGCCTTTCCACTTCATTGTGTGCTCTTCGTTTTGTTTCACCAGTGTTTTACAGTGTTCAGAGTACAGATCTTTCACCTCTTTGGTTAGGTGTATTCTTAGGATCTTATTGTTTTTGGTGCAATTGTAAATGGGGTTGAGTCTTTAATTTCTCTTTCTGTTGCTTCATTACTGATGTACGTAAACGCAACAGATTTCTGTATGTTGACTTTGTACCCTGTATCTTTACTGAACTTGTGTATCAGTTCTAGCAGTTTTTTGGTGGGGCCTTTAGGGATTTCTATATAGAGTATCATGTCATCTGCAAATAGTGAAAATTTGACTTCTTCCTTGCCAACGTGGATGCCTTTTGTTTCCTTTCGTTGTCTGATTACTGAGGCTGGGACTTCCAGTACTCTGTTGAATGTAGGTGGTGAGAGTAGACATCCCTGTCATGTTCCTGACCTTAGGGGAAAAACTCTCAGTTTTTACCCAAGGAGGGTGATATTAGTTGTGGGTTTTTCATAGACACCCTTTATTGCATTGAGATTTGTTTCCTCTAAACCTACTTTGTTGAGGGTTTTTTTTTTTTTATCTTGAATGGATGTTGTACTTAGTCAAATGCTTTTTCTGCACCTATTGAAAGGATCATATGGTTCTTATCGTTTCTCTTACTCATATGATGTATCACATTGATTCATTTTTGAATACTGACCACCCCCCTACAACACTGGAATTAATCCCACCCAGTTCATTATGGTGAATGATTTTGTTGATATATTGTTGGATTCAGTTTACTGCAGTTTTATTGAGAATTTTTTGCATCTGTGTTCATAAGGGATATAGGTCTGTAGTTCTGTGTTTTTAGTTGTATTTTATCTGGTTTTGGTATCAGAGTAATGCTGACCTCATGGAATGAATTTGGAGGTTTTCTTTCCATTCCCATCTTTTGGAATAGTATAAGGAAAATAGGTATTAACTCTTCTTTAAATAGATAATAACTCTTCTTTAAATTTGGCAGAAATCTCTTGTAAAGTCATTGGGTCCTGGACTTCTGTTTGTTGGGAGGTTTGTGTTGTTGTTGTTGTTTTGTTTTGTTCTTTTTACTAATTCAATTTCTAGGCTGGCTATTGGTTCACTCAAGTTTTCCATTTCTTCCTATTTCAGTTTTGGTAGTTTTATGCTTCTAGGAATTTCTCCATTTCTTCTAGGTTGTCCAATTTGTTGGCATATAGTTATTCACAATATTCTCTTATAATTGTTTATATCTCTGTGGCATTGGTTGTTATATTTCCCCTCTCATTTGTCATGTTATTTGTTTGAGTCCTTTCTCTTTTTTTTTTTTTTTTTGATGAGTCTGGCTTAAGGTTTATTAATTTTTTCAAAGACCAAGTTCCTAGTTTCACTGATCTGTCCTACTTTATTTTTAGTTTCTGTGTCACTTATTTTTGCTCTATCTTTATTATTTCCTTCCTTCTGCTGGCTTTAAGCTTCATTTGTTTTTTTCTTCCTAGCTCCTTTAGGTGTAAGATGGGTTGTTTATTTGAGACTTGTCTTGCTTCTTGAAATAGGCCTCCTGTATTGCTGTATACTCCTCTCTAGGACCACTTTTGCAGCACCTGAAAGCTTTTGGACTGCTGTGTTTTCATTTTCATTTGTTTCCATGTATTTTTTTTTTAAGATTGTATTTATTTACTAGAGAGAGAGGCAAACAGAAAAGGTAGAGGGGCAGAGAGGCAGAGAAGAAAAAAGGAGAGGGACAAGCAGGGCGCAAGCTGAGCACAGAGCCCAATGCGAGACTCAATCTCACAAACCCAAGATCATCACCTGAGCCAAAATCAAGAGTCAGACACACAATGGACTGAGTCACCCAGGTGCCTCTGTTTCCATGTATTTTTAAAATTTCTTCTTTAATTTCCTGGTTTACCCATTCATTGCTCTTGTTTTGTTTTGTTTTTTAAAGATTTTATTTATTCATGAGAGACACAGAAAGAGAGAGGCAGAGACACAGGCAGAGGGAGAATCAGGCTCCATGCAAGAAGCCCAATGTGAGACTTGATCCCGAAACCCAGGATCACTATCTGAGCCAGTCAGATGAGCTTAACCCCTGAGCCACCCAGGCAACCCCCATTCATTGTTTAATAGCATGTTGCTTAACCCCATGTATCTGTGGTCTTTCTTGATTATTTTCTTGTAGTTAAGTTCTAGTTGCATAGCATTTTTTGTCAGAAAATATGTATGGTAAAAAAAAAAAACAATTAAAAAAAAGGAAATATGTATGGTAGGACTTCACTATCTATGTAGTTGCTAAAGCCTGATTTGTGACCTAATATGTGATTTATTCTGGAGAATGTCCCATGTGCATTTGAAAAGAAGGTGCATCCTGCTACTTTAGCTTGGAATGATCTGAATATGTTGTTGAGTCCATCTGGTCCACGGCGTCATCAAAGCCATCATTTCCTTGTTGATTGTCTGCTTAGATGATCTGCCCATTGATGTTAGTGGAGTGTTAAGTCCCCTACTATCATTGCACTATTATCTATGAGTTCCTTTATGCTTGTTATTAATTATTTTATATATTTGTGTGCTCCCATATTGGGTGCATAAATATTTACAATTGTTAGTTTCCTGTCGGAATGTCCCCTTTATTATGATATAGTGCCCTTCCCCTCTCTCATTACAGTCTTTGTGTTAATGTCTAGTTTGTCTGATAAAAAATTGCTACTCTGGCTTCCTTTTGACGTCCATTGGCATGCTAAGTATTTCGCCGTCCCCTCACTTTCAACCTTCAGGTGTCTCTAGGTCTAAAGTGAGTCTCTTGTAGGCAGCATATAGATGGTTCTTGTTCCTTTATCCCATTCTCTCAGCCCATATCTTTTGATTAGAGTGTTAGTCCATGTACGTTCAGAGTAATTATGGATAGATATGTATTTGGTGCCATTTTCTTACTTGTTTTGTGGTTGTTTCTGGAGATTTTCTCTGTTCCTTTCTTGTCTTTGTCACTTTTGAGCTTTCCTTTCCACTCAAAGAGTCCCATTTAATATTTCGTGCTGGGCAGGTTTAGTGGTCACAAACTCCTTTAGTTTTTGTCTGGGAAACTCTTTGTCTCTCCTTCCTTTTTTAAAGATTTTATTTATTTATTCATGAGAGACACAGAGAGAGAGAGAGAGAGGCAGAGACACAGGCAGAGGGAGAAGCAGGCTCCATGCAGGGAGCCCGATGTGGGACTCAATCCCGGGTCTCTAGCATCATGCCCTGGGAGCTCAATCCCTTCTATGTTGAATGACAGCCTTGCTGGATAGAGTATTCTTGGCTGTGGATTTTCCCCATTCAGCATGGTGAATATATCACGCCCTTCTGGCCTCCGAAGTTTCTGTGGAGAGATGTGCAGCTAGCCTATGGGTTCCCCCTTGTAATTTGGGGACCTCTTTTGTCTTGCTGCTTCCCAGATTTTTTCTTTATCACTGTATTTTGTCCATTTAATTACAACATGTTTTGGTATTGGCCTGCTTTCATTGATTTGATGGGAGTTCACTGTGCCTACTGGATCCAGAGGTGTGTTTCCATCCTGAGCTTGGGGAAGTTTTCAGTTATTATTTCCTCAAATAAATTTCCTGCCCCCTTTTCTCTCTCTTTTTATTTTAAAGCTTTTTAAAATTTTTTTATATTTTTTTTCATGAGAGACAGACACACACACAGAGAGGCAGAGACACAGGCAGAGAGAGAAGCAGGCTCCATGTAGGGAGCCCAATGTGGGACTCAATCCCAGGTCTCTAGGATCATGTCCTGGACTGAAGGCAGTGCTAAACCCCTGAGCCATCCAGGCTGCCCCCTTTCTCTCTTTTTATTCTTTTGTGTCTCCTATAATATGAGTGTTATTACATTTGACGGAGTCACTGAGTTCCCTAAGTTTGTTCTCATGTTCCATAATTCTTCCTTCTCTTTTGTTCAGCGCCATTATTTCCCACTGGCTTGGCTTCTAGGTCACTAATTCGTTCCTTGCCTCTTTCAGCCTGCTGTCCATTCTAGCAAGCCTGTTTCCAATCTTGTTTATGGCACTCTTCATCTCTGATTGATTATTTTTAAACTATTTCTTTTTCATCTGTGTGGTTAGGGTCTCACTGAGGTCTTTTATTCTTTCTCAGCCCAGTGACTATCCATCCTCATGATTTTTTGCTCTAAATTCTCCATGAGGCTTGTTACTTCTATCTGTTTCACTTACATCTCTGATCATGGCCTCATCCTGTTTTTTTCTTTGGGATAAATTCCTCCTTCTCTGCACTTCATCTACGTCTTTGTCTTCCTTGTGTTAGAAATGGTAGTTATGTCTCCTGTGTGTTAAAGTAATGGCCTTATGAAGAATAGGTCACATAGTACCCAGGGCCTGGCACTTCAGGAAGTGATTCTGATGTGTGCGCATGCACTGTACTGTTGTGTTTGGGGTGCTCTCTCCTTCAGGTCAGTCATCTGTATGAGCTCTCTTTGCCTGCTGTGGATAGTGTTTGGTCCCTGGTCTGAAAGTGGGGAATTTTAGCTGGGTGTGTTCCAGTGTGCTTGTGAAATGAGACGTGACACCATCTCCACCAGACCTGACGGCCTGCAGAACTCTCTGGTTGGGTGATAGGCATGGGCAAGGGTTTGTGCTCATCTTCTGGGGGAGTGGCTGCTGTGCTGGAACTGAGGCAAGAGTGATTGGGAAGGGCAGTCCCTCCGGGGCACAGAGAGTTAGGGCTTGATGTATGCAAGTCAGGCGGGCAGTCTTGGTGCCGTGCTGCTTTCCACAGGTAGCTCTGCGTGTATGCTGAGGGGCGGGGGAGAGAAGCGGTGCTGGCCAGCTCCTTTGTTCCTGCAGAGGTGTCCTCGTGAAGGCTGCCCCTGAGGACGCTTTGCAAAAAGAGCAAATAATCTTCGTCCTGTGTGCCCCAGGTATTTGTCAGATTACAATTCCTTGCTCTCTATCCTTGCTTGTTTGTCTGCCTTATCTCCAAGAGCATTAGTGCCCTCTGGGCTCTATCTCAGCCCAACCTACGAACCCTTTAAACCCCATTCTTGAAGTTTCACTCACTGCCAGAACTCATGTAATTCTGTCCCTCTTGTTTCCTCGCCCATGGCTTTCAGAAAACACTTTCCCTTTGTGTTCCCCTGTGGGGTTCTCTCTCTCTCTCTCTCTCTCTCTCTCTCTCTCTCTCTCTCACCATGGTTCCCTCTCCTTCACTGTCCCCTCAATCTGGTTCTACCCTAAACCCTGTCTCTATACTTCCTACTCTCTTCTCCATGGCTTCTCTTCTACTTGAGTTGCAGTGCTTGTTCTGTTCGTCTTCCAGGTGATTTCTGGTCTAATTAGGATGATTTGATACTTGTCTCTTTGTGTTTGTGGGACAAGGTGAGCCTAGGGTCCTTTTACTCCCATATCATCCTCCTCTCTTTTATATTTTACTCTTCATGTTTACTAATCTGTGTCCAACATCACCTAGGAACTCTCCCATTTTGTGGGTTTAGCTCTACCTTGTCACTCTTAGGGCCAGATTCTTGTAGGCAATGAAACCAGCAGTTTCCTATGGTGTCACTTGCATGAAGACTAATGTATAAGGTGAAGATGCTAAGGTCTTATGAGTCTGTAACTTGTCAACAGGGTATTAAGAGTGATGTCTCTCCACCTCCCCACGCCATTCACATCATTGTCTATTTGGATATAGATGTATTCATTATAAAATCTCTGATAATGGCTGCCTTTTGGGAGAGCTAAATTGTGGATTCACAATAGAAACTGATAGGTTTTATGTGTTTTATTTTTTAAATATTTAACTTATTTATTTATTTGAGACAGAGAGATAACACAAGCTGGTGGAAGATCAGAGGGAGAGAGCAGCAGATGCCCCACTGAGCAGGAGACTCAACATGGGGCCCAATCACAGGATTGCAGCTGAAGGAAGATGCCTAACCGACTGAGCCCTCAGGTGTCTCAAGAGTGGTAGGTTCTATTAATAAAATGAGTGAAAAAATGTACCCATTTATTCTTTTTTTTACCAGAAAACAATCACCTAATATTTATTTTATTTAAATCCAACTTCCCAACATGCAGTATAATACCTAGTGCTCATTATATCATGTGCCTTCCTTGATGCCCATCACCCAGTTACCCCATCGTCCCACGCATCTCCCGTTCAGCAACCCTCTGTTTGTTTCCCAGAGTCTGGAGTCATTCATGGTTTGTCTTCCTCTCTAATATTTCCCCATTCAGCTTCCTCTCCTTGCATTTTGATCCTTTTCACTATTTCTTATATTCCACGTTTGGGTGAAACCATGTGATAACTGTCTTTCTCTGACTGACTTATTTTACTCAGCATAATACACTCCGTTTCCTCCATCCATGTTGATGTCAAGGTAGGTAGTCATTATTTCTGATGGCTGAGTAATATTCTATTGCATATATAGACCACATCTTATTTATCCATTCGTCTGTCAAAGGACATTGTGTCTCCATCCACAATTTGGCTATTGTGAACATTGCTGCTGTGAACATAGGGATGCAGGTGTCCCGGCATTTCACTGCATTTATATCTTTGGGGTACCTACTCAGTAGTGCAATTTTTGGATAATAAGGTAGCTCTATTTTTAACTTCTTGAGGAACCTCCACAGTGTTTTCCAGAGTGCCTGTACCAGCTTGCTTTCCCACACATGGTAGAAGTGGGTTCCCTTTTCTCCACATCCTCACCAACATGTGTTGCTTTTGAGATGTTAATTTTATCCATTCTCACCAGTATACCGTGGTATCTCATTGTAGTTTTGGTTTATATTTCCCTGATTACAAGTGATGTGGAGCATTTTTTCATGTGCCTGTTGACTATGTGTAAGCCTTCTTTGGAGAAATGTCTGTTCTTGTCTTCTGCCCATTTCTTGACTGGATTGTTTGTTTTCTGGGTGTTGAGTTTGATAAGTTCTTTACAGGTCTTAGATACTAGCCCTTTCTCTGATATGTCATTTGCAAAAATCTTCTCCCATTCTCTAGGCTGCCTTTCAGTTCTGTTGACTGTTTCCTTCGCTGTGCAGAAACTTTTGATCTTGAGGAAGTCCCAATAGTTCATTTTTGCTTTTGTTTCCCTTGCCTTTAGGGATGTTTCTTGCAAAAAGTTGCTGCAGCTGAGTTCAAAAAGGTTGCTGCTGTGTTCCCCTATAGGATTTTGATGGAATCTGTCTCACATTTAGATCTTTCTTCCATTTTGAGTTTATCCTTCTGTATGGTTTAGGAAAATGCTCTCGTTGCCTTCTTCTGCAGGTAGCTGTCCAATGTTCACAACATCCTTTGTTGTAGAGACTGTTTTGTTTGTTTTTACATTGCGTATTGTTTTCTGCCCTCTCGGAGAATAGTTGACTATAGATTTGAGGGTCCATTTCTGAATTCTCTACTTTTTCCTTTGATCTATGTGTCTGTTTTTGTGCCAGCACCATGCTGTCTTGATGATTGCAGCTTTGTGATATAGCCTAAAGTCTGGCATTGTGATATCCTCAGCTTTGGTTTTCTTTTTCAGCATTCCTCTGGCTATTTGGGGTCTTTTCTGGCTCCATACACATCTTAGCATCATTGTTCTAACTCTATGAAAAAAAGACTATTAGTGTTTTGATAGAGATTGCATTGAATGTGTAAATTGCTATGGGTAGCATAGACATTTGCACAATATTTATTCTTCCAATACATGAACATGAATATCTTTCCATTTCTTTGTGTCTTCCTCAATTTCTTCCTTAAGTGTTTTGCAGGGATCCCTGGGTGGCACAGCGGTTTGGCGCCTGCCTTTGGCCCAGGGCGCGATCCTGGAGACCCGGGATCGAATCCCACATTGGGCTCCTGGTGCATGGAGCCTGCTTCTCCCTCTGCCTATGTCTCTGCCTCTCTTTCTCTCTCTGTGACTATCATAAATAAATAAAACTTAAAAAAAAGTGTTTTGCAGTTTGTAGAGTATAAGCCCTCTACCTCTTTGGTTAGGTTTATTCCTAGGTATCTTATTGTTTTGATGCAGTAATAAATGGGCTCAACTCCTTCATTTCTCCTTCTTCTGCTTCATTGTCAGTGTCTAGAAATGCCACATTGATTTTGTATCCTGCTACATTGTTGAATTACTGTATTTTCTAGTAATCTTGGGGTGGAATCTTTTAAGTTCTCCGTATATACATCACATCATCTGCAAAAAGTCCGAGTTTGACTTCTTTGCCAATTTGAATGCCCTTTATTTCTTTTTGTTGTCTGATTGCTGAGGCCAGGACTTCTAGGACTATGTTGAACAACAGTGGTGAGAGTGGACATCCCTGTCGTGTTCCTACTTTAGAGGAAAAGCTCTCAGTTTTTCCCCATTAAGAATGATATTCACTATGGGCTTTTCACAAATGGCTTTTATGTTACTGCGGTATGTTCCCTATCCGTACACTGTGGAGAGTTTTAATCAAGAACATAACATATTTTGTCAAATGCACTTTCTGTACTGAGAGGATCATATAGTTCTTGCCTCTCTTTTAGTAATGTGATCTATCACGTTGATTGGTTTCCTAATGTTGACCCACACTTGTAGCCCAGGAATAAGTCCCACTTAGTATGGTGGTGAATAATCTTTTTAATATACTGTTGGATTCTCTTGGCTGGTATTTTGGTGAGTATGTTGACTTCCATATTCATCAGAGATATTGGTCTGTAATTCTCACTTTTGTTGGGGTCTTTGGTTTGGGATCATGTTCTATGCTGGTCTCATAGCACAAGATTAGAAGTTTTCCTCTCATTTCTATTTTTGAAACAGCTTCCCATACAATAGGCATTATTTTTTTTTTCTGTGTTTGGGAAGCCACCTGGCCCTGGACTTTACTTTGTGGGTAGTTTTTTTTTATTACTGCTTCAATTTCCTTACTTGTTATTGTCTATTTGGGTTTTCTATTTCTGCCTGTTTCAGTTTTTGTTGTTTATAAGTTTCTAGGAATGCATCCATTTCTTCTAGATTGCCTAATTTGTTGGTATATATTTGTTCATAATATGTTCCTAAAATCATTTGTATTTCCTTGATGTTGGTCGGGATCTTTCCTCTATCATTCATGAATTTATTAATTTGAGTCTCTTTCTTTTCTTTTTTAATAAGTCTGACTAGGAGTTTATCTGTCTTATTAATTTTTTCAAAGAAACAGGTCCTAGTTTTGTTGATGCTTCCTACTGTTCTTCTGGTCACTATTTCAGTGAATTCTGCTCAAATCTTTAGTATTTCTTTTCTCTTACTGGTTTTAGTAGAAACCCAGTTTTCTGGTTTATTTTCTGTTCTTTCTCCATCTTCTTTAAGTGTAAGGTTAGCTTATGTATTTGATAGTATTCTAATAGTTTGAGAGAGGCTTGTATTGAAATGTACTTCCCTCTAAGGACTGCATTTTCTGTACCCCAAAGGTTTTGAACAGTGTGTTTTCTTTCCTTTTTTTTTTTTTTTTTTAGTTTGCATGAATCTTTTTAATTCTTCTCTAATTTCCCTGACTCATTCATTATTTAGTAGGATGCTCTTTAACCTCCAAGTCTTTGAATTCCTTCCAAATTTCTTCTTGTGACTGAATCCTAGTTTCAAAGCATCGCAGTTTTAAAATGTGCGGGGAATATTTCCAATCTTTTGGTATCAGTTAAGACCTGATTCGTGACCCAGAATTTTGTCTATTCTGGAGAAAGTTCCATGTACAGTTGAGAAGAATGGATATTCAGTTACATTAGGATGGAATGTGCTGTCTATATATCCTTGAAGTCCATCTGGTCCAGTGTGTCATTCAAAGTCATTGTTTATTTGGTGATCTGCCTAGACGATCTGTCCCTTGCTGAGAATGTTGTGTTGAAGCCTCCTACTATTAATGTAGTATTATGTATGTATTTCTTTAATTTTGTTATTAATGTTTTGCTATAGTTGACTGCTCCCACATTAGGGTTATAAATATTCATAATTGTTAGATCTTCTAGTTAGATAGACCCTCCCTTTAGGTATCATATAATGTTCCTCTTCATCTCTTACTAATCTTTGTTTTAAAATATAACTTATGTGATATGAATATTGCTACCCCAGCTTTCTTTGAGGCCCATGTGAATGGTAAATGGTCCTCCACCCCCTCATGTTCAGTGTCAAGGTGTCTTTAGGTCTACAATGTGTCTCTTGTAGACAGAATATGGATGGGTCTTACTTTTTTATCCCATTTGATACCCTGTGTCTTTTGACTGGAGCATCTAGTTACATTCAGAATACCTACTGAAAAATATGAATTTCGTGCCATTATGTTACCTGTACAGTCCATTTCTGCAGAATGGCTCCAGTTCTTTGGGCTCCCTCTTTGTTTAAAGGATTCCCCCTTAGAATTTCTTGCAAGACTGGCATGGTGGTCTCATATTCTTCCAGTTTCTGTCTCACCTGGAGGACACTGTATTCCAGTCCTTTGCAGGGACCCAACACAGAGAGTGGTCACCCATCAGGCCTCACTTGTCAGTTTAGGACACGACGAGCTGAGCTTTCTCCCTGGCTCACTGACCTAAACCCGATTCCCTACTCTAATGCTTAGAAACTCTGCCAACCTAGGCACCCATTTATGTTTTGCTCCTCCAGGAATATTGAAAACCCCAATCTCCTTCCTGCCATTCTGCCCCACTTCACCACTGAGCACTTTTCTGGCATGGAAGTCACTCACAGGAGCAGATTTCTAATGGTCCCAATTTTGAGTTCCAGGACTGTATCCCTTTCACTCCACCAGCTTACAAATGCTCCCTCCCCCCACCATTTATTTTCTGATTTATCCCCTCTGTTTCTCTCCTCCACACTCCTACCTTGAAAGAAGTGGTCATTTTTCTATTTGTAGAGTTCCAGCCATTCTCTCTTTACATCTCAGTTTAAATTCATAGGTGTTCAGGATGGTTTGATAGTTATCTTGCTAGATTTAGAGGGACAGATGAAACCAGGACCCCTACTCTTCCACCATCTTGCCTCCTCTCTAACCGGAAAGAGATCCTTTTAATAAAGTCAAATTGGGACAATATTCATCCAAACAGCAGACATGGTTGGCAGACCTAGAATTTCTTGACTTTTTGTCTCTTACAAAGGGAAATGTGTCACCTTACCCAGAGAAAAAGGCTAGAAGAATGCATTAGAAAAGCAAGCTTGCATTAGGAAGCAGAGAGGAAAGCAGTAGGTATTCTACATATGGCACAAAGCAAAGTGGACTCACTTAGAGGCAGGGATAAACATTAGGAACTCAGAATAAAACATTTTGAAAGGAGTTGAGGCAAAGCAGGAGACAAAATCAAACAAAGGAGACTGGGGACTATAGTTAAAAGCATGTTACAGACAATGGCCCTCACGGCCTGAGTCTTCCACAACTGAGGAAGTGTGAGGGACTGAGGGACTGTGGCAGAGGCACCCTTTTCCTGGGGTGGAGGCATCAGAAACATCCACAGAAGCTTCCATCCAGAATTCTTCCCCGGAACTAAGAATGCAACTAAAAGATAGATTTGTAACTCTGGAAAAAAATCCACAGCAAGAAGCAGTGCAAAAGTCCCTACTGTCACAAAAACAGCCAACAAGACAGGTGGGGGGAAAACATTCAGAAAAAGCCATGCACTTGAGTGCCCAAGGGGAATAGCAAATGTTGTCCTGAAGATGTTGGGAGGAAAAGGATGGCCCCTCAGGTAAGAGCTAGTGATGAGGCTGTCCTTACTTTATGTTTTTTAGTTCAAATATTTATGTATTTCTCTATTTATTTATATTTAAATTCAATTAATTAAAATATAATGTATTTTTGGTTCCAGAGGTAGACGTCAATGATTCAACAGTTTTATAGAACACCCAGTGCTCATTACATCACACACCCGCCTTAATTCCTGTCACTCAGTTATTCCATCCCCTCACCCACCTCCCCTCCAGTGAACCTCAATTTCTTTCCTGTGATTAAGTCTTTTATGGTTTGTCTCCCTCTCTGCTATCCCTCTTGCTTTATTTTTCCTCTCTTTCCCTATGATCCTGTTTTGCTTGTTAAATCCCACATATGAGTGAGATCTTATAATTGTCTTTCTCTGATGGACTTATTTTGTTCAGCATAATAGCCTCTAGTTCTAACCATGCTGTTGCAAATGGCAAGATTATATTTTTTGACGGCTGAGTAATATTCCATTGTATATACTTTAAACATTTTCAAGAAGCTTTCAGTGCTGCAAATGCCCCTTTTTTGAGAGTAGAGCATGCCCAGTGGGATCCCACCACCCCTGCTACTTTGCCATGTTGAAGTGATTGAATGAACCTAAACTTTATTCTAAATGGCTATTTCTTTCAGTTCTGTTAAAGGCCATCGTGGGCATTAGCTACCTTGCCTCTAGGGAAGCTTAAATAAACTGTCTCCCTCAGAGTCCCACTACTGACCAGCTATGGAGGACTGTGGGAGTTTGATTAAACCTCAGGTTCTGGTCACTTTATCACAGTGGGTATGTGAGGAGCTTGTGGAACTAGGGATGTAACTATCTTGCATGTCCCATTAGCTCTTTGGACGTTCTTAAAAACTAAGTTCGTGAGACATTATTGAGGCTTTGAAGAAACTAAGCTTAAGGTGTAGCCACTTGAGGATCCAGACTGTGTCTAAGCCTTAAATCCTCAGATTTTGACTGAAACTAAGCACCATAAAAAGTTGGGAGGACTTAGAATTATCTGGACTTTAACTAAAAAATAATGGGCTTGATGTAGTCCCAATATTTTAATTTTGCTTTTGTATCCCTTGCCAGAAAATGTTTCCAAAAATGAAAACAAAATTTTTCCACTGCCCATGTCAAAGAAATTAATGCCAATGTTATAAACACACACACGCACACACACACACACACACACACACTGGCCTGTTACTCAGCCATAAATAAAGAAGGAAATCTTGTCATTTGCAACAACATGGATGGACCTTGTGAGTATAATGCTAAGGGAAATAGAGAAAAACAAATGCCAGATGATTTCACAAAACAAAGGGAAAAAGGGACAAGCAAAACAACCACCAGCAGCAGCAGCACCACAACAACATACTCTTGAATACAAAGAACAAACTGGTGGTTACCAGAGAGGAGATGTGGGGGGGGGGGAGGAATAGATGAAATAGGTGAAGGGGATTAAGAGTATTTTTATTGTGATGAGTATTGAGTAACGTATAGAGTTATTGAACCACTATACTATACACCTGAAACTAATATAATACTGTATGTTAATTAAACTTGAATAAAGCAAGTAAAATAAAAACGGGCTTGGAACACTTGGACATTAAAGCAAACACATTTGATTTCAGACCTCGGGATCCCTGGGTGGCGCAGCGGTTTGGCGCCTGCCTTTGGCCCAGGGCGTGATCCTGGAGACCCAGGATCGATTCCCACATCAGGCTCCCGGTGCATGGAGCCTGCTTCTCTCTCTGCCTGTGTCTCTGCCTCTCTTTCTCTCTCTGTGACTATCATAAATAAATAAAAATTAAAAAAAATAAAAAAAAATGATTTCAGACCTCAACTTCTATGAACTTCAGCTTTTAAGGGAATTTACTTTGGGGGATTTGTTTCTCCCTGGAAGGTTTTTTACTAGTAGAAAGAGTTTATAACAAACTGGGACACTTTATTGATAGGATTTTTCATTATAGTATAGTTATTCATGTTGTGGTAGGAGTATCTAAATATTGTCATAGATTTTAATCCCATTGAGGAGGCAAGATGGTAGAAGAATAGGAGTCCTTTTTTTAAGATTTTATTTATTCATTCTTCAGAGAGAGAGAGAGAGGCAGAGACACAGGCAGAGGGAAAAGCAGGCTCCATGCAGGGAGCCCGACAGGGGACTTAATCCCGGGTCTCCAGGGTCACGCCCTGGGCTGAAGGTGGCCCTAAACCGCTGAGCCCCCCGGCTGCCCAAGAGTAGGAGTCCTTGACTAATCTGGTCTCCAAAACTTACCTAGAAAACTTTCAAAACATCCTGAACACCTAGGAATCCAAACTGAGGTATAAAGAGAGAGCAGCTGGACTACAGGGGAAAAAAGTGATCATTTCAGACCAGGTAGGATGGCAGAGAGGAGGAAGGTGAGGGAGCGGAGCCCCCAGAAAGCTGGGGCAGGAAAGCGGTGCCACCACAGTCAGGAACTGGAGACATCTGGGCCTGAGAGTCTTCCCTGAGGAGTGCTCGGTGGGGAACAGGGCAGAATTGTGGGAGGGGGGGTGAAGCCTCAATATTCCTGCAGACACAGTAAGATTAGGGGCTCCCAGGAGAAACTCACTGCAAACTGCAGTCAGATCACAGGAAAGGGCTGGAATGCCACAAACCTCCTGGGGCATCCGGGAAATGCCGACTGGGGGCTCGGGCTGGCAACTGAGCTCTCTGTACCCTATAGGCCAGCAAAGGACAGAGGCAGGCTGTCCTCCCTTCCTTCCAGGAGAGGCAGACCCTGGGAACCTCTAACTGAGATTAGAGGCCCTCTAAACTGAGGACACCCAGGGGAAAAAGCTGGGTACCCTCCATTCCCCCTGGAACAGGTGGACCCTGGGAGGGCACCTGATGGCAGAAACACTCTTGCCCTGGGAACCCTTCAGTTTGTGCATATCTGAACCCTCGTGCCTACCCCCAGGAAGATCTAGATCAGGGTGCACTGAGACTGCAGTTCGGTACATGCAGGCAGCTCTTGGCTACTGTGCTGGAGATCTGGCCACCACCACTTTAATTTTGTGTGTTTGTTTGTTTTTGCCTTTCATCTGGGAGAGGTGCAGCTTCTAGGGAACAAGAGCCTCACCAGACAAATAGCTCCCACCGAGCCTGTCACCTGGCAAGGGGCCCAGTATGTCTGCCCAGGCCAAGACACCTAGAATCAGCACAGCAGGCCCCTCCCCCAGAAGAACAGCTGGAAGAACAAGGGAGGAGCAGGTTTATTCACCAAATAGCCCTGGAAAGATCCACTGGAAAGATTCAGGACTGAGGGAAAATAGTATATAGAACTCAAAGATTTTTTTCCCTACCATTAGTTTATTTTTCAAGTTAAAAATTTCCAATATTTTATCTCTTCCTGCCTTAACTATGATATTTTACCAGCTCTTCATTATAAGTTTTTTCCTTTTTGAATTTCATATTTCTGTAATTACATGTCTTAGATATATTCTTCATTTTTGGATTCCTGAAAATGTATTCAATTTAATTCTGGTAGATACATGAGTTATGGGTTTTTGGTTTTTGTTTCCTGTTTTTTTTTTTCTGTCTTCTTTTGTTTTAGCATTGTGGAAATTAGTACCTCCTAACACATGGACCAAAAGACACACAGAACC
Organism: Canis lupus dingo; assembly: GCF_003254725.2. NCBI lineage: Eukaryota > Metazoa > Chordata > Mammalia > Carnivora > Canidae > Canis > Canis lupus. The sequence goes on along the minus strand of NC_064243.1, from coordinate 24,105,391 downwards.
AAGAAGATTACCCTCTAGGTCCAATCAATGAGACTATATTCTCTCTCTACCACCATATCCTCTCCACCCCCTTTTTTTCTTATTCTTATTTTTTTTAAATAAATTTATTTTTTATTGGTGTTCATTTTGTCAACATACAGAATAACACCCAGTGCCCATCCCGTCAAGTGCCCACCTCAGTGCCCACCACCCAGTAACCCCCACCTCCCGCCCACCTCCCTTTCCACCACTCCTAGTTCGTTTCCCAGAGTTAGGATTCTTTCATGTTATGTCTTCCTTTCTGATATTTCCCACTTATTTTTTCTCCATTCCCTTTTATTCCCTTTCATTGCTTTTTATATTCCTCAAATGAAAGAGACCATATAATGTTTGTCCTTCTCCGATTGACTTATTTCACTCAGCATAATACCCTCCAGTTCCATCCACATTGAAGCAAATGGTGGGTATTTGTTGTTTCTAATGGCTGAGGAATATTCCATTGTATACATAAACCACATATTCTTTATCCATACTTTTTAAAAATTTTATCATTCAATTTCATGGTCCTTCCATTTTATTCATCTGCTTTTTCTTTTATTTTCTGGTCTCTGACTCTGTCAGAATTGTCTAAGGAGTGTTTTACTTAAGTGGTGGTTGATATTTTTGACTCTGCTCACTCATACAGCCATTCTGCACTGTACAAAATGACTAGAAGGAAGAATTTGCCAAAAAAGAAGTAACCAGAAGTAATACTCTCTGCCCAAATCCTACTTGATATGGGTTTAAGTAGTATGCCAGACATACAATTCAGAAGTAGAGTTATAAAATTACTGGTGGCTCTTGACAAAAACATAAAGGACTCTAGAGATTCTCTTGCTGCAGAATTGAGATCTAACTAGGCCAAAATCAAAATTACTTTAACTGAGATGCAGTCTAAGCTGGATGTTTTTAATGCTAGGCTTAATGAAATGGAAGAGAAAGTGACTGATGTAGAAGACAAGTTGATGGAAAAGAAGATACCTGAGGAGAAAAGAAAAACAATTGACCCCATAAGAAAAGCCTTCAGAAAATAAATGATAGCTTGAGAAGGAGTAATATTTATTTTATTAGGATCCCAGAAAAGATAGATAGGGAGAGAGACCACAAAGTTTATTTTAAAAAGTCATACCTGACAACTTCCCTAACCTGAGGAAGTAAACAGGAATTCATATCCGAGAGGTAAAGAGGACACCCCCAAAAACAACAAAAACCAATCAATACCCCAACATATAAGAATGAAGTTTGCAAATTTCAAAGATAAAGAGATAATTCTAAAAGCAGCTCAAGACAAGAAATTCTTAACTTATATGTGGAGAAATATAAGATTAGCAGAAGACCTCTCCACAGAGACCTGGCAAGATATATTCAGGGTCCTAAATGAGAAGAGCATGCAGCCAAGAATACTTTATCTAGCAAGGCTGTCATTCAGAATAGGAGAGATAAAGAGCTTCCAGGGCAGGCAGAAAATGAAAGAATATGTGACCACCAAACTGGCTCTGCAAGAAATACTAAGGGGGACCGTGTAAGAGAAGGAGGGAGCCCAAAGAGAGAATCCACAGTAAGAGACCGAACAAGTACAATGACAATGACAAGTACAATACAATGACACTAAATTCATATCTTTCAATAATTAGTCTGAATGTGAATGGGCTAAATGATCCCATCAAAAGACTCAGGGTATGAGACTGGATAAAAAAGCAAGACCCATCTACATGCTGTCTACAAGAGACTCATTTAAGACCTCTAAACTGAAAAGGAGGGGGTGGAGAACCACTTACCATTTAAATGGTCCTCAAAAGAAAGCTGGGGTAGCAATCCTCATATCAGATAAATTAGAGTTTATACCAAAGTCTGTAGTAAGAAATGAAGAGGGATACTATATCATACTTAGAGTGTCTATTGAACAAGAAGATCTGAGAATTATGAATATTTGTGCCCCTAATATGGGAGCTGCCAAGTATATCAATCAATTAATAACCAAAGTAAAGAAATACTTAGATAATAATACACTAATAGCAGGAGGCCTCAACATGGTATTCTCAGCAGATGACAGGTATTCTAAGCACATCACCAAAGAATCAGGGATTAAGTGATACACTGGACCAAATAGGTTTCACAGATATATACAGAACTTTCCATCTGAATGCAACTGAATACACATTCTTCTCAAGTGCACAGGGAACGTTCTCCAGAATAGACCACATACTGGGTCACATATCAGGTCTCAACCAATATGACAAGTTGGGATAATCCTCTGCCTGTTTTCAAACCACAATACTTTGAAACTAGATCTCAAAGACAAGGAGAAATATGGAAAAAACTCAAACACTTAGAGGTTAAAGAGCATCCTACTAAAGATGAATGGATCAACCAGGAAATTAGAGAAGAATTAAAAAGATTCATGGAAACTAATGAAAATGAAAATACAACTGTTCAAAATTGGGATATAACAAAAGCGGTCCTAAGAGGGAAGTACATCACAATACAACATCCCTCAAAAAATTGGAAAACACTCAAATATACAAGCTAAACCTGCACCTAAAGTAATTGAAGGTAGAGCAGCAAATAAAGCCTAAACCAAACACTAGAAGAGAGATAACAAAGATTAGAGCATAACTTCATGAAATAGAGACCAAAACAACTAGAACACATCAAGAAACCAGGAGCTGGTTCTTTGAAAGAATTAATAAGATAGATAAACCCATAGCCAGTTTTATTAAAAAGAACAGAGAAAGGACTCAAATTAATAAAATCTCAAATGAAAGAGGAGGGATCATAACCAATACCAAAGAAATACAAACAATTTTAAAACCTATTATGATCACCAATACGCCAATAAATTAGGCAATCGAGAAGAAATGTATGCATTTCTGGAAAACCACAAATTACCAAAACTGGAACAGGAAGAAACAGAAAACCTGAACAGGCCATTATTCAGGGAGGAAATTGAAGCAGTCATCAAAAACCTCTCAAGACACAAAAGTCCAGGGCCAGATGGCTTCCCAGGGGAACTCCATCAAAAGTTGAAAGAAGAAACAATACCTATTCTACTAAAGCTGTTCCAAAGGAAAGAAAGGAATGTAATATTTTGAAACTCGTTCTATGAAGCCAGCATCACCTTGATTCCAAAATCAAAGACCCCACCAAAAAGGATAATTATAGACCAATATCCCTGATGAACAGAGATGCAAAAATTCTCAACAAGATACTAGCCAATAGGATCCGACAATACATTAAGAGGATTATTCACTATGACCAAGTGGGATTTATCCCTGGGATACAAGGCTGGTTCAGAATTCATAAAACAATCGATGTGATAGAATCTCATCAATAAGAGAAAGAAACAAGAACCATAGGATCCTCTCAAGTGATGCAAAGAAAGCATTTGACAAAATACAGCCTCCATTCCTGATCACAACCCTTCAGAGTGTAGGGATAGAGGGAACATTCCTCAACATCTTAAAAGTCATCCACGAAAAGCCCGCAGTAAATATCATTCTCAATGGGGAAACACTGGGAGCCTTTCCCCTAAGATCAGGAACATGACAGGGATGTCCACTCTCACCACTGCTATTCAACATAGTACTAGAAGTACCAACCTCAGCAATCAGGCAACAAAAAGAAATAAAAGGCATTCAAATTGGCAAAGAAGAAATCAAACTCTCCCTCTCTGAAGATGACATGATACTCTACATAGAAAACCCCAAAGCCTCCACCCCAAGATTGCTAGAACTCACACAGCAATTAGGCAGTGTGGCAGGATACAAAATCAATGCCCAGAAGTCAGTGGTGTTTCTATACACTAGCAATGAGACTGAAGAAAGAGAAATTAAGGAGTCAATCCCATTTACAATTGCACCCAAAAGCATAAGATACCTAGGGATAAACCTAACCAAGGAGGTAAAGGATCTATACCCTAAAAACCACAGAACACTTCTGGAAGAAATAGAGGAAGGCACAGAGAGATGGAAAACTATTCCATACTCATGGTTTGGAAGAATTAATATTGTGAAAATGTCAATGTTACCAAGGGCAATCTACACATTTAATGCAATCCTTATCAAAATACCACAGACTTTCTTCAGAGAGTTGGAACAAATCATCTTAAGATTTGTGTGCAATCAGAAAAGACCCTGAATAGCCAGGGGAATATTAAAAAAGAAAACCAGAGCCAAGGGCATCACAATGCCAGATTTCAGATTGTACTACAAAGCTGTGATCATCAAGACGGTGTGGTACTGGTGTAAAAACAGACACATAGATCAATGGAACAGAATAGAGAACCCAGAAATGGGCCCTCAACTCTATGGTCAACTAATATTCGAAAAAGAAAGAAAGACTATGCACTGGAAAAAGGAAAGTCTCTTCAATAAATGGTGCTGGGAAAATTGGACAGCCACGTGCAGAAGAATGAAACTAGACCATTCTCTACATCAGACACAAAGAAAAACTCAAAATGGATGAAAGATATAAATGTGAGACAAGAATCCATCAAAATCCTAGAGGAGAACACAGGCAACACCCTTTTTGAACTTGGCCACGGCAAGTTCTTGCAAGATACACCCATGAAGGCAAGGGAAACAAAAGCAAAAATGAACTATTGAGACTTAATCAGGATAAAAAGCTTCTGCCCAGCAAAAGAACCAGTCCACAAAACTACAAGACAACCTACAGAATGGGAGAAGATATTGGCAAATGACATACCAGATAAAGGGCTAGTGTCCAAGATCTATAAAGAACTTATCAAAATCAACAGCAAAGAAATAAACAATCTAATCATGAAATGGGCAAAAGGCATGAACAGAAATTTCACCAAGGAAGACACAGACATGGCCAACAACCACATGATAAAATGCTCTGCATCACTTGCCATCAGGGAAACACAAATCAAAACCACCATGAGAGAATGGGGAAAATTAACAAGACAGGAAACAACAAATGTTGGAGGATGTGAAGAAAGGGGAGCCCTCTTGCAGTGTTGGTGGGAATGTGAACTGGTGCAGCCACTCTGGAAAACTGTGTGGAGGTTCTTCAAAGAGATAGAAATAGAGCTACCCTACAACCCAGTAATTGTACTGCTGGGGATTTACCCCAAAGATACAGATGCAGTGAAACACCGGGACACCTGCACCCCGGTGTCTATAGCAGCAATGTCCACAATAGCCAAACTGTGGAAGGAGCCTCGGTGTCCATCGAAAAATGAATGGATAAAGAAGATGTGGTCTATGTACACAATGGGATATTTCTCAGTCATTAGAAACAATGAATACCCACCATTTGCTTCGACATGGCTGGAACTGGAGGGTATTATGCTGAGTGAAGTAAGTCAATTGGAGCAGGACAAACATCATATGGTTTCACTCATACAGGGAATATAAGCAATAGTGAAAGCGATTATAAGTGAAAGGAAGGAAACTGAGCCGGAAAAATTAGAGAGGGAGACCAACCGTGACAGACTCCTAACTCTGGGAAATGGAGAAAGGGTTGCAGAAGGGGAGGTGGGCAGGGAGTTGGGGTGACTGGGTGACAGGCACTAGGGGGGCCCTCGATGGGATGAGCACTGGGTGTTATAGTATATGTTGGTAAATCAAACTTGAATAAAAGCCAAAAACAGTAAAATACAACAAAAAAAGACAATATGGTACTGGCACAAAAAGAGACAATATAGATCAATGAAACACAGTTTTAGGAACCCTCAGTTTTATGGCTGACTAGTCTTTGACAAAGCAGGAAAGAATATCCACTTGAAAAATGATAGTCTCTTCAACAAATGGTATTGGGAATATTGGACTGCCACCTGAAGAAGAATGAAACTGGTCCATTTTCTTACACCACATACACAGATAAACTCAAAATGGATGAAAGTTCTAAATGCGAGACCAGAGTGTATCAAAATCCTAGAGGAAAACACAGAAAGCAACATCTTTGTCCTCAGCCACAACAACTTCTTGCTAGACATGTCTCCAATGTCAAGGGAAACAAAAGCAAAAATGAACTATTTGAACTTCATTTAGATCAAAAGTTTCTGCACAGGACAGGAAAGAGTCAACAATACTAAACATCAGTCTACAGAATGGGAGAAGATATTTGCAGATGACATACCAGAGAACAGGCTATATCCAAGATCTATAAAGAACTTATCAAACTCTACATCCAAAAAACCCAAATAATCCAGTCAAGAAATGGGCAGAAGACATGAACTGACATTTCTCCAAAGACGACTTGCACATGGCCAACAGGCACATGAAAAAATGCTCCACATCACTCAGCACCAGGGAAATACAAATCAGAATTCCAATGAGATACCACCTCATACCAGTCAGAATGGTTAAATTACAAGTTAAGAAGCATAAAATATTGGCGAGAATGTGGAGAAAGGGGAACCCTCTTATATCATGGGTGGGACTGCAAACTGGTGCAGCCACTCTGGAAAATAATATGGAGGTTCCTCAAGAAGTTACAGTAGGGCTATTCTATGACACAGCAACTTTATTACTAGGTATTTACCCCAAAGATACAAATGGTAGTGATTTGAAGGGTCATCTGCACCCCAATATTCATGGCAGCAATGTCCACAGTAGTCAAACTATGGGTAGAGTCGAGATGTCCTTCAACAGAATAATGGATAAAGAAGTGGTACATACATACACACAATGGAATATTACTCAGCCATCAGAAAGGATGAATACGTACCCCTTACATCAGTTGAATGGGACAGCACAGCATTATAGGGGAAGGGAGGGAAAACTGAGTGGGAAGTCATCAGAGAGGGAGACAAACCACGAGAGACTCTTAACTATGGGAGACCAACTGCAGGTTGCTGGAGGGGAGGTGGGGGGGTGAGGAAGGGGTATTGGGTGATGGGCATTAGGGAGGGCATGTGATGTGATGTGCACTGGGCATGATATACAACTGATAAATTATTGAAGACTATATCTGAAACTAGCTATTCATCATATGTTGGTTAATTGAATTTAAATTAAGAAATAATAAAAATAAAGAAAGAAATATTTGGTTATAATTCACCAGTGAAGCCAGCTGTTCTTCATTAGGAGATTTTTCATTACCCATTCAATATGGTTACCAGAAACTGTTCTACTCTGATTTTTTATTTTCTTCACAATTCAGTCTTGGTAAGCTGTATGTTACTAAGAAATTTTCCATTTCTTCTAGGTTGCTCTTGCTCAGTTTATTGGCATATAGTTGTTTATAGTAGCCTCTATTATCTTTTATATTTCTGTAGTATCTGGCGTAATGTCTTCTTTTTAATTTATAATTTCCTTGATGAATACTTTCTTTTTTTTCCTCATTAGTCTAGCTAAGACTTTGTCAATTTTGTTTATCTTTTCAAAGAAACCAAATTTTAGCTTAATCTTTTCTACTTTTTTTCTGTTCTCTATTTCATTTATTCTCTAATCTTTATTATCTCCTTTCTTCTGCTAACTTTGGACTCCGTTTGTTCTTCCTTTTAGTTCCATAAAATGTAGTTAGGTTATTATTTGGGATCTTTCTTTCTTCTTAATGTAGGCATTTATTGCTCCGATCTTCCCTTTTAGAACTGCATTTGCTACATCCCCTAAGCTCTAGTATGCTGTGTTTCCCTTTAATTTTCCTCAAGGATCTTTTCCTTTGTAATTTCTTTTTGATCCATTGGTTGTTAAGGAGAGTGTTCTTTAGTTTCCATGTGATCATGGATTTTCCAGTTTTCCTCTTGTTATTGATTTCTAACTTTATGCTCTTGTAGCCAAAGAAAATACTTAGAAAGACTTTGATCTCTTTTAATTTCTAAGACTGGTTTTGTGACCTAACATGTGGCCTATCTTAGAAAATATTCCATGTGCATTTGAGAGGAATGTATATTCTTCTTTTGTTTAATAGAATGTTCTATATACATCTATTAGGTCCATCTGGTCTATAGTGTTGTTCAAATCTGGTGTTTTCTAATTGACTCTCTGACTGATCAATTCATTGTTGAGAGTGGGGCTTTAGAGTTTCCAACTTTATTGTCTTACTGTTTATTTCTACTTTTAGCTCTGTTTGTTTTTGCTTTAGGTATTTAGGTGCTCTGGTGTTGGACACATAAATCATAATTACAGTTGTTATATCTTCTTGATGGGTGACTCCTTTATTATTATGTAATACATTTGGTTTTTTTACCATTTTCAGTTTAAAGTCTATTTTGTTGGATATAGGTATAGCTACCTCTGCTATTTTTAGCCACCATTTGCTCAAAATTACTTTTTCTATTCTTCATTCTCAATCTATATATATCTTTATGTTAAAGTGAGTCTCTTGGAGGCAGCTTATCATTGGATTTTTTTTCCATTCAGCTTTTTTGTGTCTTTTGATTGGTGAGTTTAATCTTTTTAAAGTAATTATTGATATATAAGAACTTACAATTTCCATTTTATTAATTGTTTTCTGGTTGTTTTATAAACATTGTTTTTTGTTTCTTATTCTGCTGTTTTTGTGTGTGTGTGTTTTGACATCTTTTTATACCACTATGCTTTAACTTCTTTATCATGCTCTTTTTTTGTGATTGTTATACTTTTCCCCCTCATTTTCATGAGGCTTACATAAAATATCTTAAAATCATAACACTCTAAGTTGATAACAAGTTAACTTCAATAAAATTCCTAGAATTACACTTTAACTTCTCTCCCTTATATTTTAGGTTTTTGCTATTGCAATTCACTTTTATATTGTGTAATAAGATTTTGCAGATACAGTTATTTCTACTATGTTTATTTTTTAATTTTCAACTTGTAAATCAAGTTGTAAATGAATTATGCACCACAATTACCAAGTTACAGAATCTAACTTTGACTACAATATTTGCCATTACCAGTGAGATTTATGCTACCTTTTCATGTTATTTTTTTATGATGTTAGTGCCCCATTACTTTTATTCAAAAAGCTTCCTTTAGCATTTCTTGTCAAGAAGGTCTAGTGATAATGAATGCTTTTGTTTGGTTGGTTGGTTTGAGAAAGTCTTTATGTCTCCTTCATTTCTGAAGGGAGAGCTGTGCCAGGTATGCATCTGTGGTTCTCATAGTTCACTAAACTACCTTAAGAAGCTTATTTTTAATTATTTGTCTAAGAGTTCATAGATCTCCATTTATTTGAGATCAGTTAATAGAGCTTTTTCTCATATTTTGTGGTATCATATTTATCTGGTTTTTCATGATCCCTGATTACTTAAGTGGGTATCTGTGCATTCAAGTGTCAGGTTTCTCTTTCAGACTTTACAAGATTTGCTTTGAAGAGACAGATCTTCACCAGTCAGCTCATTTTGGGTGTTTGGGCATGTCTGCTGATAATGTCTTTGGGCAGGTGGGATCTACTGTTATGGTCTATTTTGGAGCAAGGCATCTGTACAAGCTCTGACATCTGGGATAGGGGAGGTATGCCACTGGCTAAGGACTGTGGATAAGACTGCTGCCTTTGTTCTCTACTCACGTGAGACTGCATGATGGGCTCCACAGTTGCCTCTGGATTATCTTGTGATCAAGACTGGGTACTTAAATAAATAAATAAATAAATAAATAAATAAATAAATAAATAAAAATAAATAAATAAAAAAGACTGGATACTATATTCAGTAGTATATGGAGCTATGAGTCATCTTCTCTGCCCTAGTAGGGCAGCAGGTTGGGACCCAGAGACTGTATGACTCTGGGAATCTGAATCAGGGAACAGTGTGCACTAAATTCCCTAGTCAAGTGAGGCCACCCATTTTGCCGTTTGTTGTCTTAACTCAAGCCAATCCACACCTCAAGGTCCCTGATCAAATAGATCCACTGGCTTTGATCTGGAAATTATTGGCCCTGCCTGCCCTTCTCTTGCCATCTTGGTAGTGTCATTGGAATCAATTTTTTAAAATACAAGATTGTGTACAATGTCAAAACAAATCATCAATGGATTGACATGAAACTGCTTTCATGAAAACATTATTTACAATGGGAAACAAACTTTCAGAAAAAAATGCCATGAATTTATGTATACAATGGAATATTCCTCAGCCATTAGAAACGACAAATACCCCCCATTTGCTTCGACGTGGATGGAACTGGAGGGTATTATGCTGAGTGAAATAAGTCAATCGGAGAAGGACAAACATTATATGGTCTCATTCATTTGGGGAATATAAAAATAGTGAAAGGGAATAAAGGGGAAAGGAGAAAAAATAAGTGGGAAATATCAGAAAGAGAGACAGAACATGAGAGACTCCTAACTCTGGGAAATGAACTAGGGGTGGTGGAAGAGGAGGTGGGCGGGGGGTGGGGGTGACTGGGTGACGGGCACTGAGGGGGGCACTTGACGGGATGAGCACTGGGTGTTATTCTGTATGTTGTCAAATTGAACACCAATAAAAAATAAATTTATTTTAAAAATGCCATGAAATTATAAATTTATTCCCTCAATGAAACAAAATGCAATTTCAGGATAACACTGTTCTCATCACCACCGAAATCTCTGCTCTTACTCTCACTTTGTGTTAAGTGATAAGGAAGCAGTTCCTGTGGAGTTCAATGTATACTGGGTCTCATACATGAAACAGTGTGGCCACAAGGGGACAATGGTGACATCTGACCTAGAGAAGGTGTTGCTCAGCTCTGAGTGCCAAGGATGTTGATATTCTTGATGAATCAGATCAGAAAAGAATCCAAAATTTCTATTTAAAGTCTCATTGGAGCTATAAAGTGAAATGTGTACCATTTCAGTGATATTTACAGCTAGTCACCAAAAGACCTGTCTGGAGCAGTGACATCCGTTTGATTTTTCTTCTGTATTAGCATGGCTACAATATTAGTCAATACAATTAGATTTTATTTCTCCAATTAGATTTTGTTTTAAATGAGCACCAACTAACTTTTTTTGCTTCTTTACTTTCCCTCAAATGGCTAAAAAGTAGTAGGTACTCACAAATATTTATAAATAAACCAACTGATTGATAAGATGATTATTACTCATGAAGCATGAGGACATCTGCCAGCCGCACACCATTCAGCAACAGAGAAAAAGTCTTTAAGGAGGTCCTAACAACTACTCCAAGGTACACACCAGCCACTTGGAGATCTCTGTTACACATCAGCCACTTGGAGATCTCATGATTAAAAGGGGAGGAGTTACTCCCCCCCTTTAACACTTCAGCCCAACAGTGCACACACAATTCTTTGCTTGAATTTCATAATACAGCTGAGACCAACTTAAGACTTTGAAAAAGATTATTAAGGCCCAGGGAAAAAAAAAAGGAAATTAAACACCTGAAGTTATTAGCATTAAATACTCAGGTTCTATTCACTTATCTTCATCCTGGAGGTTCTTACAGTGATGCTTTCTCCAGATCTGCTTCACTCTGGCCAAAGTTGCTAGTAATCTCTACCACCAGATGGTCTTCAAGGATTTCTAGCCTCTGGCAAATTCAGAATGAACAGATGAGACAAGAGAGTTCTTCATATTTAAACCTAAGGATCTGCCTGAGGTGTTCTTCTGGGCATGTTAGAAAAGTACCCCATAGCCTCTCTATCCAGAAAGCCAGAGACCAGCCCTTTGCCTTCAACAGGACAACAAAATCAGAATGCAACCTGATATGCCTAAGTTCTCTGCAAGGCACACCACATAGTGTGGCAAACAGTCTCTTCATTGCCAGGAGCTTCACTTCCTATTTCCCGGGATACGTGAAATTGAAGACTATATCCTAAGTTTATGTACTGTATTATGACTTGATTTCTTGCAGTTGCCAGCTTTCGGTAGAACATTTGAAATAGCAACAAAAGTATTTTGTCTGGTAACAACTAACAAATATTCAAGGCAGAAAGTCCATAAAGCCCATCCTAGCATTATAGTAAACAGTCAAAATAAATCCTGCTGGACTTCATGTGCAGTGCAAATGGAAGGAGAAGACCTCTAAGGATAATATGCATGCTGCTCTTAAAAATAGGTTTCCTAGGAATCTATTGGCCAAATTTCCCTTTGTAAGCTTAAAGTACTCTGTTATTTACCACAAGTGATATTTTTCTCCTTTAGAGAAAAAAAATGGAATTAGAAAATCATGTCTGATAGCTGTTAAAAAAGAAAGTGTCACCAAGATCTGAATGAGCCTTTCTCAAAGAATAAGTTCCAATTTGTTGTATCCAATGAACATGTAATTCTTACCAAATTCCCATAAGACACCTGGCTATGTTCTAGAACTGTGCTTGTTTGCTATTTGATGATGCTATTAAGAAACATAATGATGTAAGATTGTGTGCAATTAGATCTCATTACAGCCAAAATTTCCCCCCCAAAGGAGATTATAAAAATGGTCAAAACAACTTTTTTTACAGATGTCTGTTTCAGGTAAAATTTCTATATCTACTCCTCCAAAAGGAAAGAGGATATTTATTTCTTATCCAAGATTAGATAATTAGAAGGATCCTCCTAGAAGGAGAAGAAATGTCAACAGACAGAGAGTTATGACAATTGCAATTATATGTGAATGATGTTACTTTTTGTTTGGGATATAGAGAGGGGGCATAAAACAATGCATTGGCTGGTCGCTGAATGTTTTGTTGTTCTGAAACCTCAATCCCATTGCTTACTTTCAAAATGCTAGTTCTTGTCCAATAAAGCCACTTCTGATTTTGGAAAATGTATTCAAAGGCTATAAATGCAAGAAACTATCAAAGAAGCAATGGGATAGTTACAGAATTTCAGAGAAAGAATCAGGAAGTGTTGCAGAGAAAAGTGATCTCAAATAAGAGGATGCTTATGACTGCCTTCACCTGAACTGTCTGATATTTTACAAAGGGTCACGCATTTTGTAACATGGGAAAATGAGTGCAGGACTAGCCAATTTGACCAGCAATCACTGAATCATTATTGCTTTATGTTAATTATACTCACTAATATAAACTATGGTAAGGCTTTGTTTTCATTTGCTAGGGCTGTCATAACAGAGTCCCACAGCCTGGGTGGCTTAAACAATAGAATTCTATTGTCTCCCAGTTCTGGAGGCTGAAGGTCCAGGATCAGGGTGTTGGCAGCCTTGGTTCTTCCTGAGGCCTCTCTTCTTGGCCTGCAGATGACTATCTTCTTGCTGTGTCCTCACATGATCATTTTCAGTCTGTGTTGTGTCCTAATCCTATCTGCTTATAGTGAAAGGGAATAAAGGGGAAAGGAGAAAAAATAAGTGGGAAATATCAGAAAGGGAGACAGAACATGAAAGACTCCTAACTCTGGGAAACGAACTAGGGGTGGTGGAAGAGGAGGTGGGCGGGAGGTGGGGGTGACTGGGTGACGGGCACTGAGGTGGGCACTTGACGGGGTGTTGTTCTATATGTTGGCAAGTTGAACACCAATAAAAAATAAATTTATAAAATAAAATAAAAGCAAATAAATTTTATTTATTATTGTTAATTATTATTACTGATAATTATTTAATTATTATTTTTTAGGCCAAATCCAAAATAAAGAATACTTAGTCATATTGAATTAGGATCACCCATATGAATCATTTTTTCTTTAATTACCTTTTAAAAGACGCTATCATCAAATATAGTCACTTTGGTATGCAATTTAACCCATAACATGTTTCCTCCACCATGTTTTGAATGTTATAAGAAATAATGGTAATGAAGGAGAAGGGAAGATATAGAAGGGGTAAAATATAAAGACCAGATATGATAGCAAGAAAATAATAATCTGGGGATTTTTTCAATGTACAGAATAAATATGGATATCTCAAATTAGACAAAATGTTTATTCAGACTTGTTTATTCAGAGCTGGTGTATCATCTAAAAGTGGAAGAGATTATTTTATTATTTTATTTTTTAAAAGTATTTAAATTCCAGTTAGTCAACATGCAGTGTAGTATTAGTTTCTAGTGTACAATTTAGTGTACAACACTTCTGTATCACACCTGGTGCTCATCACAATAAGTGCACTCTTAATCCCCATCGCCTATTTAACCCATGTCCCCCTCCTCCCCATCAGTTTGTTCTCTATAGATAAGAGTCTGTATATTGGTTTGCCTCCCTCTCTTTTTTTTCCTCTTCACTCATTTTTTTGTTTTTTAAATTCTACATATGAATGAAATCATATGGTATTTGTCTTTCTCTGTCTGACTTATTCAGCTAAGCATAACACCCTCTAGCTTCATCCATGTCTGTTGCAAATGGCAAGATTTCATTCTTTTTTTATGACTTAGTAATATTCCTATGTGTGTGTGTGTGTGTGTGTGTGTGTGTGTGTGTACCATATCTTTATTTTCCATTTATAAGTCAACGGACCCTTGGGCTGTTTCCACAATTTGGCTATTGTAGATAATGCTATAAACATTGGACTGAGATGATTTTAAATTTCAAAATATTTACCAATTGTGGTAGGTAGCCTCCCAAATATCCTCTATCGTCCCCACATTCTGGGACCCATATCCTTGCATATCCTCTATCCTCCCACACCGTGTCAGCATTGGTCTGAGTGACCGATAGCACAAGGAAAATTTGAGACCGTCACTTTGGAGATTATGCTATAAAATACTATGGCTTCTGTCTCTTGGATCTCTTGCTAGGGATGAAGCAAGCTGCCGTGCTATGAACACCGCATGGAGAGGTTCATGTGATGAGGAACTGTGAAGCCTGCCAGAAACCATGTTAGTGAGCTTGGGAACAGACGCGTTAGCCCCAGCTGAGCCTTGGGATGACTGCAGTCCCTTCCCAGGTGAGAACTGGACTGTGACGTCATGAGAGACTCCAGCCAGAACCACCCAGCTGGCACTCTTGCATCACTGACCCTCAGAAACTGTTGTTTCAAACTGCCAGATTTCAGAGTAATTTGTTATGCAGCAAAAGATAACTAACCTAACAAGACGAACTCAATTTGCATTTTGTGGATAAAAAATACTTAATTCAGTTTTATTCTTCCTATGTTTATTCCTTTTCGTTAAAATATTTTTTAGTAGACACAATCCTCAGAAGAAAAAATAGGAAAAATAGGATTTGAATGTGCAGCATGAAAATCTTCAGATAAATTTTAAGAAAAAATTTCCTAACATGAGGAAACTTGAGAACAGGAAAGAATACCAAGGGAATTTTGAATATTTCTCTAGGGTGTTAACTACTATTCACCCTCCGAGCTCTATAATTGTTTGAAATTCTGTCTTTTCTATTATTTAGCAGCATCACTGTGCTGCTCGCTTTTCTTTTTTTTTTTTTTTTTTTTTTTAAAGATTTTATTTATTTATTCATGATAGTCACACAGAGAGAGACAGAGAGGCAGAGACACAGGCAGAGGGAGAAGCAGGCTCCATGCACCGGGAGCCCGATGTGGGATTCGATCCCGGGTCTCCAGGATCGCGCCCCGGGCCAAAGGCAGGCGCCAAACCGCTGCGCCACCCAGGGATCCCTCGCTTTTCTTTTTTTAAAAAAGATTTTATTTATTTATTCATGAGAGACAGAGAGAGAGAGAGGCAGAGACCCAGGCAGAGGGAGAAGCAGGCTCCATGCAGGGAGCCCGACAGGGGACTCGATCCCGGGACCCCAGGGTCACACCCTGAGCCAAAGGCAGACACTCAACCAGGGAGCCACCCAGGCATCCCGCTGCTCACTTTTCTCATAAGACTTCACAATGTTTGATTCTCCAGCTCCCTTCTTCACACCCTCTGGCTTGGTTACATATCGATTTGAACCCCAGGTGAGTTAGAGAAAGCAAAAATTAATCACTAATCTTTATATTGAACACTGTTTTCAAATCCCCTGCTGATACTCTCTGTTAATTAAAAAAGTATTTTCGGGACTAAAATAATATTGCCCAGTTTTGAATTACAAACCCTTCAGGAATTCTCACAGTGGTTAATAGCACAATTTCCTCAACAAAACCCTGCAATTCCTGAGACAGCAAGTGAAAGAGTTTCACAACCTGAAGACTAAGGGACATCAACATTATACTTTTGCTATTTCTGTGAAGGTGGCATGGTGGTCTAGCTATTTGGATTCCTCGGTCCTAAATTCCCCAATATCTCCTAGTCCCCAAGCCAGCTCTAGTGAAATTCAATGTGACAGAAAGCAGTGCAAGACCTTCTACACCTAACCTGCTATAGGTGTGGCTTACAGACATCTACTTCATTGCAACATTGTTTTGATAGATTTACTTTTCAGTTATTTTAGAAAGGTTTTGTTGTTTTTTAATCATTGTATACCAAGCCAATTATATCAATAATCAATCTGTTAAAGGTCTTCTTCTCTTAAGGTCTTTAGCAAGTTTTCCAGAAAAATATATAAAAGATGCCAAAGAACCACAGGAATATTTACACTGTTTTGATAAAAGGCTTGTGGAATCCAGATCATGACTCTAAAATCACAAATTTCATATATCCATATTTAGCATATATCCATTGTTTCCTGATAATCCAAATTTCAAAAAAAGTTACTTATATTATGAAACTTTTCAGTTCTTGATTTTCTTCTTTCCTATAAAAGACTATGTCTTAGGGATGCCTGGGTGGCTCAGTGGTTGAGCATCTACCTTTGGCTCAGGTCATGATCCTGGTGTCCCGGGATTGAGTCCTGCCTCAGGCTTCCTGCTCAATGAGGAGCCTCTCCCTCTACCTATGTCTCTGCCTCTCTGTGTGTCTCTCATGAATAAATAAAAATCTTTTTTAGAAAAAGACTATATAATATGATTTTATCATAATCGTATATTTCTTATCTTTTTTCTCTTAAAAATGTTCTTATTTTTTCACTGGATAAAACTTACTCAGGTTTTCTACATTCAAATGGAGTATAGAGATGAAAACAAGAAAGATACCTCAAAGTAAAAGAAAGAACCTGCAAAACAAATGCAAATCTAATCAAACCATGATCCATAGACCTAGCTAGCAGTGTTAAGTATAGGTCACATATAGATCTGATTGCTGATAAGTGTCCCAAATGCAATGCCATATTACAAGATGTCATCATTGTTTGGAAGGGTTGTTTGCTCAGGAGCATTTCTGGTTGAGACCTCAAAGAACAAAACTGATTCTGTTTTCCCTTGAAAACTTAGAATTTCTGATCTAAGTAGCTAGCAGTCCATAGAGCTACACTGTAAGCTGCCCACATTAATGAGCCTCAGGTTCCAGTGGCTTAAACACCATTTATTTCTCACAGTGCTGGAGGCTCGAAGTCTGTGGTAGGGTGCCAGCATGTTCAGATTCTTGGTGAAGACCATCTTTCTGGTTTACAAATGGTCACTTTCTTGACATATACTCAATAGTGGAGAGAAAGCACTCTATTCTCTTCATCCTCTGATAAAGGCACCAGTCCCCTTATGGGAGTTCCTGTGACCTTATCTAAACTTCATTGCCTCCATAGTCACTTCCAAATACTGTCACATTGGAGATTAGCTCTTCCACATATGAATTTGGGAGGGGACACAAACATTTTGCTTATAACACTATCACTCTGTTGTGGCTTACAATGCAAATCCAGATGACAAACTAACCATAAAATAATAGAAATTTTCTGATTCATAAGAATAGTTTATAAAGGTGAATGAACAAAAGCAAAGCAAAAGTAAGGACCTTAAAAAACAGAGTCTCACGACATTTATAAATACACTGCAAATGAAACCGATCTAGGCTTCAGCTAATAATTAACTAGCATCTCTTTGTAGTTCCCTTAGCATATTCAATTATGAAATACTCCATTGTTTCCAGTCCCTATTTATTCCTCAAGAAATGAAATTGGTTTGGGGCATCCCTGGGGGGCTCAGCGGTTTAGTGCCTACCTTCAGCCCAGGGCATGACCCTGGGGTCCAGGGATCAAGTCCCACATCAGGCTCCCTGCACGGAGCCTGCTTCTCCCTCTGCCTGTCTCTCTGCCCCTCTCTCTCTCTCTCTCTCTCTCTCTCTCTCATGAATAAATAAATAACACCTTTAAAAAAATAAATGAAATTGGTTCTTAATTGCCAGCAGCTTGTGAATGAATCTGAGAAAGTAAGACTCAGAAACACCTCTTCACTTCCCATGTACAGATTACCAAGGAGCACCATTTGTGAGGGAGATGGGCAGACTGGAGAATCCCTTCCAACCCCAGTCATCTCCAAACCTCCATCTCAGCTCTCCACTATCAGTACTAGTGGGAAATAGCAGTAACTGGCTTTCATCTCTAACAAAACAAATTCTAAGGAATGCTTATTTCTGAGAGTTAAGCACAGATATAAATTTATCAATTTATAAGCCTAATCTAAGAATGTACAAATAAAAAATAGACCAAGGACAGTCTAGAAAGGCCTTGAAGAGGGGCTGACTGCACGGTGTTGGTCACAAAAACTGCTCAAGAGTTTGCAAATATTAAATATAATTTCAGGATCCATAAAGAGACACTATAAGAAAAAAACATCAAAACTTCCCTGCAGATTAAGAACATTTTCCAGGAAAATGTTGCCAAAGAGTAAAGCAAAATTATAAGACAACATTACAATGATAGATAGAGAGATAGACAGATAGATAGATTAAATAGATATAGATATATAGATAGATGATATAGATATAGATATAGATGATATAGATAGATATAGATATAGATATAGATATAGATATAGATATAGAGATAGAGATAGATATAGATAGATATAGATATAGATAGATGAAGCAATTGCAGTCATAAAGCAACACCACCATATAGAAATAGAAGTCTAGGAAGATATAATCAGACAAGGAGAGTTGAGAGTCAGACAGGAGGAGATGAGATAAGAAATGGAAAGAAGTAGAACACAGAAATAAAGGAAAAATAAAGACTAAATGGGAACACAAGGAAGAAAGACACGATAGAAAGGGCAATAAAGAATCTAGTTAAACAGAAAGAAAAGTGAAAACAGCAAAAAAAAAAAAGAATAAAGAAAAGAGTAATAAGATTAGAAGGAAAAGTATAGAAAAGAGATCCCATTACAATTCTAAAATATTTTTTCAGAAATAAAGACTTGATTACATATCAGAGTAATTATTCTAGACTTGGACTTCTGTTATAAGCTAGGACACTGAATAAAATATATGAAACAATTGTACTAGTGCAGTTTATTGTGTGTAAATTGTATCTGAATAGAGTTGCTTTAAGAAGAAAAACATGGCAAACTAGGAAAATTACCTACAGCTGAAATTACAGATCAAGGACTAATTTCCAAATATGAAAAAAAGTGTCTAGAAATCTAGGATGGGAGGAGACCATCAACTCAATAGAACAATGAATACAGAACTTAAACAGAGATTTCACAGAAAAGAAATGCAAATGCTCCTTAAAGCTTTTGAAAAGATGTTAAACTCATATCGTATCATGAGTACATGATTAGGAACTGAAAATTAAAACTATATGGAAGTGTCATTTCTCATCCATGATATTGACTCATTTGACAAAGAGGCACTCAGATATATAGCCAACAAGAATGCAGAATGATAGAACGTTAATGGAAAGTAATTTGACAAAATCTACAAAAATTAGTAGATGCATGCATCTGCCCTGCGAACCAGCAATTCCCTTTCTGGGCTTATTTCCAGCAGATATTTTCCTATATGCACAAAATGTTATCTGTTCAAGCTTAATTGTTGTTTATAACAGCAAATTGTTGGCAACAACTGAAGAACTCATCATTAATACAGTACAGTTTATTTTTAAATTTTTAAAAAACTCTCCACCTAAAAAAAACCCTAAGGGGGCATCTGAGTGGCTCAGCTGGTTAAGCACCTGCCTTTGGCTTAGGTCATGATCTCAGGGTCCTGGGATCAAGCCCCATGGTAGGTTCCCTGCTCAGCAGGGAGTTTGCTTCTCCCTTCCTTTTACTTGCCCCTCCCCCACTCATGCTCTCTCTGTCTCTCAAATAAATAAATAAATAAATAAATAAATAAATAAATAAATAAATATTTTTTTAAAAGTAGGACATTCATGGACAAAGTATAAGAAGGTATAGTCAACCAAAAAGTAGAATTCATTTAAATCAGTGGATCTGGAGTCAAACACATGTGCACACACTCAATGGCAACAAAAGGCATTCAAATTGGCAAAGAAGAAGTCAAACTCTCCCTCTTCGCCGATGACATGATACTCTACATAGAAAACCGAAAAGCCTCCACCCCAAGATTCCTAGAACTCATACAGCAATTTGGCAGTGTGGCAGGAGACAAAATCAATGCCCAGAAGTCAGGGGCATTTCTATACATGAACAGTGAGACTGAAGAAAGAGGAATTAAGGAGTCAATCCCACTTACAATTGCACTCAGAAGCATAAGATACCTAGGAATAAACCTCACCAAAGAGGTAAAGGATCTATACCCTAAAAACTATAGAACACAGAAGTGTTCTTGCCACCGGGAGTGGCAAGGTTAGCGAGGCTGGGACGGAACATGCGAGCCAGAGAGAGGTGGGGAACCTGCTGGGGACTGTTTATGGATCCACGATAATTTCATTTCTTTTACGTGACTGAGGAGCAGTGAAAAGGGTCTGTTTTCCCATAAATTATACACTTTAAATGCCCAACATTGGGGTTGAAACATCAAGAAAAAAAGCCCAAATTATTAGGTAATTATGTATTTTACACAACAGGGGCACTTCTACGGCCTCTAATAGACTATACAATATTTTCAAAAAGTCTATGTAAGATGAATAGCTATAAACTGAATAATAATCTCCTAAACGTTCTGAAGTTTTCTTTAAAAAAATATATATTGTTAGTAATTTCAGAAATGTTTAATTACTTTGTGTTTCAAAAATTGGTTTTCTGGAATTTAATGAACCTACTTAAAGTAATTCAGAAAATGTAAGTATTATTCCTTATCTTTATCAGCTTGCAGCCTGATATGTAAGACAAGAGACTATGTACATAAAATTGGAAGACCTTTAGTAGAATATCATGCTTTCTCCCCAACTCAATTCAGAATTTTCTTTGGTAAATCATGTAGGAATGGGGAGTGCTTTGTTTCCCACTTAGTTGACAACCGGTGGAGGGCTGACCAAGGAAGCCAAGAGCAGAGTATCTGTACTTAGCTATGCAACCAAATTTCTTTACTTCCTTAAATTGACCCTAAACTTTAAACTGCACTGTGGCCCACAGGAGCCTGGGGGTGACTTCTGGGGGCTGATCCGAGTTTGTCAAGTTTCTTCCCTCTGGGAAATGACTCTTGTCCCCGAGGAGAACTGAGAGACATGAGAGAGTTAATTAGGAGGGTTTCTCAAGTGCAGAGACTTTACAGAATATGGTTTCCAGACCCACAGCATCACAGCATCCACTCCTCAACAGAACTTGCAACAAATTCAAAATCCGGGGTCCCTCGCAGACCTACTGAGGCAGAGAGTTTGGGGAAAGGTCCAGCCACCTGAGTTTTAATAAGCCCCGCACTGCTCTCTGTAATTTTAGAACTTTTATTCTCATGCACGCTGCTCAAAAATTAAATAATCCTCAGCACTTAGTTCTCTTAACCATCTAGTCTGTGTTTAAGCCCCGGAAAGACATCTATAGACCACAGATCAGCCCTACCGCACTTTTGGAGGCTTCCCCCCACTACCAATACTCCTTGTCCTGGGAACCCGGGGGGGAAGCGTACAATGTGCTCTGAAATGCATCAGGTTAATTTAATTTACTCCAAGGTTATGATGTGCCTGAGGTTGACAGTCACACATACACACACACACATTATGGTCTGCAACACTACTTTGTAATTTATCAGATTCTTAATGGGATTACAATCTTTTTGAATAGTTCCTACAGCTCTTTCATTTTAATTAAAAATATTTTATTTAAATTCAATTTGCCACAACATATAGTATAATACCCAGTGTTCATCCCATCAAGTGCCCCCCTCAGTACCTGTCACCTAGTCACCCCGTCCCCCCGCGCACATCCCCTTCCACTACACTTTGTTTCCCAGAGTTTGGAGTCTCTCAGTTTGTCTCCCTCTCTAATTTTCCCCACTCAGTTTCCCTCCTTTCCCTTATAATCCGTTTCACATTTTCTTATATTCCCTGTATGAGTGAAACTATATGATGACTGTCCTTTTTTATTCATTTGTTTTTACTGAGGTTCGATTTGCCAACATACCGTATAACACCTAGTGCTCATACCATCAAGTGCCCTATAATAACTGTCCTACACCGATTGACTTACTTCACTCAGCATAATACCCTCCAGGTCCATCCATGTCGAAGCAAATGGTGGGTATCCGTCCTTTCTGATGGCTGAGGACTATCCCACTGTTCACATAGACCACAGCTTCTTTATCCATCTTCTGTCGATGGACACCGAGGCTCCTTCCACAGTGTGGCTATTGTGGACATTAACCTCGGGGTGCAGGTGTCCCCGCGTTTCACTACATCTGTACCTTTGGGGTAAATCCCCAGCAGGGCAATTGCTGGGTCATAGGGCAGCTCTATTTTTAACTTTTTGAGGAACCTCCACACAGTTTTCCAGAGTGGCTGCACCAGGTCACATTCCCACCAACAGGGCAAGAGGGTTCCCCTTGCTCCACATCCTCTCCAACATTTGTGGTTTCCTGTCTTGTTAATTTTCTCCATTCTCACTGGTGTGAGGTGGGATCTCATGGTGGTTTTGATGTGTGTTTCCCTGATGGCCAGTGA
The DNA here is from genome assembly GCF_003254725.2 of Canis lupus dingo. Lineage (NCBI taxonomy): Eukaryota > Metazoa > Chordata > Mammalia > Carnivora > Canidae > Canis > Canis lupus. The sequence goes on along the minus strand of NC_064243.1, from coordinate 24,082,789 downwards.
TGCGGAGCATTTTCTCATGTGCTTGTTGGCCATGTCTATGTCTTCCTCTGTGAGATTTCTTTTTTTATAAAGATTTTATTTATTTATTTATTTATTTATTTATTTATTTATTTATGAGAGAGACACACAGAGAGAGAGAGAGAGAGAGAGAGAGGCAGACACACGGGCAGAGGGAGAACAGGCTCCATGCAGGGAGCCCGAGGTGGGACTCGATCCTGGGTCTCCAGGATAATGCCCTGGGCTAAAGGCGGCGCTAAACTGCTGAGCCACCCAGGCTGCCTCCCTGTGAAATTTCCATTCATGTCTTTTGCCCATTTCATGATTGGATTGTTTGTTTCTTTGCTGTTGAGTTTAATAAGTTCTTTATGGATTTTGGATGCTAGTCCTTTATCTGATAGGTCATTTGCAATTATCGTCTCCCATCTGTAGGGTGTCTTGTAGTTTTGTTGACTGTTTCTTTTGCTGTCCAGAAGCTTTTTATCTTAAGTCCCAATAGTTCATTTTTGTGTTTGTTTCCCTTGCCTTCCTAGATGTATCTTGTAAGAATTTCCTGACGGCCAAGTTCAAAAAGGGTGTTGCCTGTGTTCTCCTCTAGGATCTTGATGGAATCTTGTCTCACATTCAGATCTTTCATCCAATTTGAGTTTGTCTTTGTGTCTGGTGTAAGATATTGGTAATGTTTCATTCTTGTGGATGTGGCTATCCAATTTTCCCAACACTATTTATTGATGAGGTTGTCCTTTGTCAAATATTAGTTGACCATAGAGTTGAGGGCCCATTTCTGGGTTCTCTGTTCTGTTTTGTTGATCTATGAGTCCCTTGTCGTGCCAGTACCACACTGTCTTGATAATCACCACTTTGTAATACAGCTTGAAGTCAAGCATTGTGATCCCCCCAGCTTTGGATTTCTTTTACAACATTCCTTCAGCTATTTGGGGTCTCTTCTGGTTCCATGCAAATCTTATGATTATTTATTCCAACTCTGGGAAGAAAGTCCATGGTATTTTGATGGGATTGCATTGAACGTGTAAATTGCCCTGGGTAGCATAGACATTTTCACAATATTAATTCTTTCAGTCCATTAGCATGGAATATTTTTCCATATCGTTTTTTCTTCATTGATTTCTTTCATAAATGTTCTGTAATTTTGAGGGTATAGGTCCTTTACCACCTCGGTTAGGTTTATTCTTAGGTATCTTTTGCTTTTGGGTGCAATTGGGTTTTTTTTTTTTTGTATATTTTTTTATTGGAGTTCGATTTGCAATTGTATGTAGTATAACACCCAGTGCTCATCCCTTCAAGTGCTCCCCTCAGCACCTGCCACCCAGCCACCCCATCCCCCTGCCCAACTCCCCTTCTACTACCCCTTGTTCATTTCTGAGAGTTAGGAGTATCTCATGTTTTGTCACCCTCTGTGGCTTTTCCCAATCATTTACTCTCCTTTCCCCTATAATCCCTTTCACTATTTTTTTATTCCCCTTATGAGTGAAACCATATGATGATTATCTTTCTCTGATTGAGTTACTTCACTCAGCATAATACCCTCCTGTTGCATCCATGTTAAAGAAAATGGGGGTATTCGTTGTTTCTAATGGCTGAGTAATATTTCGTTGTATATATTGACACCTTAATTTCTCTTTCTTCAATCTCACTGTTAGTGTATAGCCACTGATTTCTGGGCATTGATTTTATATCCTGCCACACTGCCAAATTGCTGTATGAGTTCTAGCAATCTTGGGGTGAAGTCTTTTGGGTTTTCTATATACAGTATCATGTCATCTGTGAATTGGGAGAGTTTGACTTCTTCTTTGCCAGTTTGAATGCCTTTTATTTCTTTTTGTTGCCTGATTGCAGAGGCCAGGACTTCTAGGACTATGTTGAATAGCAGTGGTGAGAGTGGGCATCCCTGTTGTGTTCCTGATCTTAGGGGAAAGGCTCCTAGTGTTTCCCCATTGAGAATGATATTTGTTGTGGGCTTTTCGTGATGGCTTTTAAGATGCTGAGGAATGTTCCCTCTATCCCTACGCTCTGAAGAGTTTTGATCAGGAATGGATGCTGTATTTGGTCAAATGCTTTCTCTGCATCTATTGACAGGATCATATGATTTCTGTCTTTTATTTTATTTTTTGTGATCTATCACGTCGATTTTTTAATGAATGTTGAACTATCCTTGCACCCTGGGGAAAAATCCCACTTGGTTGTGTGAATAATCCTCTTAACATACTGTGGGATCCTATTGGTTAGTATCTTGGTGAGAATTTTTGCATCCATGTTCATCAGGGATATTGGTCTGTAATTCTATTTTGGAGGGGTCCTTGTCTGGTTTTGGAATTAAGGTGATGCTGGCCTTATAAAATGAGTTTCAAAGTATTCCATCCCTTTCTATCTTGCGGATCAGCTTTAGTAGAACAGGTATTGTTTCTTCTTTCAACGTTTGATGGAATTCCCCTGGGAAGCCATTTGGCCCTGGACTTTTGTGTCTTGGGAGGTTTTTGATGACTGCTTCAATTTCTTCCCTGAATAATGGCCTGTTCATGTTTTCTGTTTCTTCCTGTTCTAGGTTTGGTTTTTTGTGGTTTTCCAGAAATGCATACATTTCTTCTCGATTGCCTAATTTATTGGCATATTGGTGATCATAATAGGTTTTTAAAATCGTTTGTATTTCCTTGGTATTGGTTGTGATCTCTCCTCTTTCATTCGATATTTTATTAATTTGAGTCCTTTCTCTGTTCTTTTTTTATTTTTTTCTTTCTCTGTTCTTTTTAATAAAACTGGCTATGGGTTTATCTATCTTATTAATTCTTTCAAAGAATCAGCTCCTGGCTTCATTGATCTGTTCTAGTTCTTCTGGTCTCTATTTCATTAAGTTATACTCTAATCTTTGTTATCTCTCTTCTAGCATTTGGTTTAGGCTTTATTTGCTGTTCTACCTCCAATTACTTTAGATGCAGGTTTAGCTTGCATATTTGAGTGTTTTCCAATTTTTTGAGGGATGCTTTTATTGTGATGTATTTCCCTCTTAGGACCACTTTTGCTACATCTCAATTTTGAACAGTTGTATTTTCATTTGCATTAGTTTCCATGAATCTTTTTAATTCCTCCCTAATTTCCTGGTTGACCCATTCATCTTTAGTAGGATGCTCTTTCACCTCCAAGTGTTTGAGTTTCTTCCATATTTCTCTTTGTGATCGAGATCTAGTTTCAAAGTATTGTGGTTTGAAAATAGGCAGGGGATTGTCCCAACTTTTGATATTGATTGAGACCTGATATGTGACCCAGTATGTGGTCTATTCTGGAGAAAGTTCCATGTGCACTTAAGAAGAATGTGTATTCAGTTGCATTCGGATGGAAAGGTCTATATATATCTGTGAAACCTATTTGGTCCATTGTATCATTTAATCCCTTGATTCTTTGGTGATGTGCTCAGAATATCTGCCATTTGCCGAGAGTGCCGTGTTGAAGTCTCCTACTATTAGTGTATTTATTATCTAAGCATCTCTTTACTTTGGTTACTAATTGATTGATACACTTGGCAGCTAGCACATTAGGGGCATAAATATTCATGATTGTTAGGACTTCTTGTTGGATAGACCCTTTAAATATGATACAATGTCCCTCTTCATCTCTTACTACAGACTTTGGTATAAACTCTAATTTATCTGATATGAAGATTGCTACCCCTGCTTTCTTTGTAGGACCATTTAAATGGTAAGTGGTTCTCCACCCCCTCCTTTTCAGTTTGGAGGTGTTTTTAGGTCTAAAATGAGTCTCTTGTAGACAGCATGTAGATGGGTCTTGCTTTTTTATCCAGTCCCATACCCTGAGTCTTTGATGGGATCATCTAGCCCATTCACGTTCAGAGTAACTGTTGAAAGATATGAATTTAGTGTCATCGTATTACCTATGAAGTCCCTGTTACTGTGGATTGTTACTTTGGGCTCCCTCCATCTCTTACACTATCCCCCTTAGTGTTTCTTGCAGAGTCATTTTGGTGGCCATATATTCTTTCAGTTTCTGCCTATCCTGGATGCTCTTTATCTCTCCTATTCTGAATGACAGCTTTGCTAGATAAAGTATTCTTGGCTGCATGTTCTTCTCATTCATTTCCCTGATTATATCCTGCCAGCTCTTTCTGGCCTGTCAGGTCTCTGTGGAGAGGTCTGCTGTTAATCTGGCATTCATCCACATATAAGTTAAGAATCACTTGTCTCGAGCTGCTTTTAGAATTTTCTTTTTATCTTTGAAATTTGCAAACTTCACTCTTATATGTTGGCGTGTTAATTGGTTTTTGTTGTTTTGGGGGAGTGTCCTCTTTACGTCTTGGATATGAATACCTGTTTACTTCCTCAGGTTAGGGAAGTTCTCAGCTATGATTTTTTAAAATATACTTTGTGGTCTTCTCTCTCTGTCTCTTCTGGGAATCCCAATAAGATGAATATTATTCCTTCTCAAGCTATCATTCATTTTCCACAGCCTTTTCTCATGGGGTCTCATGGAGTCTTAATTGTTTTTCTCATTTTTCCTCAGTTTTTTTTTTTATTTACCATCAACTACTCTTCTATGTCACTCACTCTCTCTTCCACCCATTAACCCTAGCAGTTAAAGCATCCAGCTTAGACTGCATCTCAGTTAAAGTAATTTTGATTTTGGCCTAGTTAGATCTCAATTCTGCAGCAAGAGAATCTCTAGAGTCCTTTATGCTTTTGTCAAGAGCCACCAGTAATTTTATAACTCTACTTCTGAATTGTATGTCTTGTATGCTACTTAAATCCATATCAAGGAGGACTGTGGCAGAAAGTATTATTCCTAGTTACTTCTTTTTTGACAAATTCTTCCTTCTAGTCATTTTGTACAGTGCAGAATGGCTGTATGAGAAGGCAGAACAAAAAATATCAACTATCACTTAAGTAATATACAGGCTGAACAATTTGAAAGGGTCAGAAACTGGAAAAAAAAGAAAAAGAAAAAGAGAACAAAATAAAATGGAAGGACCATTAAATTGAATAACAAATTTTTAAAAATAGTAAGAATAAGAATAAAAGGAGGTGGGGAGGATATGGTGGTGGAGAGAGAATATAGTCTTACTGATTGGATCTAGAGGGTGATCTTCTTGGTTCTGTGTGTCCTCTGGTCCGTGTGTTAGGAGGTACTAATTTCCTCAATGCTAAAACAAAAGAAGACGAAAAAAAAAAAAAAAAACAAGAAACAAAAGCCAAAAACTCATAACTCATATATCTACCAGAATTAAATTGAATACGTTTTCAGGAATCCAAAAATGAAGAATATATCTAAGACATGTAATTACAGAAATATGAAATTCATAAAGGATAAAGTTTATAATGAAGAATTGGTAAAATATCATAGTTAAGGCATGAAAAGAGATAAAATATTGGAAATTTTTAACTTGAAAGATAAACTAATGGTAGGGAAAAAAAATCTATGAGTTCTATATACTATTTTCCCTCAGTCCTGGATATTTCCAGGGCTACTTGGACAATAAACTTGCTTTTCCCTTGTTCTTCCAGGCAGTCTTCTGGGAAGTGGCCTGCTGTGCTGATTCTCAGGTGTCATTTCCTGGGCAGACATACCGGGCCCCTTGCCAGGTGGCCAAGCTCAGTGTCAGCTATTTGTCTGGTGAGGCTCTTGTTCCCTAGAAGCTGCACCTCCCAGGTGAAAGGTGAAAACAATTAACAAAAAAAAATTAAAATTAAAGTGGTGGTGGCCAGATCTCCAGCACAGTAGCCAAGAGCTGCCTGCATGTACTGAACTGCAGTCTCTCAGTGCACCCTGGCATAGATCTTCCTGGGGGTAGGCACAAGGGCTCTGAGATGCACAAATTGAAGGGTGCCCAGGGCAAGAGAGTTTCTTCCAGCCATCAGAAATAATGACTACCTTGACATCAACATGGATGGAAATGGAGTGTATTATGCTGAGTAAAGTAAGTGAGTCAGAGAAAGACAGTTATCACATGGTTTCACTCAAATGTGGAATATAAGAAATAGTGAAAGGGATCAAAACAGAAGGAGAGGAAACTCAATGGGGAAATATTAGGGAGGAAGACAAACCATGAGTGACTCCTGACTCTGGGAAACAAACAGAGGGTAGCTGAACGGAAGCTGCGTGGGAGGATGGGGTAACTGGGTGATGGGCATTAAGGAAGGCACATGATATGATAAGCACTGGATGTTGGGGGTTGGATTTAAATAAAATAAATATTAGGTGTTTGTTTCTGGTAAAAAAAATAAATGAGTACATTTTTTCAATCATTTATTTTATTTTTTTTGTATTTTTTTTTAATTTTTATTTATTTATGATAGTCACACAGGGAGAGAGAGAGGCAGAGACATAGGCAGAGGGAGAAGCAGGCTCCAAGCACCGGGAGCCCGACATGGGATTCGATCCTGGGTCTCCAGGATCGCGCCCTGGGCCAAAGGCAGGCGCCAAACCACTGCGCCACCCAGGGATCCCTCAATCATTTATTAATAAAACCTACCACTCTTGAGGCACCTGAGGGCTCAGTCGGTTAAGCATCTGCCTTCAGCTGCAATCCTGTGATCAGGCCCCATGTTGAGTCTCCTGCTAATTGGGGCGACTCCTGCTCAGTGAGGCGTCTGCTGCTCTCTCCCTCTGATCTTCCACCAGCTTGTGTTATCTCTCTGTCTCAAATAAATAAATAAGTAAAATCTTAAAAAAAAAGTAAAATACATAAAACCTATTGTTTTCTATTGTGAATCCACAATTTAGCTCTCCCAAAAGGCAGCCATTATCAGAGATTTTACAATGAATACATCTAGATCCAAGTGGACAATGATGTGGAAGGCGTGGGGAGGTGCAGAGACATCACTCTGAATACCCTGTTGACAAGTTACAGACTCATAAGACCTTAGCGTCGTCATGTTATACGTTAGTCTTCATGCAAGTGACACAATAAGAAACTGCTGGTTTGATTGCCTACAAGAATCTGGCCCTAAGGGTGACAAGGTAGAGCTAAACCCACAAAATGGGAGAGTTCCTAGGTGATGTTGGACACAGATTAGTAAACATGAAGAGTAAAATATAAAAGAGAAGGGGATGCTATGGGAGTAAAAGGACCTTAGGTTCACTTTGTCCCACAAACACAAAGAGATAAATATCAAATCATCCTAATTAGACCATAAATCACCTGGAAGATGGACAGAACAAGCACTGCAACTCAAGTAGAAGAGAAGCCATGGAGAAGAAAGTAGGAAGTATAGAGACAGGGTTTAGGGTAGAACCAGATCGAGGGGACAGTGAAGGAGAGGGAGCCATGGTTAGAGAGAGAGAGAGAGAGAGAGAGAGAGAGAGAACCCATAGGGGAACACAAAGGGAAAATGCTTTCTGAAAGCCACGGGCAAGGAAACAAGAGGGACAGAATTACATGAGTTCTGGCAGTGAGTGAAACTTCAGGAATGGGGTTTAAAGGGTTCGTAGGTTGGACTGAGATAGAGCCCAGAGGGCACTAATGCTCTTGGAGATAAGGCAGACAAACAAGCAAGGATAGAGAGCAAGGAATTGTAATCTGACAAATACCTGGGGCACACAGGACGGAGATTATTTGCTCTTTTTGCAAAGCGTCCTCAGGGGCAGCCTTCACGAGGACACCTCTGCAGGAACAAAGGAGCTGGCCAGCACCGCTTCTCTCCCCCGCCCCTCAGCATACACGCAGAGCTACCTGTGGAAAGCAGCACAGCACCAAGACTGCCCGCCTGACTTGCATACATCAAGCCCTAACTCTCTGTGCCCCAGAGGAACTGCCCTTCCCAATCACTCTTGCCTCAGTTCCAGCACAGCGGCCACTCCCCCAGAAGATGAGCACAAACCCTTGCCCATGCCGATCACCCAACCAGAGAGTTCTGCAGGCCATCAGGTCTGGTGGAGATGGTGTCACGTCTCATTTCACAAGCACACTGGAACACACCCAGCTAAAATTCCCCACTTTCAGACCAGGGACCAAACGCTATCCACAGCAGGCAAAGAGAGCTCATACAGATGAGTGACCTGAAGGAGAGAGCACCCCAAACACAACAGTACAGTGCATGCGCACACATCAGAATCACTTCCTGAAGTGCCAGGCCCTGGGTACTATGCGACCTATTCTTCATAAGGCCATTACTTTAACACACAGGAGACATAACTACCATTTCTAACACAAGGAAGACAAAGACATAGATGAAGTGCAGAGAAGGAGGAATTTATCCCAAAGAAAAAAACAGGATGAGGCCATGATCAGAGATGTAAGTGAAACAGATAGAAGTAACAAGCCTCATGGAGAATTTAAAGCAACAATCATGAGGATGGACAGTCACTGGGCTGAGAAAGAATAGAAGACCTCAATGAGACCCTAACCACACAGATGAAAAAAATAATTTAAAAAGAATCAATCAGAGATGAAGAGTGCCATAAACAAGATTGGAAACAGGCTTGCTAGAATGGACAGCAGGCTGAAAGAGGCAAGGAACGAATTAGTGACCTAGAGCCAAGCCAGTGGGAAATAATGGCGCTGAACAAAAGAGAAGGAAGAATTATGGAACATGAGAACAAACTTAGGGAACTCAGTGATTCCATCAAATGTAATAACACTCATATTATAGGAGACACAAAAGAATAAAAAGAGAGAAAAGGGGCAGCCTGGATGGCTCAGGGGTTTAGCACTGCCTTCAGTCCAGGGCATGATCCTAGAGACCCGGGATTGAGTCCCACATTGGGATCCCTACATGGAGCCTGTTTCTCCCTCTGCCTGTGTCTCTGCCTCTGTGTGTGTGTGTGTGTCTCTCATGAAAAAATAAACAAAATTTTTTAAAAAGCTTTAAAATAAAAAGAGAGAGAAAAGGGGGCAGGAAATGTATTTGAGGAAATAATAACTGAAAACTTCCCCAAGCTCAGGATGGAAACACACCTCTGGATCCAGTAGGCAAAGTGAACTCCCATCAAATCAATGAAAGCAGGCCAATACCAAAACATGTTGTAATTAAATGGACAAAATACAGTGATAAAGAAAAAAATCTGGGAAGCAGCAAGACAAAAGAGGTCCCCAAATTACAAGGGGGAACCCATAGGCTAGCTGCACATCTCTCCACAGAAACTTCGGAGGCCAGAAGGGACTGGCGTGATATATTCACCATGCTGAATGGGGAAAATCCACAGCCAAGAATACTCTATCCAGCAAGGCTGTCATTCAACATAGAAGGGATTGAGCTCCCAGGGCATGATGCTAGAGACCCGGGATTGAGTCCCACGTCGGGCTCCCTGCATGGAGCCTGCTTCTCCCTCTGCCTGTGTCTCTGCCTCTCTCTTTCTCTCTCTGTGTCTCTCACGAATAAATAAATAAAATCTTTTAAAAAAGAAGAAGAGACAAAGAGTTTCCCAGACAAAAACTAAAGGAGTTTGTGACCACTAAACCTGCCCAGCACGAAATATTAAATGGGACTCTTTGAGTGGAAAGGAAAGCTCAAAAGTGACAAAGACAAGAAAGGAACAGAGAAAATCTCCAGAAACAGCCATAAAACAAGTAAGAAAATGGCACCAAATACATATCTATCCATAATTACTCTGAACGTACATGGACTAACACTCTAATCAAAAGATATGGGCTGTGAGAATGGGATAAAGGAACAAGAACCATCTATATGCTGCCTACAAGAGACTCACTTTAGACCTAGAGACACCTGAAGGTTGAAAGTGAGGGGACGGCGAAATACTTAGCATGCCAATGGACGTCAAAAGGAAGCCAGAGTAGCAATTTTTTATCAGACAAACTAGACATTAACACAAAGACTGTAATGAGAGAGGGGAAGGGCACTATATCATAATAAAGGGGACAATCCGACAGGAAACTAACAATTGTAAATATTTATGCACCCAATATGGGAGCACACAAATATATAAAATAATTAATAACAAGCATAAAGGAACTCATAGATAATAGTGCAATGATAGTAGGGGACTTAACACTCCACTAACATTAATGGGCAGATCATCTAAGCAGACAATCAACAAGGAAACGATGGCTTTGATGACGCCCTGGACCAGATGGACTTAACGACATATTCAGATCATTCCAAGCTAAAGTAGCAGGATGCACCTTCTTTTCAAATGCACATGGGACATTCTCCAGAATAAATCACATATTAGGTCACAAATCAGGCTCAGCAACTACAAATATAGTGAAGTCCTACCATACATATTTTCTTTTTTTTAATTGTTTTTTACCATACATATTTTCTGACAAAAAAAATGCTATTAAACTAGAACTTAACCACAAGAAAAATAATCAAGAAAGACCACAGATACATGGGGTTAAACAACATGCTATTAAACAATGAATGGGGGATGCTGGGTGGTTCAGGGGTTAAGTGCATCTGACTTTGGCCCAAGGCATGGTCCTGGGGTCCTGGGATCGAGTCCCACATCCGACTCCCTGCATGGAGCCTGCTTCTCCCTCTGCCTGTGCCTCTGCCTTTCTCTTGCTCTCTGTGTCCCTCATGAATAAATAAATAAAACCTTTTTAAAAACCATTGGGAAGATTGGCTACTTTCAAAATCTTCAATAGTTTAAGTAACCTTGGTTTATCAGTTTGTTCTTTGGTAGATTTCCTTCTTGAACTATAGGAACTTGCTTTTTTTTTTTTTTTCAAATGGGAGAACTCTTTAATAAATGTCTATTTCTTTCATGTATATCATTAAGCTTAGAATCTCTATATCTGTTGGAGTAGATGTTGGTAAAATATACATTCCCTAAAGATATATCATCCACATTTGCATCAAATTGCATACTTTTGTCAGTATTTTTCATATCAACATTTGACTTTAAGTTCCTCCTTGTACTCTAACCTGACAAATCTTTCCTAACCTCTTTGTGTGATGCTATTTCTCCATTCGTAATTAAATGGTTAGCTCAGAAATTTGAGAGTTAACAGAAAAGTAGATTTTTCAGCAGAATATTATCTCAGGCACATGCTTTGTTGTAAGTCCCTCATTTCTTAGAACTCAGAATTCCATTCTCCTTCTATATGAGCCTTTGTCTCATGGAAAGAAGGGATCATGGAAAGAAGAGACTTTCCCAAGCAGCATCACTGGAGTGGTGTAGTTATTCCTGGTGGTTGGTGACTGGCACAAAACGTTTCACAGGTATCCTCAATTCCCAAGCATATTTGGTTGTCTCATATGTAGGTGAAATGATAAAGAGTCCTGTGGGGAGGTGAAGTCATAGGATCATAAACTCATGTCCCAGGCCTGGCTGTCTCCCTTCCACACACTCATGGGCTACCATGACCATCATCCTGAGCCCATCGTCCTGGAAGCAGGAAAGAATCTGGTGAGATTTTATATTTAGGTTTGGGATGCATAGTCTATAAGGGAGAGAAGTGTATCAAGAGATATAGTAAATGCCCTTGTCTAGAAAGGGGATTGATCCTTCTGGAATAGAAACTGATCTAAGGTCAAAGCTATGCAGGAAGGAGGAATAATTACTGAGTCATGGACTGAACTTGTGGAGAACTAATGGAAATCCAAGATAACAAACCAATTCCTAACTGTTTCTAATTTAATTGAATACAGTCCTCATCAATCATGGTTAAAAGAGCATTCAAGGAAAGGTAACTCTATGAACTTAGGTTTTTATATTAGAGAAAAAGTCATGGACTTCAGTAGTTTCCAGAACTAAATTATTTTGTGATATATTTTTCTTTAGTTTCAAAAAATGTTCTAATGCCATTCTCAGGCTCAATACTCATCTTAGTACTATTTAAATTTATTCAGACAAGTTACACCTAGTTTCACTTTTGCTTTTTTTATATTTAAATTCAGTTAGCCAACATATAGAATGTATTTTTGGATGTTGAGTTCAGTAACTCATCAGTTACATTGCTCAACACATTGCATGCCTTCCTTAATGCCCATGACCCAGTTACCCCATCCCCCCACTTACCCTTCAATAACCCTCAACTTCTTTCCCATAGTTAAGAGTATCTCATAGTTTGTCTCTCTCTCTGATTCCTTCCCATTCCACACTTTTCCTTTCTTCCATGATACTCTGTGCTATTTCTTATATTCCTCATATGAGTGAAGCCATATGATAATTGTCTGTCTCTAAATGACTCATTTCACTCAGCATAATACTCTCCGGTTCCATCCACGTTCATGTAAATGGTAAGATTTCATCCTTTCTGATGGCTGAGTAATGTTCCATTGTGTGTGTGTGTATATATATACATACATATATTTACTATATACTATCACTTCTTTTTAATTTTTAATTTTTTATTTAAATTCATTAGTTTCAGACATAGTTTTAATTAATCAGTTGCTCATAACACCATGCTCATCACATCATGTGCACCCTCCTTAATGCCCATCACCCAGTTATCCCAACCCCCGTCCCTGCTACTTCCCCTTCAGCAACTCTCTGTTTCCTAGTTAAGAGTCTTCCATGGTTTGTCTTACTCTCTGAATTTTCCCTATTCAGTTCCCCTCCTCCACTTATGGTCTCTTGCACTATTTCTTGTATACTACATCTTTATCCATTCATCTTTCAATAGACATCTTGGCCCTTTCCATAAGTTTGGCTCCTGTGATCTATAAAGAACTTATCAAAACTCAACAGCAAAGAAATAAACAATCCAATCATGACATGGGCAAAAGACATAAACAGACATTTCACCAAAAAAGACCTACACATGGCCAAGAAGCACATCAGAAAATGCTCGGCATCACTTTCCATCAGGGAAATACCAACCAAAACCAAAATACCACCTCACCCCAGTGAGAATAGTGAAAATTAACAAGACAGGAAACAACACATGTTGGAGAGGATGTGGAGAAAGGGGAACCCTCTTGCACTGTTGGTGGGAATGTGAACTGGTGCAGCCACTCTGGAAAACTGTGTGGAGGTTCCTCAAAGAGTTAAAAATAGAGCTGCCCTAGGACCCAGCAATTGCACTGCTGGGGATTTACCCCAAAGAATCAGATGCAGTGAAATGCCGGGACACCTGCACCCCGATGTTTATAGCAGAAATATCCACAATAGCCAAACTATGGAAGAAGCCTTGGTGTCTGTCCATCAAAAGATGATGGATAAAGAAGATGTGGTCTATATATACAGTAGGATATCCCTCAGACATCAGAAAGGACGGATACCCACCTTTTGCTTCAACGTGGGATGGAACTGGAGGGTATTATGCTGAGTGAAGTAAGTCGATTGGAGAAAGACAATCATTATATGGTCTCATTCATTTGGGGAATATAAAAAATAGTGAAAGGGATTAAAGAGGAAAGGAGAGAAAATGAGTGGGAAATATCAGTAAGGGAGACAGAACATGAGAGACTCCTAACTCTGGGAAATGAACAAGGGGTAGTGGAAGGGGAGGAGGGCGGGGGGTTGGGGTGACTGGGTAACGGGCACTGAAGGGGGCACTGGACGGGATGAGCACTGGGTGTTATGCTATATGTTTGCAAATTAAACTCCAATTAAAAAATATTTTTTAAAAGTTTAGCTATTGTGGACATTGATGCTATAAACATTGGGGTGTAGTTGCCCCTTCAGATCACTACATTTGTATCTTTGGGTTAAATACCTAGTAGTGCAATTGCTGGGTGATAGGGTAGCTCTATTTTTAACTTCTTAAGGAAATTCCATACTGTTTTCCAGAGTGGCTACACCAGCTTGCATTCCTACTAACAGTGTCAGAGGTTTCCTTTTCTCCACATTCTTGCTCACTTTTACTTAATGTACTTGTGTTTTAGTTTCTTTAACAAATCTGACATTGAAATTATTTCATTTGATATTTCCACATTAATAAACAATAATATGTTTTATGATTGATGATAACAATTTCTCCTCTGCATTATTTTATCTTCTGTTAATGTTTCATGTCCCCTTGTTTAGCACACAGTCATTCCATCGTGTACTCCTTGGTTAAGATGGAAAAGAATTATTTTCTTTAAAAAAGTTCTAACATGTAATCAGCCATTCATGCATCCAGTAAATTCCATTTGATCTTATGTGATCATTCTCTTAGGATTATACTAAAGTCAGGGCAGGTACATTCTATTCAGGTCTCTGAATCATTATAGATGTTATGTGCCTATAAAATAAGGAATTAGATTTAAATGAAAAATTGCCACAATCACAATTTACTTTTAAAAAGTACAACCATTCTTTTTAAAAATGACAATATATTTTTTAAAAACATAAGAGTTTTTACATGCGAGTTGTCAGAGAGGGAGACAGAACATGAGAGACTACTAACTCTGGGAAATGAACAAGGGGTGGTGGAAGGGGAGGTGGGTTGGGGGTGGGGGTGACTGGGTGATGGGCACTGAGGGGGGCACTGGAAGGGATGAGCACTGGGTGTTATATGTTGGCAAATCGAAATCCAATAAAAAATATGTACAAAAAAAAAGAATTTATCACACTCAACACCCAAGCAACAAACAATCCAATCATGAAATGGGCTGAAGATATGAGTAGACATTTCTCCACGGAAGACCTACACATGGCCAACAGACACAGACACATGAAAAAAATGCTCTGCATCACTTGTCATCAGGGAAATACAAATCAAAACCACAATGAGATCCCACCTCACCCCAGTGAGAATGGGGAAAATTAACAAGGCAGGAAACCACAAATGTTGGAGAAGATGTGGAGAAAGGGGAACCCTCTTGCACTGTTGGTGGGAATGTGAACTGGTGCAGCCACTCTGGAAAACTGTGTGGAGGTTCCTCAAAGAGTTAAAAATAGAGCTGCCCTAGGACCCAGCAATTGCCCTGCTGGGGATTTACCCCAAAGAATCAGATGCAGTGAAACGCCGGGACACCTGCACCCCGATGTTTATAGCAGCAATGTCCACAACAGCCAAACTGTGGAAGGAGCCTTGGTGTCCATCGACAGATGATGAATAAAGATATGGTCTATGTACACAATGGAACTTTACTCAGCCTTTAGAAACGACGAGTACCCACCATTTGCTTCGACATGGCTGGAACTGGAGGGTATTATGCTGAGTGAAGTTAGTCAATTGGAGAAGGACAAACATCATATGGTTTCACTCATATGGAGAATATAAGAAAAATGAAATGGATTATAAGGAAAAGGAGGGGAACTTAGAGGGAAAAATTAGAGAGGAGGCAAACGATGAGAGCCTTCTAACCCTGGGAAACAAACAAATGGTTGAAGAAGGGGAGGTGGGTGGGGGGATAGGGTGACTGGTTGACGGGCACTGAGGGGGGCACTTGATGGGATGACTACTGGGTGTTATACTATATGTTGGTAAATTGAATTTAACTAAAATATTTTAAAAGATCAAAGCTACTTAAAACTGTATTATTCTCTGTTCTTTTAAGTAAAAAGAAAAACAAACAAACAAACAAAAAAGTCAACTCTTGACCCTGCCTTTCATTAAGACGTGATTTTAAAAATGTCACTTAGGGAGTGCCTGGCTGGCTCAGTTGATAGAGCATGCAGCTCTTGGTCTCAGGGTTGTGAGTTCAAGTTCCACGTTGGGTGCAGAGATTAATTAAAAATAAAATATCTAAACAAAATGTCATTTGCCTTCCTGGATCTCAGGTCTCCTCACTTGTAAAATGGGAAAAATAAAGCACTTTTCTTATAGAATTTCTGTAAAAGCTATATATAAAACATTAACACTAGTGCTTATTGTGGGGATATACTTTTCTTTTTATAAGAAAACAGAGAAAGGAAAATGGCTCTTAATAAAAAATATATGGCCTGGAAACAGTGGTAGGTGGACAATAGGGGACTGCATTTGCCATGATAAAACAGACCTCATGCATGTTTCCTTCAAGATCCTCTCTGAATAGGAGTATAGTCACTAGAAAATGACAAACTGCCTCCAGGGATTTAGCAATATAAATGATCTTATCTCAGGTCATGTTTGAATTCCTGGGGAATTTCTTTTATCTTTGTCATTATAGCTTTTTTTTTTATTCATTGAAGGTACGTCAAGGTCCACAGGTTTGATTTTCAACCCTCTCACTATAGCCAGCTCATTGGTCATCCTCTGTAAAGAAGTCCCACAGACAATGGCTACTTTGGGATTGGAACATTTCTTCAGCAATACTGGATGCAAACTTATTTTCTTTTTTTTTTATCATTAGAATTATTCGTCACCTTACATTTACCAAATTGACCGACATTGCTTTGCTGTTAACTTTTATTTTTTTATTGGAGTTCAATTTGCCAACATATAGCATAACACCCAGTACTCACCCAGCCAAACTCCCCTTCCACTACCCCCTTGTTCATTTCCCAGAGTTAGGAGTCTCTCATGTTTTGTCACCCTTACTGATTGATATTTTCACTCATTTTCTCTCCTTTCCCCTTTATTCCCTTTCACTATTTTTTATATTCCCCAAATGAATGAGACCATATAATGATTGTCCTTCTCTGATTGACTTACTTCACTCAGCATAATACCCTCCAGTTCCATCCACATTAAAGCAAATGGTGGGTATTCATCCTTTCTGACGGCTGAGTAATGTTCCATTGTATACATAGACCACAGCTTCTTTATCCATCATCTGTCAATAGACACCGAGGCTCCTTCAATAAATGGTGCTAGGAAAATTGGACATCCACATGCAGAAGAATGAAACTAGACCACTCTCTTTCACCAGACACAAAGATAAACTCAAAATGGATGAAAGATCTAAATGTGAGACAAGATTCCATCAAAATCCTAGAGGAGAACACAGGCAACACCCTTTTTGAACTCGGCCACAGCAACTTCTTGCAAGATACATCCATGAAGGCAAGGGAAACAAGATCAAAAATGAATTATTGGGATTTAATCAGGATAAAAAGTTTCTGCACAGCAAAAGAACCAGTCAACAAAACTACAAGACACCCTACAGATGGGAGAAGATATTTGCAAATAACACATCAGATAAAGGGCCAGTATCCAAGATCTATAAAGAACTTATTAAACTAAAAAGCAAAGAAACAAACAATCCAATCATGAAATTGGCAGAAGACATGAACAGACATTTCACCAAAGAAGACACAGACATGGCCAAAAGGACATGAGAAAATGCTGGGCACCACTTGCCATCAGGGAAATACCAATCAAAACCAAAATACCACCTCACCCCAGTGAGAATAGTGAAAATTAACAAGACAGGAAACAACACATGTTGGAGAGGATGTGGAGAAAGGGGAACCCTCCTGCACTGTTGGTGGGAATGGGAACTGGTGCAGCCGCTCTGGAAAACTATGTGGAGGCTTCTCAAAGAGTTAAAATTGGACCTGCCCTACGACCCAGAAATTGCACTGCTGGGGATTTACCCCAAAGATACAGATGCAGTGAAACGCCGGGACACCAGCACCACAAACTGATTTTCTATGTTCACAGGGTGGGCAGGTACAGGTGCATCGGCATCACCTTCTCTTATGCATTGTCCAGGCCATCACGATCTGCTCTATAAGCTCCAGATGCCAGAGCTGAAACTACAAGCTTTCCAAAAGATCAGATCCCCCACCATCCTGAACATACTGGGAAATACCATTTTTCCTTTTTATGTGACTGGCAAGTGAAACAGCAAAAACATCTCAGAGAAAGGGAGCTGGGGAGATTGCTCTGTGACAGCTACACAACTATGTGATCTCTACATGTAGCATCATAATCATCCTATGATGTTTTGTGTTTGAGACCCATGTTCTGGCTTTTATCTCATGCAGGCACAAGTCGCAGGTCCAGCATGCCAAGAGTTTACCTAGGCGACTCTGTGATACTACTGCTTTGGCATCCATCACAGGTAGCCAAGCACTGCAGGAGCCCTGAACTGACACCAGCCCCTTCCTTGAGCACGTGACTAGGTAATAGCCCACAGAGTCACAAGCAAAAATGTAAGCTCCCTATAGTGATGTTCCAAGCAGCCTTTTGAGCAAGTCTCCCTTGGCTCCCAGGATCTTTCCCTGTGTGCCTCTTTAAAAAGACCTCCATAGATTGACCAAAACCACTCTTTTTGGTTTGAGTTGACAAATTTGACCTTACTTCAGAAACCCCAAAGCACTCCACCTGTGAACTCTAATAAAGGTGTGTGCCCCAGGTCTTGCTCTCTCTGTTTTCTGCCTTAACTTCCCCATGTGGTCCCTGGAGGCATGCTGTGTACCTCCTCTAAGAGCTCTGGAGCAAGGAAGGTGGCTGTTGAACCTCCCATGAACAAAGACCACAGGGAATTGAAATAGAGGTTTATAACTCATAAGTCCTAGAAAACCACATGAAAAGATAATCTACATCTTTAACATTAGGGAAAGACAGATCAAAATCACTATGATTTATCCCTCCTCACCTAGGATGGCTATATTCAAGAAGGCAGATGATAACAAATGTGGGTACAACTAGGATTGTAAAATGGTCAGACATTTAGGAAAATATTTTGGCAGTTTTTCTTTCTTTTTTTATTTTTTAAGATTTTTTTTATTCATTTGAGAGATAGAGTACAAATAGGGGGAGAGGCAGAGGGAGAGGAAGAAGCAGACTCCCTGCTGAGCTCGGAGCCTGATGAGGGACTCAATCCCAGGACCTGGAGATCATGACCTGAGCCAAAGGCAGACGCTTAGCCATCTGAGTCATCTTGGTGCCCCTTGGAAGTTTTTCTAAAGGTTGACATAAATTTATCATATGGTCCAGCAATTCCACTCCTAATTGTTCTTGAGCAGTTCGACCCAAAAGAAATGAACACATATATCACACAAAAACTTGTATATGAATGTTCGTACCAGCATTCTTCATTATAGCCAAAAAGTGGGCAACTCAAATGTCCATCAATCAATAAATGAAACAAAATGTGGTATATTCCTATGAGAGAATATTATTCGTCCATAAAAAGGAATGGAGTACTGATGAACCTTGAAAACATTGCCCAATGAAAAACGCTGGACATGAGAGGTTGTGTATTATATAACTCTATTTATATAAAATGTACAGAATAAGCAAATCTGTAGAGACAGAAAGTGGATTAGGAGATGGGAAAATGGAAAGTGACTAATAGGTGCAGGATTTCCTTTTGGAGTAATGGAAACATTCTGGGTAGTGATTTGATAGCAGTGATAGTTGTACAACATTGTTAATATACAAAAAATGGTGAATTTTATGTTATGTGAATTTTATTTCAATTAAAATAACTTTTAAAACAAAGAATAAATCCCACAACCATTATTGTCATAATGGAGACTCTCCAGCTATATATGTAGCCAAAACTCTAAATTAGCACAGAGAAAATCTGAGAAAAGTAGAGTCAATAAATTTCTATTAGTGCTTTAGATCTACTTAGGAGAGGCAAGAAAAGATATACTTGGGCTTTAAGCATATGTGGTACACTTCTGTGTCATGGAAATTTTTCTGGCCCTGGTAGGTGAATCAATTGTTGTGATTCATATCAGTGTGATCTCAGAAATGGTTAAAAGATAATTTTTTAAAAAGGGGGTAACTTGGCACTCATACAGATTATGAACACATATTAAAACATACATTAAAACACATTTCTAAACCCATGTTAAAATATTTAACTCATGAGGGAACCAACAGATATTATAACGAGTCAAAAAGAACTCAAAAGAACAGACACAGGCATATTGATCAAAAATACTGAAACACTCAAAGGAACAGAGAGGCTTTGGGGATGATGCTCTCAGAGTTAAGGTCGCTGACAGCAAGACGGAATTCCTTGACTGGTTGGCCTTCTCCTGGTAATTGTGATCTTGTCATTTTTGAAGTTCCAGACAGTTATTTGGAAGATTATCTTTAATTTAGAAGTGTCTAAAGGGCCCTCAAAATTAAATTTAAGTATGCATTTTCAGCGAAAATCTCCCAGTAGTGGTGATGTGTCCTTTGTACCTCATCATAGCAGGAGGCACATGACTATGATTTGACCCACTTGGTCACTTGAACCACACAGCATCTGCCAGCCTTGTCTATGTAGTTATTCTTTCCCCTTGGTAATCAAAGGACACTGATGGGAATGGCAGAGAGGTATAATGAGATGCTGTGAATATCTCATTCCCCAGCAAATTTCATCCTCTAGTTTTAGCATTCTTTGATATTTCTTGGAGTGTCAAGTTGGTGATTTTCTAATCCATCATTCCTTTGATCTTTATTAGTTAGCATTCTACTGAAAGGAAAAACTATTCTCTCTGCCTCTGCTTATTCACTTATTTACTTAAAATATTATAGGCTCTGTGGACTCCTATTTTATTCAGTGAATAATAATCCATTACTACCACTATTTAGTTCAATACTCACATTCTCAGATTTGGATAGTGGGAGCCCCTTCAAGTTGACTTTTATGTCTTTTTTGACATACCCCCATGATTTTCTTTCTTTCTTTCTTTCTTTCTTTCTTTCTTTCTTTCTTTCTTTCTTTTCTTTCTTTCTTTCTTTTTCTTTTTTTCTTTATTTCTCTTTCTTTCTTTTTTTTATTTTTTTTAATTTATCTATAATAGTCACACAGAGAGAGAGAGAGGCAGAGACACAGGCAGAGGGAGAAGCAGGCTCCATGCACCAGGAGCCCGACGTGGGATTCGATCCCGGGTCTCCAGGATTGCGCCCTGGGCCAAAGGTCCTTCCTTCCTTCCTTCCTTCCTTCCTTCCTTCCTTCCTTCCTTCCTTCCTTCCTTCCTTCCTTTTCCTTCCTTCCTTCCTTCCTTCCTTCCTTCCTTCCTTCCTTCCTTCCTTCCTTCTTTCTTTTTCTTTCTTCTTTCTTCAACCTACCTAGGCTTCAGGGTTCCTATTCAAGTCTCTCTCTCACACAAGGCCCTGGGCTACTGCC
Source organism: Canis lupus dingo (assembly GCF_003254725.2). NCBI lineage: Eukaryota > Metazoa > Chordata > Mammalia > Carnivora > Canidae > Canis > Canis lupus. The sequence goes on along the minus strand of NC_064243.1, from coordinate 24,061,982 downwards.
AACATTGAATCCTGAAGTGTATGCCTTCCACTTGGCTTTGATGCTTGGCACTGGGTTACGCAGACACCCTTTCACCTTGCTTGGGCTCTGGGGCTCTGGGCATCTCATGCTAGACTGACTATATTTTGTGGATAGTTGGAAATGCTACTGTCTTAGGAGACAAGGGACCCCACTGCTAGTGGTATGGTTTTTAGCAAAGCATATGTATGCACTGGCAGGAATGTATATTTCGTATCCCTCAGATAGCTAGGGTCACATGCAGGTTGACAACAGATAAGTTCAATGTTTTAGAAATGGCTTTCCAGCTCCGATATGCAAATGAATGGTTATTCTGTCTCTCTTTTTATAAGAGTTAGCATATCCAGATCCATTTGAGTGACAGGAGTTAGTTTTTCCCACAGGTGTAAAAAAAGCTCCAGTGAAACTATTCAGCTTATGAAAAAGCATACGATGTTTAAAACTCAAAGTGCTCAGAAGGACATTGAAAGGTCACTATAAATCATTTGTTTCTTGTGAAAATTTTAGATAAACATGATCACAAAGTCCTGGAAATTCCTTTTCATTTTCCACCATATTCTTTCCCTTTCTTCACTAACTTTACCTTTCCAGTTTTTTACTTGAGAAGTTAAAATGATTGTTACTAAAAGTCAAAGAAAATAATTCCTTATAAACTTCCATGAGGCCGTTGGAAATTTCCTCAATTATGTATTGGAAGGAAAGTTTGAGCATCATAGAACTTTCTGTGATTGATTTACCCATCCAAATATCCCACGACAAAATCATCAATGAGTCAATTAATGAAGATTCTCTAAAGAGCAGGTTTTCCTACTGGTTTTGGCATCCAGCATTGCATCCATCATATATTATTTTATAAGGAATAGAAACAGGTAGCATTCTTAGTCTTGCCAAATGAGGCAAGCTCCTCTTAAAATGTCACATAGTTGTCAAAACAGAATGGTGGTATCTTAGGAAGGATGGATCAATGAACTTTTTGTGTCTGTTGTGGGATATGGTCAGAGCCACTGAAGAGCTTTGTCTCTTTTCTTCATAGTAAAAAGCAGCTCTGAGTGGTTACTAAACTGGAAAAACATATTAAAGTTTGCCATTTTTTTAGAAGGAAAATAATTTCCTGCTTGATTATTGCAGCAGAGCCTGGACTTAAAACTAATGTTCTGTTTTATTGGAGACAGAAATGTGTAAATGCTGGATTTCCTTTGAAATAAAGAGCAAAGTTCAGTTGAAAAAACTAACAACCATATTTCTGAGAAGAAACCCTAAGGGTGTTCAAGGAAAAACAACAAAATGATGCAATCTGTGTAAATTAGAAAACAAGCTGCCCTGACATGCTGAAAAGAAAGCATTTGGGAAGGAATTATGTGCTTTAACAAGCATTTCACTGAAGATGTTAACTACAAGATAGATTTTTATTTTTAGAACCAAATATTTAAACAACTTTTGGAAATTTTTTGGAGTAGTTCAGAATAAAATGATGTGTCTATCTGTTTCTCCATAGACTTTCCCTGGGGGTTTGCAGCTGGATCCTAGCGCGGTATGGGGCAGCACTTGAGAGGGCGGCGCTTCACCCCCCTATGTGGCTAGCTCTAGTTCAGTGACACTGTTGGCTGGATACTTCTGTAATTTTTATTTTAACTCTCTTAAATAATCCTGAAGGCTTGTGGGGGAGGAGTACCTGTTGGGAATTCAGACACAAACCACATATATTCTTCCTGGAAATGGGTTTAGTTTTGAAGTCAAAGAACTGGGTTGAAGTCTCAGCTGTGTGACCTGGCCAAACCACATAATCTCTTTGAACCTTGGTCTTCACCACCTGGTTTACCATTTTCAAACTACAACAGTGAATATTAGATAAAATATCTCATGCTAAAAAGAGCTGTGATGTGATAACTGTTGCCATTTACCTTACTGTTATGGTCAGTCCAAAGGGTTGACACTGGGGCCTCTCACTGCATGGCACTTCCTGCTATACCCTGGAGGCTGGTCTCCCAGTATCGCTGGGGCACACCCTCAGGGGGCAGGGTGGCATCAGACTTAAGCACGCAGGAATCAAGTTCAGGAATGGGAAGTGAGAATTGAGAACTGGTGTGCTGAGCAGATTTGACATCTTTGATCTCCATGAAGCAGTCAGAAGTTTGCTATGATGTCAGTGCTGCGCAGGACCCTGGATCTAACCAGCACTGCTGCAGTGCCCTCCCAGAGCTGGGATTCCCGGCAGCACGCTGAAGAGCTGGTGACCCACTTGTGGGCTGAGGGCCGGCGCCCAGATGAATTCTAAAACCATCCAGCTGTTAGTGTTTTCTTTCACTTTTTCTTCTCCCCTACCCCCCGTATACTATACTAACAAGTAGTGTAAGGCAAACGAGAGACTGAGAAAAGGAGAACCGGAATAATACACCACCACCAGGTCGGAATGGATCAAGGAATGGTGTCCCTTAGCCACACAAGCAAGAGGAGATAATAGGACGAGCCAGAGGCAGAAAGAGAGTCTCTGGTGTGGAGAGAAACCTGCTTCTCAGGCAAGGGGACCTAAGCAGATGCCATCATCTCTGCTCCTTGGCGGGCTATGCCTCCTTTCCATTCTGCACTCCTCACTTGCCTCTTGGGGTCAAAAAAGTGTCTTTTTATTATACCAGTATGTACAGTTTAAATTCCTTTGAGGGCATATGTGTCTTGGCGTATCCTCCTTTGCTGATTCTGCACACAACCTTAACGTTGGCGGAAATGCTGCAACTGTTAGCCACAGAAACCATGTTCCTAAACAGTAGCAGAAGATTGCTTTTTAACATGAGAAAATGAATTCTCTCTCTCTTTTTTTTAAGACTTTATTTATTTATTCACGAGAAACGCAGAGAGAAGCAGGCTCCATGCAGGGAGCCCAATGAGGGACTCGATCCTGGGACTCTAGAACCACGTCCTGGGCTGAAGGCAGGCACTAAACCACTGAGCCACCCAGGGATCCCCTGAATTCTCTTTTAATAGCAGAAAAAAAGAAAAGAACATGTGCTTGAAACAGGAGATTTGTACATCTAAGTTGGATTTAGGGCCTCTGAAAATTACCATCAGCCACAAGAATGCGTTTTAGAATATTTAATGAAAATAATACAAATTCTATTTATTGGGTAAACAGTTTATACTAGAAAATATAGAAAACGATTTGGATGTGTGATTTCTTTTAATTCATGGAACATCCCATCACCAGGTGCTCATATGTGAAGAAGCTGAGGCCTGTAAGAGAGGCTGAGTAACCTGCTCAACACTTGAAAAATGGACAAGCTGGGATGAGGAGCAGGTTTTTCTGCCTTCAAACCCATGCTCCTTAAGTCCATCTGGAGACCACATATGGTTGTTACAGAAAATAATGACGAACAAAGGGTTGCGGAAGGGGAGGTGGGCGGGAGGGGGGGTGGTGGTTGGGTAACTGGGTGATGGGCACTGAGGAGGGCACTTGATGGGATGAGCACTGGGTGTTATATTGGCTGAAAAAGGTGCGTTCAGGACCTGCATGGACCTTTGGGCCAGTTTTCTTGCTTTGTCATTCTGAGAAGACACTATTCCCTGGCCAAAGGGCATATAACAGCAGGAGGTGCTGATGAAGTTTAGATGTGCAGGCAGGCTGTTCCCTGCATGCACATGAGACCACTCACAGTAGAAGACAGAGCTGGAGCTGGGGAGACCACATGGGCTGGAGGCCTGCTCTCCCCATGCTGTAGCATTCCAGCATGGGACTCCAATTCCATATCCTGAGAAAGGAAAAACTCCATGACTGCTGCCACTCAGGGGCTAGCCTGGCTAAAAGAACTAGGCCGTAGTGTTCTGTTGAACATAAGAGTTTCCCAGAATATCAAAATCAGATAATGTCACTAGGTGACCATGATAACGTGAATGAAATATGAGATCACTACCTAATCATATCTGGATGAAAATGAAAACATGGGTAAATCACAAATTCTTTCAAATGTCTTCCTCACTCAGCTATGGGACAGCTGCTTCCTCTTACCACTTACGACTGTAGCCCCCATTCCCAGTTCTTAATGAAAGTTATTAAGATACCACTTATAGAATTGACCTCACTTTGTGGCAAGTACCCACAATCATGTAGCCCACCCCTAATCACCGAGCACAAGCCCAAACCCAATCATGGCACATTTCAACACCCATCTTAGGAGAGGTGTTGAGCCAACCCTATTGCAACAAGGCCCAATAATCTTACTTTGGTGATAGATATCTTCTTGGTGGCCCTTGGCTGGCAGGCATGGGCAGTTTGAGGCGGCCTTCCCAGAACTTTACAAAGATGTGATCCAGCACAAAGGCATTCTCACTAGTCTCAAGGCATATTGCTGCTTCCCAAGTTTTTATCAAATTCATTGTCTCTTCAACATCCTTTAGTCTCATTTCTCTAGAATCTAAAGTTATTTGTAGGTACCTCCCTAGTGGAGTATGAATATGTATGTGCATGTGTGCATTTGTTTTTAAATACAGAGTGGTGATGTTCTACTCAATACTACCAAAGAGAGAGCTTATGGGTGGATAATCAATGCCAAGCTAGACTTCCTAATATATAATACACATAACTATACAGTATACTTAATACACAGGGTACATCTAAGAATATAGTAACAGACTGCATTTTAAATTCAGTAAAGTTGTCTTATTTGATTAAAGCTAGTGGAGTGTTTAGATCATTGTGCTCTTTAATATATGCTTAAGTGTAGAATTGCACTTCCAAAATTTATACTTGCTTGAAATTACCTAGGCTACCAGGATTGAAGGTGACATTAAGTTAGAGTAGAACATAGGACTGAGAGTACAAGAACTGAGTTTGACTAACGATAATTATCAACCACAAAAGATGAAAGGAGGAGGAAATGAAAGTAAAAGTAGCTTTTACTGTTCTTAACCCAAACCCATTGCCTTTCTTTCTCCTTGACCCTAGAGGTCCCAATTTCCCTCTGTGGTCCCACCATGCTGCTGCTCTTTGCTTTGTTTGGAGTTGACTCTAGATCAGAAAATCAAGAGAAGACTTGGGGTGCCTGGGTGGCTCAGTGGTTGAGCATCTGCCTTCAGCTCAGGGGATGATCCCGAGGTCCTAGGATCAAGTCCTGCATCAGGCTCTCCACAGGGAGTCTGCTTCTCCCTCTGCCTGTGTCTCTGCCTCTCCCTCTCTGTGTCTCTCATGAATAAATAAATAAAATATTTTAAAAATAGAGATGATTAGATATTAAGGAGGACAAGGTACTGACACAAGTTAAGTAAGAAGCTTCAGTATCTCAGAAAAATCTACACCCACAGCTACGTACTGCCAACCCAGACCCATTGATCCTAATGTATTAGTCTCATTCTACATAAATCCTGAAGCAAGTTTCTCTCCTTGACTCTAGGCTTGTGTTCACTTGTGTCTTCTCCTGTCTCCTCCCAGGTTGTGCAGACCTACCTGTTCTTCTCCACTTCTTCCTCCATGAAACTGCTCTGTCAGGGTGTCACCCAAGTGGAGATCTCTTTTTGTTTCATGCAGGTGAAAAATTAGGAGAGCATTGTTCTATCCATCTATTGTGACCCACACTAGTTGCCTCCATTGTTTTATTATGGTGATTCACATTTTAAGAGTTCACAGGAAGAGTAGTGTGGTTGGCAGAAAATTGGCCCCCAAAGATGTTCACATCTTAATTCACAGAGCTTGTGAATATGTTACTTCATATGGCAAGAGGAACTTTGAAGATATCATTGAGTTAAGGGACTCTTTTGGATTTTTTTGTGTGGGTGCAGTGTAATCAGAGGGGTCCCCAGATTTGAGAGAAGGGGACAGGAGAATGGAAGCAGAAGAGAGTTGTGTGAGAGCTGGAAGCCATCATGAGCCAAGGAGTATGAGTGGCCTCTAGAAGCTGCAAAGGCAATAAATAGATTCTCCCCTAAGACTCCAGAAGGAAATGCAGCCTTGCTGATGATAGCACAAGCTGATGATATCCATTTTGGATTTCTGATCTCCAGAACTGTAAAGAATAAATGTGGTAATTTATAAAACAAATATAAATATATATGAAACTAATACAGGCAGTGAAGTGTATCTTTTTTTAAGTGGGGACTTATAATAATATTGGTCAGTGAGACATCCTAAAATTAGGGAGTCAGTTAGAAAAATTTGTGAGCTTTCAAAGTGAGACGCAGGTCTCAATATATTTATAATCTGATGAAAGAAAGAAAAATACACCAACAGAGATGTACAGCAAAAGCCCTTGAGGATCAGAGGTAAGATAGAGGGGGAGTAGGGGGGCCCTAAGCTTGGCTCATTCCTTGAATGCAGCTAGATAAATAGCAAATCATTCTGAACACCCAAGAAATAAATCTGAGGACTGAGAGAAGACAACTGCAAGTCTGCAAGTAGAATTGGGGAAGGTAGGAGCTGCAGAGGGTGGATTTGGAGGAAATAAGAACTGTGGGTGTTGAGGAGGGGAGGGAAGCCTGCTTACGGAGACTACCACATATTATAAGCAGCAGAATGCAAAATCTGAAGTGTAAGAAGTCTGTCACCCTGGGGTCATGTCTGGCTTAGGAGTGCTCCTGTGGGGAAGGAGGGCAGAGACCTGGGAACAGACAGTGTAGTCTGAGGATCCCCCAGGTTGCATGGGGAGAAACTGTTCCATTGCTCGGAATGCATGTGGGAGCGGTGGCAAGGCCTCTCCAGGTCCAGAAGGATGGGTGGCACCGATGTGCTGCACTGTTCCCAGGCATGGGAGCAGGGACGCTGGCAGAGGGAGCAGATCTTGGTGCTGGCTTTCTGCTTCACTTTGCCATAAACTTGGAGCTCCTGCGTGTACATCCAATTGCTTTCCTGGGGCAAGCGGACAAACCGCAGAAGCACACGAGATCCTCCTCCAGAGAATCCGCATGGGGCCATCCCATGGGAGTCCCTAAAATCTGAAGTTTAAAAACTCAGCCATCTGCCTGAGATAAAATACAGGAGTACTGTGCCTCGCAGCAGGGTGATAGCTTGGACACAGACAGAGTGAAGGCAGAGATCTGACAGGAGCTGGGGACACAACAGGGTGATTCATTGCTCTCCTGTGAGGGCTTTCTGGGGTGACAGGTGCCAGTTCTCTGCTCCAGGGGCACTACAGCAGGGTAATGCCCTTTCCCCCCCTGCCTAGCACCACTAAAAAAAATCTCAGTGAGCTAACAGCACCACCAAGGGGAGACGGGAGCTGCCTACAGCAAGTCCCACCCTCTGTGCACTGCAGGTGCATCTCTTTGAGGGCTTGTCAGTCTGAGAATCAGTGCAACAGGCCTGTCCCCCAGAAGACCAGCACAAACCCCTTACGCACACCAAGTCTACTGGTCATAGAGTGCTACAAAGCTTCAGTTCTAAGGGAAATAGGATCTAGCTTCCTTTTTATTTTTATTTTTTAAGATTTTATTTATTTACTCATGAGAGACACAGAGAGAGGCAGGGACACAGGCAGAGAGAGAAGCAGGCTCCCTGTGGGGGACACAATGTGGGACTTGATCACAGGACCCTGGGATCCCAACCTGAGCCAAAGGCAGACGCTCAACCACTGAGCCACCCTGGTGCCCCTATTTTTATTTTTTAAATACATTTTTTTTATTTTTAAAAATCGTACCTATATAATTATAAGCACAGAGCCTGTTTCTTCCTCTGCTTGTATCTCTGCCTCTCTGTGTCTCTCATGAATAAATAAATAACATGCTAAAAATCAAACATGTTATAAATAATTTTGTAAATTTCATGAATTATGAATTAAAATCATAAATAATTTTACATATATTACATTTATTTTGGGGGATGGCTACTTTTATTTTTTTTAGATTTATTTATTTATTTGAAAGGGAGAGAGAGAAACAATGCATGAGGAGGGGCAAAAGAAAAGGAAGATGGAGAGAAGCAGACTCTGCTGATTGTGGAGCGCAATTCGGGACTCAATCTCATGACCCTGATGTCATTACTGGAGCCAAAATCAAGAGTTAGACTCTTGACTGACTGAGCCACCCAGGGTCCTGGGATTTAATTTCTTTTAACAATCAGACCAAAACACACCTAGGATCTAGCTCCCCCACCACTGAACCAAATGACTAGATGGAGTAACTCACCCCGAAAGAAAGAACAAGAAGTAGAAGTAACAGCCAGGGTTTTAGTCCATACAGATATAAGTAAGATGTCTGAACTACAATTTAAAATAATTATAAGGATACTAGCTGGGCTGGAAAATAGCATAGAAGACATTAGAGAATCCTTTCCTGCAGAGATAAAAGAACTAAAATCTAGTCAAGCTGAAATTAAAAATGCTATAACTGAGATGCAGTCTTGAAGGGAGACCAAAAAAATGAGGGTGGACAAATCAGAAGAGTGAAGCAGTAATATGGATAAAATTGTGGAAAGTGATGATGCTGAAAAGATGAGGGAAAGAAAGGTAATAGACCACAAAGGTAGATTTAGGGAACTCAGGAACTTATTAAAATGCAATAACATTTGAATCATAGGAATCTCAGAAGGTGAAGAGAGAGAAAAAGGGACAGAAGGTTTATTTGAGCAAATTGTAGCTGAAAACTTCCTTAATCTGTGGAAGTAAAGAGTCACCAAAATCCAAGAAGCACAGAGCACTCACATTAAATTCAACAAAAGCTGATGATCACCAAAACATACCATAGCCAAATTCACAAAATAGACAAGGAAAGAATCTAGAAAGCAGCAAGGCAAAAGAAGTCCTTACACACAAGAGACGATCCATCAGGTTTGCAGCAGATCTGTCCACATAAACTTGGCAGGCCAGAAGAGAATTACAGGATATATTCAACACTGAATGGGAAAATATGCATCCAAGAATACTTTATCCAGCAAGGCTGTCACTCAGAATAGAAAGAGAGATACAGAGTTTTCCAGACAAACAAAAACTAAAGGAGTTTGTGACCACTAAACCTACTCTGCAAGAAATATTAAGGGGGATTTTTTTTTTTGAGTGGGAAAGAAAGACCCAAATCAACAAAGACTAGAAAGGAACAGACATCACCAGAAACATCAACTTTACAGGTAACACAATGGCACTAAATTCATATCTATCAGTAATCACTCTGAATATAAATGGACTTAATTCTCCAATCCAAAAGCATAGAGTAGGGACGCCTGGGTGGCTCAGTGGTTGAGCTTCTGCCTTTGACTCAGGTCATGATCCCAGAGTCCTCAGACTGAGTCCACATCAGGCTCCCTTGCAGGGAGTCTGCTTCTCCCTCTGCCTATGTCTCTGCCTTTCTCTGCGTCTCTTATGAATAAATAAAGTCTTTTATTTATTTTTTTAAAGATTTTATTTATTTATTCATTAGAAACAGAGAGGCAGAGACAGGCAGGGAGAGAAGCAGGCTCCTTGCAGGGAGCCCGATGCGGGACTTAATCCTGGGACCCAGGGATCACCTCCGAGCCAAAGGCAGACGCTCAACCTCCTGAGCCACCCCAGAGTCCCAATAAAGTCTTTAAAAAAAAAAAGGATTTGCCCTTAAAAAAAAAAAAAAAAAACAGAGTATCACAACGGATTTTTTTTAAAAATCAAGATTCATCTACATGCTTCCTACAAGAGACTCATTTTAGACCTAAAGATACCTGCAGACTGAAAGTGAGGAGATGGGGCACCACCTATCATGCTATTAGACATCAAAAGAAAGCTGGAGTAGCCATACTCATATCAGACAACATGGATTTTGAAACAAAGATTGTAACAAGAGATGAAGAAGGGCATTATATCATAAATAAGGAGCCTAGCCATCAAGAAAATCTAACAAATGTAAATATTTATGCCCCCAAAATGGAAGCACCCAAATATATGAATCAATAACAAGCAAAGAAACTCATTGATAATAATACAATCATAGTAGGGGATTTTAACACCCCCATTTACAGCAATGGACAGATCAGCTAAGAAGAAAATCAACAATAAAACAATGGCTTTGAATGACACATTGGACCAAATGGGCTTAACAGATATATTCAGAATATTTCACCCTAAAGCAGCAGAGTACACATTCCTTTTGAGTGCACATGGGACATTCTCCTGAATACAATCACACACTGAATGGCAAATCAGAACCCAATCAGTACAAGAAGATTGAGCTCATACCATGCATATTTTTAGACCACAATGATATAAAACTTGAAGTCAACCATAAGAAAAATTTGGAAAGACCACAAATGCTTGGAAGTTAAGGAATATCCTACTAAAGAATGAATTGATTAACTATGAAATTAAAGGAGAAATTAAAAAGTACATGAAATCAAATGAGAATGAAATGTGACAGTCCAAAACCTTTGCGATGCAGCAAAGAAAGTTGTAAGAGTGAAATATATAGCGATACAGGACTACCTCAAGAAGCAAGAAAAGTCTCCATTCACCTAAAGGAACTATAAAAGCAGCAACTACAGCCTATAGCCAGCAGAAGGGAAGTAAAAATCAGAGCAGAAATAAATGATACAGACACAAAACAAACAAAGAAAAAACAGTAGAACAGATCAGTGAGACTAAGAGCTGGTTCATTGAAAGAATTAATAAAATTGATAACCCCCTAAACAAAACTATCAAAAAGGAAAGATAAAGAGCACAAATAAATAAAATCATAATGAAAGAGGAGAGATCACAACAGATACCACAGAAATACAAATAATCATAAGAGAATATTATGAGCAATTGTATATCAACAAATTGGAAAGAAATGGACAAATTCCTAGAAAACTACAAACTACCAATACTGAATCAGGATGAAACAGAAAATTTGAATAGACTCATAATCAGCAAAGAAATCAAATTAGTAATCAAAAATCTCCCAGCAGTCTAGGAGGAAAGATGGCAGAAGAATAGGGGACCTTCCTTTAATCTGGTGTCTTGAATTCAGTTAGATATCTAAGAAATCATTCTGAAACTGTGAATTCAACCTGAGATCTAAGAAAAGAATTTCACAAGTAGAAAAGTGACCAGTTTTTGCAAGCATCACAGAAAGCCTTCAGGGAAGAAAAGCCACAAAGAGCAACCCAAAGGAGCTTACAATGAGCCCGGCCCCCTAGTAAGGAGCGGTGCAGCTCCACCCAGACAGACTCCTGAGAATCAGTGCAACAGGCCTCTCCCAGCAGGAACATCAGGCCAATACCAAGTTGATGGATCAACACAGAACAGAAAAAATCCTGCTCTTGGGAAAATCAATATATAGAATTTGAGGGTTTTTTTCTTCTGAGTCCTTAGTCTTTCTGTTTAAATTTTTTTCCTTTTTTTTCCTTTTGAACTAGTTCCTTATTTTTCTAATTCCTAATTTTTAATTCTTTTTTAATTTTCATTTTTACATTTACAATTTAATAGATACATTCTTCATTTTGGGCTTCTTTTAACTGTATTCAATTTAATTTTTTATATGTAAAAGTTTTTCTTTCTTTACTATTTTGGGATTGAGTTTCTTCTAACAAACAGACCAAAATACACCAGGACCAAGTATATAACCCTGTTTTATCTACCTGTGAAATTATATTCTCTCTCTTTAGTCTTCTTTCTCATTTCTGATCTCTTCAGATTTATCTAGAGTATTTTGCTGGGTTTGTGATTGATATTTTTTATTTTGTTCTCTCATTAATCTATTCTTCTCTAGAAAAAGAATGACTAGGAGGAGAAATTCACAACAAAAGAAAGAACCAGAGGTAAGACTCTTGTCATTGATTTAATTAATATGGATACAAGTAAAATGTCAGATTTAGAATTCAGAATAAAATTTATAAATATACTGGATGGGCATAAAACACACCAGAGAATCCCTTAGTGCAGAAATAAAATAACTAAAATCTAATCAGTCCCAAATTAAAAATGCTTTAACTTAAGATGCAGTCTAAAATGGATGCTCCAATGGCTAAAGTAAAAAAGGCAGAAGAGAGAGTCAGTGATATAGAAGAAAAAAATGATTGAAAGGAAGGAAGCTGAAGAAAAGAGAAAAGCACTTAATAGATCATGAGAGGACGCTTAAAAAAATCAGCTATACCATGAAGTACAGTGAAACAATATTAGAATAATTGGGGACCCACAAGAAAAAGAAAGAGAGAGAGAGAGGGACAGAAGGTATATTTGAGCAAATCATAACAGAACTTCCCTAACCTGGGGAAAGAAACAGGCATTTATATCCAGGAGGCACAGAGAACCCCTCTTGAAGTAAAAACAAACAAACAAACAAAACAAAACAAAACAAAACAAAAAAAGATCAATACAGTGACATATAATAGTGAGGTTGTAAATTTTAGAGATAAAGAGAAAATCACGGAAGCATCTCAAGATAAGAGGTTCTTAATCTACAAGGGTGGAAACATTAGCCTCACAGAAAACCAATCCATAGAGACCTGGCAGACCAGAAAGGGATGACATGATATATTCAGGGTACTAAATGAGAAAAACATGTAGCCAAAAATACTTTATCCAGAAAAGCTGTCATTCAGAAGGGTAGGAGAGATAAAGAACTTCCAGGACAAACAGAAACTGAAAGAATACGTGACCATCATAACAGCTCTGCAAGATATATTAAGGGGGGCCTTGTAAGCAAAGAGAGAGCCCAAGAGTAACATAGACCAGGAAGAAACAGATGTAATCTACAGAAATAATGATTTTATAAGTAATAGAGTGAAACTAAATGCATATCTTTAGTACTCTGGATGTAAATGGACTAGATGTGCCAATCAAAAGACACAGGGCATCAGATTAGATAAAAAAGCGAGACCTATCCATATGCTATCTACAAGAGACTCATTTTAGCCCCAAAGACACCTCCAGATTGAAAGTTAGGGGGTAGAAAGGCAACTATAATGCCAGTGGGCATCAAAATAAAGCTGAGGTAACAATTCTCATATCAGGCAAATTAGATCTCAAGCCAAAGACTTTAGAAAGGGATGAAAAGGGACACTATTTCAAACTTCAATGGTCTATCCAACAAGAAGATCTAATGATTATAAATATTTATGTTCCTAACTTGGGAACAGCCAATTATATCAACTAATGAATAACTTGGCAAATTAAAGAAACACATTGATAACAATACAGTAATAGTAGGGAATTTCAACAACCCACTCACGGAAATAGACAGATAATACAAGCAGAAGATCAACAAAGAAACAAGGGACACACTGGACCCAATGGGCTTCACAGTTATATACAGAACATTCCATCTTAGAGTGTCCCATACACAGTCCTCTTGAGTGCACATGAACATTGTCCAGAATAAATCACATACTGGGTCACAAATCAGATCTCAACCAATACCAGAAGCTTGGGATTATTCCCTGCATATTTTCAGACCACAATGCTTTGAAACTTGAACTCAGTCACAAGAGGAAATTTAGAAGGAACTCAAATACTTGGAGGTTAAAGAGTGTCCTAAGGAATGAATGGGTCAACCAGGATATTAAAGAATTTTTTAAAAATTCATGGAAACAAATGAAAATAAAAACACAACTGTTCAAAACCTTTGGGATGCAGCAAAGGTAGTCCTGAAACTATTATAGCAACATAAGCCTTTCTCAAAAAACAAGAAAGGTCTCAAACACACAACAAAAACTTACATCTAAAAGATCAGGGGACAGAACAGAAAATGAAGCCTAAACCTAACAAGAGAAAAGAAACAATAAAGATCAGAGCAAAAATCAATGAAGTAGAAATCAAAAGAACAGTAGGACAGACCAATGAAACTAGGAGCTGGTTCTTTGAAAGAATTAATAACATCAATAAACCCTGAGCTAGACTTATCAAAAACAAAAGAGAAAGGACCCAAATTAATACAATTATGAGTGAAAAGGAGAGGTCATGACCAACACCAAAAAAAATATGAACAATTTTAAGAGCATGTTGTAAGCAATTATATGTCAACAAATTAGGCTATCTGGAAGAAAGGGATACAGTCATAGAAACTTATAAACTATCAAAACTGAAACAGGAAGAATAGGAAACTTAAACAGACCCATAATGAGCAAGGAAATTGAAGCAGTAATCAAAAATCACCCAACAAACCAAAGTCAGGGCCAAATGGCTTCCCGTGGGAATTCTACCAAACATTTAAAGAAGAACTAATACCTATTCTTCTGAAGATGTTTCAAAAAATAGAAATGGAAGGAAAAATTCCAAACTTGTTCTACGAGATCAGCTTCACCTTGATCCCAAAACCAATGACCCTATCAAACAGAATTACACTTATCATCTGCCCAGTGAGGTTTTCTATCTCTTTTCATTTCTACCTTTTATTTCTCTTCTAACTCCCTTTGTTTTGTCTACTTTGTGGACTTTGGCCTCCTCTGAAACTGGTGTACTATTCTTGGCATTGAAATGCAAAGATGATACTCATGGTGGCAGTAGTCACAGTTGAACTGAAAGTTTCTATTTTAATATTCTTGTTGCAACCAAACCAACATGAGTTCACTCCTTGGTGAATCAGAAGCTGTACTAGATTGAGTTGTTCTACAAAGTAGACTTTTATTTGCAGTAAATAAGTAGATCATGAGGAATGGTTTCCAAAGCCATGACTCCTCAAGAGAGGGTGAGTAGGTTCCTTTTATTTAGGATTAGGATAAAGAAGTCTTAGATAGAGAAGTCTTCTCATCCTATGTAAAAATGGGCGTAAGGTCACACATGTGCCTTAAGGAAAAGTGTCTATACATATATATGAGGCTGAGGCTCCCTCGCCTTAAGTGGGGATTTTAGAATTAGAATGAGGTAAAGGTAATTGTAGGTCACTCAGAGGTCACTCCATGGTCCATCTGTGCAGGCATGAGTCAGGCTTACCTCAAAATGTCTGGGTGTTCTCTGCTGGTGGGAAGTTTTGTCAGGGCAGTTGCCGCCACCTGAGGGGTAGTTTTGGGTTTCATTTGCCTGAGTCAAGAGGAAAGCCAAAAGGAAGAGCTTAGGGGAAAATTTAAAACAAAGTTTAGTGAGTACAAGGAGGTGGGCAGTAAAGGCCAGGCCTTGGGGTCTAGCTGGTGACCTTGTCACAGAGACAAAGGTTGGCCATAAATAAAGAAAATTATTTCATATTGTTTATTGTAGAACCACAGGAATTGGGTGCCAGTGAGATTTGCTATGAAAACTCACCTCTTTCTTTTTCTTCTGTTTCCCTTCTTTCTGTCTTGGTTCCTTTTATTCCCTTCTCTCAGTAGGGTGGATATGTTTCATTGCTAGATTTGCAATAATTAAAATGTCATTGATCAAAAATGTTCCCTAACATGAGGTTCACTGTGCCACTCAGGTAATTAGTGTTCTGTGAGTTTTCTGTCCTGTTCCCAATGATGACGGAGAGGGGAACATGGTGGACCGCAAAGAAAGAAGTGTATAGTATGTCATTTTGTGGTAATTGACCTTCATTATTTCCTATATTGACCATGGCATTCGAATTCAAAACCTGTTCCAATTGTGTTGCAGTCTTTTATTTGATTTTATTAATCGCAGATTAAATTGATAAAAATGGACACTTGTTTTGACAGATACCTTTCCAACTTAACCTACTCTATTATCTCTGTTACTTGTTATGTAGAATGGTTAGGAATACCAATAAAATGGATTAAAGAATTAAAATTGATTGAACACCAGGAGCTTATGTTGATTATGAAATCCTGGGAGTGGTTAGTACTTAACATGGGACCTTTCTGTCCTTCTCTCTTGTTTTCCATGTTGTCTACCAATTGTCCTCCCTGAGGACTGGACAGCTGATTTTCCTTTATATGGATAAATTCAGATTTCAGAGGAATGGACCATCTAGTTACCATTCCTCAAAATTCTCCCACTGTATTCCATCCCACCACATTTACTTGTACTCCAAGTCCAGAACAGTTCACAGCCACACCTTGACCTTCCTTCCTACCAGTAACTACCAATCTGCCTGATGATGTCCTTCTGAATCTTTTACATCAACTCCCCTTACTATTCAATCACAGCTCAACCTTTAGCTCTCTGCTGCTCTACTTTCTTCTGTTGTTCCTCCTGGACCTTTTCTTCCTTCCTTCCCTCTCCATACAGAGGTTTCAAGATGCTTCACTGAAAAAGGAACCCTCATGTGCTATTGGTTAGAATGTAAATTGGTACAGCCACTATGGAAAACAGTATGGAGGTTCTTCAAAAGTTAAAAATAGAACTATAATGTGATTCAGTAATTTTATTTCTCGGTAATTTTACTTTTGGGTATTTGTCCAAAGGAAATGAAATTACTTTCTCATGGAGCTATCTGTACCCCTATGTTCATAGCAGTATTATTTATCATAGCCAAGACATGGAAACCACCTAAGTGCCCACTGATGGATGAAAGGATAAAGAAAATGTCACACACACACACACACACACACACACACAGAGGAATGGTTCAGCATTAAAAAAGGATCTTGTCACTTGTGACAACCTGGATTACATCTGAGGGCATTATGCTAAGTGAAACAAGTTAGACAGAGAAAGACAAACACTATAGGATCTCACATGTGGAATCTAAAAAAAGCCAAACTCATTGAAACAGAGTAGATTGGTGGTTGCAAGGGGCTGGGGAGTAGAAGAAATAAGGAGATGCTTGTCAAAAGGTATAAACTCCCAGTTATAAGAGAAATAATAACGTCTGGAGACCTAATGCACAACATTGGTAATTAACATAGCTAATTAACATTAACTTGTTAATAACACAATATTAAATAATTGAAAGTTGCTAAGAGGATAAGACAATAGATTTTAAATACTGTCACCATAACAATACCCCAAAAAAAGGTAATTATGTGAGGTGAAGGATGTGCTAACTAACCTTATCATGGTAGTAGCGATTTCACAATATATACATGTATCAAATCATATTGTACACCTTAAAATTACAGTGTTTTGTATCAGTTATATCACAATAAAGTTGGGGGGGATGCTCCATCTAACCCATTCTATTTTAGCATCTTCAACCTTCATATTTAATTTTTCTTCTGTACCTCTCCCTCCTCAATCCTCCCCATATAGAAGGAGAATCTTCTTTGCATCTCTGACACGTCAGCTGCAAACTTAGCTCCATCTAGGACTTACCTTTCTGTTTCCCTCTTGTTTCTGAAGAAAGCGGCTCTTCTTCCAGCAGAGCCAGTGAGGATATGAGGCTCCACCACTCCCTCCTCACATTTCCTTCACCAACAGCCCCCACTTGGGCTTAAGATCCTATCTCTGGATGCTGTAGGAGCTACATGAGAAGGTAGTAAGACAAGAGAAAAATGGGGGGGGGGGCTGCTACTTTCAATAGGTGATGTTGGGTGATGTACACCCTCTCTCTAAGGAGGGGGACATTTGAATAGAGGCTGTGAAGACAGTGAAGGAATGAGCTGCCTAACACTGGAGAAGCACATTTCAGGGAAACCACAGAGAAAATGGAAATGCTCAGCGGCAGGAAGATTCTCAGAGACTTGGAAGGATGGCAAGGAGGCTGAGGTGGTTGGGGCACAGGCAAGAGGGAGACAGTTCAGTTTTGTATCCCTAGTGATCAGAACTGTCCCTGCTCAATAAAGATCGAATGAATGAACAAATGAATGGGGCAATGAGTGATTGTAACATTTTCTTCTCCTTTGCCTTGTCTCAGTGGGGACCAGATATAAGAGGAGCCCAGGACCCCTGGTGAATCTAGAATCCAGAAATGGTGGGTTCTACTTTTCACCAGATAGAAGGGTCTTAGGAATGAATCCCAGGCCATAGCTTCCTGCCGGTTCCACTCAGTGAGAGGGGATGCGGGCCAGCCCTTCCTCTGTCTATGCTGAGTCCTGCTAGGTAGGGGGTTGACCTCTCGTATGACGTGGTGTTTCTCCTTGGCCGTCCATGATTTGTAGGTGCCTTCCTGGTACAGGGAACTGAAGATCTGAAGTCACCACCCGCCGTGGGCTGAAACCCAGAGGTGTTGCTGATTGGTTTGAGTTTGCTTCATGCAGTAAGAGTGTCAACCTGCCTGTGAGCAAGGAGGCTGGCTGGGTTGCCCTGTTCAGCTTTGCCTTTCACACAACTTTCTGACACTAGCCTTCACTCTGCCACACTGGGATTTCTTTTATGTCACAGATACTGCTTTTTCCTTGCACTAATGACAGGAAGTAGCTAACTTCTTCCTGAGACTGAGAATGCCTGGGGCAGTGAGTTCAAGGCCAGCCCTGTGATGAGCAGGGACCTGGGCAGCCCTGCTATGTAGTCACGGTGGGAAGAGTGGGCAAAGATGCTCGTGACCAGACAAATCGCACACAGTAGGACCAGAGCCCCAGGGTGACTGAGCTTCCTTAGAGGTCCTGGATTCTTGAGAGCAGATCATAGCCTGGGAGAAGGCACGGCCTCACAGCCTATGGAGAAGGGAGCATTAGAACTGGGTCCTAAATGTGAACCAAATGTGGTGAAGGCAACATAAGAAGAAAATGAGTAGAGAGAAGCAACACACAGAAAGGGTACAAAGTACAAAGCATCTTTGGAGTGTGTGCTGAGAGGGTCACATTAGAAAGAGACTAGAAGTGGGGGGTGGGCAGAAGCAGGAGGACCCAGACAGAAGAGGCCTTGCCAGGTCCCCGCAGAGCACCTGCAAGCTTTATCTAGGCCTGGGTTTGAGACTCGTCTCTGCCTCGTCTTAGCTATGACTTGAGGCTTGCCCCTTACCCCATCTAAACTTCAGTTTCCATATTTGTAAAAGGGGGCATGATAATACTGATTTGAAGATTAAATAAGAAGTTGCATAGGGGCATGTGGGTGGCTCAACTGGTTAAGCATCTGCCTTCAGCTCAGGTCTTGATCTCAGAGTCCTGAGTTCGAGCCCTGCATCAGCAGGGAGCCCGCTTCTCCCTCTCCCTCTGCCAAATGTTTGCCTGCTTATTCTCTCTCTCTCTCTCTCTCTCAAATAAATAAATAAAATCTTTTTTTTAAAAAAGAAACTGCTTGTGAAATTACTTGGAGCATGATTGGAATGCACTATTATCATACTTATTATTAATCTTACATTTTTGGTGTGAACTCAGAGACTTCTTACAAAGGTCATCCTCATAACCAGGCTGGGCTGAATAGAGTTTCTCCATCTCCTCGGATGACTCCCAGGCACCAAGCTCTCATCTCAACCTTGTTCTCCATCTTGGCTGGCATTCTTTTTCTTGTCTGGATCCCTCTCCTTTCCTCTTTTCTGTCTTTGAGGTTGTCAGTGTCGGTCTGTCTGCCATTTTGAGTTCTGTCTGGTTGTGACCAGTGTAGGATGCTCAGCTGCCCACCAGCGGACATCCCTGACCAAGACTGGCCTCAGTGCTGGCTAGCTGTCTTGTAAAAGGAAGGTTGCAGAGCTCGTTTGGGTGCTACTTCTGGCTGCTACTCGTAGTCCTCTCCTCCTTCCTCCTTCCTCCTTCCTCAGGAGGCTGCCACTCACACTCCATTTCCTTCCAGGACCTGTGCTAAGCCTTTAGTCATGTCGAACTGGACAGTCCTTCAGCAAATTAACTTGCCATTCAGCTGTTTAAACGTCCTTTCTCAGCAGGACTCACACAAGTCGTGTAGTTGATGCTCTATGGCTCAGCAAAGCATGTGGGGGTCTCTAGAAGGCAGCTAACCAGAAGATACAATTATTAGACTTGCAAAGGATATTCTTTAGATTTTAAGGATTTAAACCTGGTGAGTCTTCTGAGGAGGGTTCCTTTACCTAAAAATCCTATATCATGAGAGGATTGCAAAAGTGTAAGACTGAGAGGAGGAGAGTTTAGATGAGCTCTGTGGCCTCGGGGGAGATTGGCTTGTTCCCTCAGCTTTATGTCTCTGTACACTTTTTACTTGAGAGCACTAGCACACGGAGGACAAGATCCAGGGTGGGTTTAATGGAAGGGGACCAAGAAAGATATTCAGTTGGCCTTTCTTGCAGATCTTAAGGCAGACAGGAGAAAGGAGCCCTGTAACCTGTTCTGTCCGGGGAAGTGGACTACCCCAGGCGGGCACTTCCTTGGAAGCTGTGGTGATGACAAGTGCTCCATTCACGGACTTAAGAGTTTGAGGTTCTGGCTCTCTTTAATATCGACGATTTGGTTGGAAGTAAGGTAATATGAAAAATTACTTTGTACATGGATAGCACACAGACCTCAAGGGCGGAAGCTGCAGCTGGGCCTAATCGCTGAAACAAAAGCTAGACTCTCCTTAAGCATGAGCATCCTTTCCATGTCTCTGCTACGATTGCTCGCTTCCGTCTTCGCTCCTGGCAGGAGCAGTACGTGATATTATAATCAACCTAAGTCCACACACATGCGTTTCTGTGCTATCGCAGAGCCACTCAGATTTTAATTTATTCATAACCAAGTTTGTTCTGAAGGGAATTGACGTGGGTCAGTTTTGTGTTTCTCACAGTCCTTTATCCACACTCTCCCATCACACACGACTCTCTGGACTTTGCTGTGGAGCTCAGGCATGTGGCTTATGTCCCCTCGACACGGAAGGCTCATTGAGGCCACATCGACAGCGTCGTCTTTGCCCCTTCCACCGTGCCCAGATTAGGAGTGGGCAAGCTAGACAAACAGGAAGAGGGGTTTCTAGAGCCAGTTCATTGAGGAGTCCTCAAACGTGTGCCAAGTCAAGGGGATTAAAAAATAAAGGTAGAGGGATCCCTGGGTGGCGCAGCGGTTTGGCGCCTGCCTTTGGCCCAGGGCGCGATCCTGCAGATCCGGGATCGAATCCCACGTCGGGCTCCCGGTGCATGGCGCCTGCTTCTCCCTCTGCCTGTGTCTCTGCCTCTCTCTCTCTCTCTCTCTGTGACTCTCATAAATAAATTTTAAAAAAATTTAAAAAAATAATAAATAAATAAATAAATAAATAAATAAATAAATAAAGGTAGAGCTGAGGTCAAAAGCCAATCAATACTAGGTTATGCTTCAGTCTCAGTCACCAGGATCATGGTAAGTGAGTGGTGAAGATGGGGTGGAAGTAGAGAAAGCGAATCAGGAGAATCAAGGTGAGACTAGGAGGGTAGACAAGCTGAACCCCATTCCTTGGCAACCGTTTTATGCTACTAGGGCAAGAGGTCTGCTGAAAGATGCCGCAAGAGACCACAGCCAGCGCTGGTGAGTCCCTGGCCCCTAATGAGTGTTTACCAGATGGGTAGGCTGGAAAAGAATATTCATAGTCTACACTGGACATTTTTGACAAATAGAGCTATTTTTTTTTCCTACAGTGGCTGGGATTTACTATAAATTTATCTTATTTCTTGAGAGTCTTGGTTTTAAGATTTTATTTATCTGTTTGACAGGGAGAGAGAGCGCACAGAGGGAGGGAGCAGGCAGAGGGAGCAGGAGCAGGAGGCTCCCCATGGGGCAGGGAGCTCTACGTAGAACTCAGTCCCAGGACCCTGGGATCTTGGCTTGAGACAAAGCTGACACTTACCTGACTGAGCCAACTCGGTGCCCTCATTTTTTGTTTTTTTATGTAGGCCCCACATATAGCATGGAGTCCAACATGGGGCTTGAATTCAGAACCCTGAGATCATGAATCAGATGCTCCACCAACTAAGCCACCCAGGTGCCTCTCTTGAGGTGTTTTTAATTCATTTATACTGTTTGTTAAATAATAATAGCAGCTATCTGGGTGATTATGGTATGATAGACTACTTGATCTAACCTCAGCTCTGACTCTTTCTTGGTCTGTGACACTGGACACATTAACTTAATCTTTCAAAGCCTTGATTTCTTTAACTGTAAAATGATGGTGGAATGATTTAATCCATCGGAATACAGAGGAGATCAAGGGAAATAATGGATATGAGTTATTTATCAAAATGCCTGGAATGTTAATTTCCTAACAGATATTAACTATTATTATTGTAAATAAGTCTTTGGGAAGGTGTAATAATTAATTTTATGTGTCAGCCTGACTGGAATAAGGAATGGCCAAAGAGCTGGTAAAACATAATTTCTGGGTGTATCTGTAAAGGTGTTTCGAGAAGAGATTAGCATTTGGCTCAATAGGCTGAATAAAGAAGATTCACCCTCACCAATGTGGGTGAGCATCATCCAATCTGTTGCAGGGTCCAAAAAAAAAGGCAGAGAAAACGCGAACTCTCAGTTCTCGAGTTTTGATGTCCACCTTCTCCTGGCCTCAGACAGTGGTGCTCCCACTTTTCAGTTCCTGAGACTCTGGGACTTATATGGGCACCTCCCCACCAGATTCTCAGGCCTTCAGCTTCATTCTGGGGGTTATAAAGCAGCTCCCCTGGGTCCCAGGCATTGGGACTAAATTATTGGATTGTTTGTTTCTTTGCTGTTGAGTTTAGGAAGTTCTTTATAGATCTTGGATACTAGCCCTTTGTCTGATGTGTCGTTTGCAAATATCTTCTCCCATTCTGTAGGTTGTCTTGCACTTTTGTTGACTGTTCCCCTTGCTGTCAAGAAGCTTTTTATCTTGATAAAGTCCCAATAGCTCATTTTGGCATTTGTTTCCCTTGCCTTCCTGGATGTATCTTGCAAGAAATTGCTGTGACCAAGTTCAAAAAGGGCGTTGCCTGTGTTCTCCTCTAGGATTTTGATGGATTCTTGTCTCACATTTTAGCCTTTCATCCATTTTGAGACTACATTTGTGTATGATGTAAGAAAATGGTCCAGTTACTTTCTTCTACATGTGGCTGTCCAATTTTCCCAACACCATTTCTAGAAGACTGTCCTTTTTCAAGTGGATACTCTTTCCTGCTTTGTCAAAGATTAGATTTTGTGCCAGTGCCACACTGTCTGGATGATTACAGTTTTGTAATACAGCTGGAAATCCGGCATTGTGATGCCCCTGGCATTGGTTTCTTTTTCAATATTCCTCTGGCTATTCGGGGTCTTTTCTGGTTAGAATCAATTGTTCCAGCTCTGTGAAATAAGTCGATGGTACTTTGATAGAAATTGCATTCAGTGTGTAGATTGCTCTGGGCAGCATAACATCTTCACAGTATTTATTCTTCCAGTCCATGAGCATGGAATGTTTTTCCATTTCTTAGTGTCTTCCTCAATTTCTTTCATGTGTGTTCTGTAGTTTTTAGAGTACAGATCCTTTCCTACTTTGATTAGGTTTATTCCTAGGTAGGTTATGGTTTTTGGTACAACTGTAAATGGGATCAATTCCTTAATTTCTCTTTCTTCTGTCTCACTGTTAGTGTATAGAAATGCAACTGTTTCCTGTGCATTGATTTTATACATGGCCACATTGCAGAATTGCTGTATGAGTTCTAACAATCTTGTGGTGGAGTCTTTTGGATTTTCCTCATAAAGTATCATATTATCCGTGAAGAGTGAGAGTTTGACTTCTTTGCCAAGTTAAATGCCTTTTATTTCTTTTTGTTGCCTGATTGCTGAGGCTGGGACTTCTAGGACTATGTTGAATAGCAGTGGTGAGAGTGGACACCCCTGTTTCTGATCTTAGGTGAAAGCTCTCAGTTTTTCCCCATTGAGATGATATTCGCTGTGGGCTTCTCATAAATAGCTTTTAAGATGCTGAGGAATGTTCCCTCCATCCCTACACCCTGAAGAGTTTTGATCAGGAATGGATGCTGTAGTTTGTCAAATGTTTTCTCTGCATCAATTGAGAGGATCACATGGCTCACGTCCTTTCATTTATTAATGTTCATTGACTTGCAAAAGCCAAACCATCCTTGCAGTCCAAGAATAAATCCCACTTGGTCATGGTGAATAATCCTTTTAATGCACTGTTGGGTCCTACTGGTTAGTACCTTAGTGAGCATTTGGCACCCATGTTCATCAGGGATACTGGTCTGTAATTCTCCTTTTTGGGGGGGGTCTTTTTCTGGTTTGGGGATCAAAGTAATGCTGGCCTCAGAGAACAAGTTTGGACATTTTCCTCCCATTTCTATTTTTTTGAAACAGCTTTAGAAGATTAGGTTTTAATTCTTCCCTAAATGTTTGGTAGAATTCCCATGGGAAACCATTTGGTCCCGGATTCTTGTTTCTTGGGAGATTTTTGATTACTGCTTCAATTTCCTTGCTGGTTATGGGTCTGTTTAAATTTTCTATTTCTTCCTGTTTCAATTATGGTAGTTCATACGTTTCTAGGAATGCATCCGTTTCTTCCAGATTGCCTAATCTGTTTGCATATAGTTGCTCATAATCTGTTCTTAAAATTGTATATTCTTGGTGTTGGTCATGATTGCCCCTCTTTAATTCATGATTTTATTAATTTGGACCCTTCTCTTTCTTTTTGATAAGTCTGGCTGGGGGTTTACTGACAAAAAATGGAATTTTGGAGAGTTTGTCCTGGGTCTGTTTTCTGAGATTACAGACAATTCCTATGAATTTTACCTTCAAATGCATATTTTGCAGTATGTACTGGTTTTCATTGGCTACTGGCATGCAGAATTCTCTTTTCCTGATGATTTCACAGTCTTTTTTAGATACTAATGTCTAAACCTGCATTCAATGCACATGCAATTATCCCCAATTATCCTCAACTTCCTTTTGTTATCTCTTATGCAGGATTCACAATAGCTTCTATTTTCAGTTGCAGAACCTTATATATAACTAATTCATATGCATGCTGAAAGGTCTAGGAAAAAGGCTGATCATTATTTATTTGAGGGAAAGGTGATAAAATATCTTACATTGCTGCTAATTATTGATGCTACAAAAAGACAGTGGTTATAATGGAGACATTATGTCACAAAGACTTTACGTATGATAATGAGCATCTACCATAAACATGATGAGGCACAACCAGCCCTTTGGCCAATAACTAGCCACCTGTGACTCAAGACATCCAACAATATTTTCCTATTGTGGTTTTTATTTCTTTTTTTTTATTTCTTTTTTCTTTTTAAGGATCATACAATCATACATATTGACAGTAGACAATTTGCCACATATAAAATATATAAAGGAGAAAATAAATCTTCCAATAAATATAGCTATTGTTAATTTTTTTCTTAATCTTTGGAGAAATATGAATATGTATACATATTATTTTTATGAAACTGTTACTCAGTTTTAATTGATAAATTTTTACATTTTATCTGCCCTTTTCAACCTCCACAGCAGCAAGTATTAGACTATCTCCTCCGTGAGGATCCTGGTTTTTTTTCTTTAAGATTTTATTTATTTATTCATGAGAGACACAGAGAGAGAGGCAAAGACACAGGCAGAGGAAGAAGCAGGCTTCCCGCAAGGAGCCTGATATGGGACTTGATCCCCAATCCCAGGATCACACCCTGAGCAGAAGGCAGACCCTCAACTGTTGAGCCAGGCGTCCCAGGATTCTATCTGTTACGGAGAAATGTCCTCATTTTTAAATAACAAATGAGATGTATTATCTCCTGGCAGAAAAACAAACACATAGATCAATGGAACAGAATAGGGAACCCAGAAATGGACCCTCAACTCTATGGTCAACTAATATTCGATAAAGAAGGAAAGACTATCCACTGGAAAAAGGACAGTCTCTTCCATAAATGGTGCTGGGAAAATTGGGCAGCCATGTGCAGAAGAATGAAACTAGACCATTCTCTGACACCAGACACCATGATAAACTCAAAATGGAAGAAAGATCTACATGTGAGACAAGAATCCATCAGAATCCTAGAGCAGAACACAGGCAACACCCTTTTTGAACAGCAACTTCTTGCAAGATACATCCATGAAGGCAAGGGAAACAAACACAAAAATGAACTATTGGGACTTCATCAGGATACAAAGCTTCTGCAGAGCAAAAGAAACAGTCAACAAAACTGCAAGACAACCTACAGAATGGGAGAAGATATTTGCAAATGACATAGCAGATAAAGGGCTAGTATCCAAGATCTATAAAGAACTTGTTAAACTCAACAGCAGGGATCCCTGGGTGGCGCAGCGGTTTGGTGCCTGCCTTTGGCCCAGGGCGCGATCCTGGAGACCCGGGATCGAATCCCACATCAGGCTCCAGGTGCATGGAGCCTGCTTCTCCCTCTGCCTATGTCTCTGCCTCTCTATCTCTCTCTCTCTCTGTGACTATCATAAATAAATAAAAATTAAAAAAAAAAAAAAACTCAACAGCAAAGAAACCAACAATCCAATCATGAAATGGCCAAAAGGCATGAACAGAAATTTCACCAAAGAAGACCTAGACATGGCCAACACGCACATGAGAAAATGCTCCGCATCACTGGCTACCAGGGAAATACAAATCAAAACCACAATGAGATACCACCTTACATCAGTGAGAATGGGGAAATGGATTTACCCCAAAGAATCAGATGCAGTGAAACGCCGGGACACCTGTACCCCAATGTTCACAGCAGCAATGTCCACAATAGCCACACTGTGGAAGGAGCCTCGGTGTCCACCGACAGATGATAGATAAAGAAGATGTGGTCTATGTGTACAGTGGGATATTCCTCAGTCATTAGAAACTATGAATCCCACCATTTGCTTCAATGTGGATGGAACTGGAGGGTGTTATGCTGAGTGAAGTAAGTTGGACAATCATTACATGGTTTCACTCATATGAAAAATATAAAAATAGTGAAAGAGAATAAAGGAGAAAGGAGAGAAAATGAGTGGGAAAAATCAGAGAGGGTGAGAGACCATGAGAGACTCCTAACTCTGGGAAACAAACAAAGGGTGATGGAAGGGGAGGTGAGTGGGGGGTTGGGGTGACTGGGTGACAGGCACTGAGGGGGGCACTTGATGGGATGAGCACTGTGTTATGCTATATGCTGGCAAATCGAACTCCAATTAAAAAAATACACACAAAAAAAGTGATGTATTATCTTATGGCCTTAATAAGATTAAGAAAGATATTGCCGTGATTTTGAATCACATGCCTCAGAGATTTATAGAAGATCTCAAATAACATTTCTTAACTGAACAAACATGATACTTATTGATACGGTTTAGATACCATAATTTTTTTCAAATATATATTTTTTATTTATTTATTCATGAGAGACAGAGAGAGAGGCAAAGACACAGACAGAGGGAGAAGCAGGCTCCATGCAGGGAGCCCGATGTGGGACTCGATCCCAGAACCCTGGGATCATGACCTGAAGGCAGATGCTCAATCACTGAGCCACCCAGGGGCCCCGACCATAATTTTTTAAAAGAGCTAAACTGAGGTGAAAAACAACTTGACCACTAAAAGTCTGACTACTCATAATGATTTTTCCTTGCTTTAGGCAACAGAAATAATTCAGCACTGTGCATGTATTTAAAAACCACATCAGGGCAGCCTGGGTGGCTCAGTGGTTTAGCACTGCCTTCAGCCCAGGGCATGACCCCGGGGTCCCAGGATCGAGTCCCAGGTCAGGCTCCCTGCATGGAGTCTTCTTCTCCCTCTGCCTGTGTCTCTGCCTCTCTCTCTCTCTCTGTCTCTTGTGCATAAATAAATAAAATCTTTTTTAAAAATAAAAAATAAAAATCAAACTGCACTTCAGTGAAAAATCTCTTTAGTTTCCAGGTCCAATTTTCATTGGAATATCCACTACAATCTGCTACAACCACAAAACACTTTAATGATATTTCTGATCATCTATAGTTTGAATTATTCCTTTTAATCTGTAGAAATAAAGAATCAGAAGAAAATCAGCTGGAATTGGAATCTATTTCCCTACATATAAATCCATTTGTGAAATATTAAAATCATACTGTTTCTTATGCTGAGATATAATAATACCTTTAAGAGGTTGCTGTGTAAATTAAATTTTCTGATGAATATATTTTAATTCTACAGTGAGCATGTGTAACCAGTGTTTGTATGTGATCTACATCAATGAGAAAGTTTTGCTGAGAAGCAGGGCATCAAGAGACAAGATTTATTTAAGAAGATTAATGGGGAAAAAAGTGATCAAATTTCGTGATTTTACCTAACTGAAAATTAAGAGTTCATGATAGTCTCCTGTGAAAGTTCATGGTTGAAATCTGCTAACTGGAGTGAGGGGAACCAGGATGGTGAGCACAGAAGGGAGTGAAGGTTTCAGCAAGGGATAAAATAATACATGAATAACATGGAAATGGGCAGCAATACTTCCCTTGTTATGAACTAACTAAAGGCTATAAATGATTATCTGAGATAAAAATTATACCAGTGATTCTACTAAAGATCACAGAGAAAAGATAGGTTAATTTCTACTCTTAAACTTCTCTTCTGAAATCTAAGACTATAGTAACACATATGGAATATTTTGGAAATACACATCATAACTTTTATTCCTCATTATTTTGAACTTTTAAATGACATTTAATCTAATAAAGAGGAGGAGCATTCCCTTGTGGATTTACCTTGTCTTCTGATTCATTTGGTGTTTGAATGGTGTTTCCCATTTATTTCACTTATATAATGTATCTAATAGGAATGCCAAATCTTTCTTTCTTTATTACTATGAACATGGCTCCCTGGCTCTGGCTCATACCATAAAATTTCTGAGTAGCCCCTAAATCTCGGGCTTGCAGCCATGCTGACCACTGAGATGAATGAACACCTATCTCTTGGTGTAATCCAGATTGCCCGAACTTGGGAGATAGTTTTTCCCCTTCCTGTCTGCCTTCCTCAAAAACTGGAATTCCTACCAGGTGTCAAGAATCTACTTAATGCTGGGAATATGTTGGGAATTAAGTGGCATGAGGGATATAGTTATTTATAAATAACTGTAGGATTGTAATATTGTGATTTATAACAAGAAATATATAATACATATGTGGTTTTCACCCTCAGTCCTTGACACAGAGCTTCTAAAACCCTTGCAAATTCCCAAATGATAATTGCACTACACGCATCTTGCTTTCTTTTTTTTTTTTTTTAAGATTTATTTATTCATGAGAGACACAGAGAAAGAGAGGGGCAAAGACACAGGTAGAAGGAGATGCAGGCTCCCCGCAGGAAGCCCAATGGGGGACTTGATCCCGAATCCCGGGATCACGCCCACCCTGAGCCAAAGGCAGACACCCAACTGCTGAGCCATCCAGGCATCCCAAGCATCTTGTTTTCTAATGAGAAGACTCTGGATGGGCTTCTAGATGGCTCCCAGGTGGAGGATATTCACCAGAAGGACAAAAACATGATTAGAAGCTTGGAAATTTCAGTCCTATACTCCAACCTCCAGAGAGGAAGGGAGCTGGAAATGGAGTTAGTGATTGATCATGCTTATGTGAGGAAGCCTTCATAAAATCTCCATAGTATGGAGTTAGAGTTTCCAGGTTGGTGAACACACCCATATACCAGGAGGATGATGCACCCCAACTCCATGGGGCCAGAAGCTCCCTCTCAGGAGACTCTCAGACCTCACTCTACATATGTCTTCTTCTGGCCATTCACCTGTATCCTTTGCCATATCCATTATTATATGTAAGTTGATAAACATAAGTGTTTCCCTAAGTTCTGTAAGCTGCTTTAGCAAATCAACAGACCTCAAGAGAAGAGTAATGGGGACCCCAGATTTGCAGCCAAGTGGGCAGAAGTTGTAGGTAACCTGGGGACATACTACTTGCAGGTGGCATCCGCAGTATGGGGCAGTTTCCTGAAACTGAACCCTTAACCTGTGGAATTTGAAGCTATCCCCAGGCAGACAGTGTCAGAGTTGAGTTAAATTGTGAAATAACCAGCTGAAGTCACAGAGAATTGCTTAGTAGGGGAAAGCCCCAAACATTTGGTGTCAGAAGTGTTGTTAAGTGTGGTAGTAGATGAGCATAAAGAAGACAGGAAGGAGGAGGAGAGACTGTTTTTCTGTTTATAAGGATTGTGTGAAAAAAATGCTTTTAAAAAGCTTCAAGAATTTTGAGAGTAGACAGTTCCTCAGATCTGTTCATGTTGGTGTTAAAAAAAAATGGGCATTTGGAAATTATTTCTAAGGTACTCAACTCCACTCAATATAGAAACTAGACTAGTTCTAATTAGTCCTTCCAGATATTTTCACAAGGTCACTCCATCCCTTTTCTGATGGTTGCAAAAATCCCATACTTTATAGGAAAACTCAAAACAAAAAGAATTGTCTTGCAATTACATCTCTGCTACATTTTTGCAGCTAAACATTATAATGAATGTATCTAAAACATGGTATATTCTAGATCAATATGGCCTCCTCAAGGTCTGCATTGGCCCACACCCACCTTCAGCTGCAGGGCCCACACTGCACAAGACATCTTGCCTTCCAAGCACTGCCTCAGTATTGGTGAAAAAGCAGCTTTATTAGGTATTTCAAATAACAACAGAAAATTAATCTCTTCAGCAAATGTCTTTCTTTTTTTAAAATATTTTATTTATTTATCTATGCATAAGAGATGCAGAGAAAGAGGCAGAGACACAGGCAGGGGGAGAAGCAGGCTCCATGCGGGGAGCTCAATGCGGAACTCGATCCCAGGATCACAACCTGAGCTGAAGGCAGATGCTCAACCACTGAGCCACCAGGTGTCACAAGTGTGTTTCTTTTAAATACATCTTGTAACAAATTACGTGTTTAATGCTTTCTGCTTAAACAGTATGTCATAATAAGATTTTCCCAAGTTTTCACTTTTCTAGCAATAATTAATGAAGTTTTTCAATAATAAAAATAGTAGAGATATGTCAAATGTAATTTTTCTTACAAGTCTACCATACAAAAATGGGAAAAGTGAAATAAAGTTAAGACAGAAGAAAATCCATACATTTATCACTCAGAGGTAAATAGTAAAACTATCTTTCCATTTATTCTATTTTTATATAAGACTATATTCACATGTATATTAAAATAAACATAGGATGACATATACAGTCTTAAAATACATATTTACTATTTGCAATATTGGGAACTTATTCCTCTGCAACACCGTTCTAATGACCTTATAGCATGCCATGTTTTAGCATTAACCAATCCCCTTGTTGTTGTTGACATGCTTTGTTTCTCATTATTCACTAGCAGTGTACCCAGGGACTCAATTGCAAAAGAAATTTGGTACAGTTGTGGCTTTCTGCGGAAGAAAAATGGACCGAAAACAGTTTTCATAGAATTAAAGAAGTAGGCCCAGTTTTAATTGGATAAATAAAATGAATGAATAAAACAAACATTTCAGCAGTTTGTCAAGAGCTCTGGTGACAGAAAATAACATGAGGTTTTCATTTCGGTCCAAAACCCCAGGATATTGTCATAATTTAGTTAAGTGCTATACAAAAGTTTAGAATAATAATGTCATTATATCATTTAAAAGCATGTATTATATGTATCACATACTAATATATGTAATATTAATGTAATCAATATTTATAAATACTATGGACACTTGTTATAAAGCCTTTTTTATTGACATATTTTTATTGAAGTACAATTAGTATCCAATATTCTATTAGTTTGAGGTGTACAACATATTGATTCAACATTATTCAGTGCTCACCATGATAAGTGCAGTCCATACAATATGATCGTAAAATTATTGACTATATTTCCAATACTATACCTTTACTATACCTTTCATCTCTGCGACTTACTTATTTTATAACTGGAAGTTTGTACCTCTTACTCCCCTTTATCTATTTCACCCACCCCCCTCACTTACCTTCCCTCTGACAACCACCAGTTTGCTCTCTTTTATTTTTTTTTTTTGCTCTCTTTTATATTTGAGTTTGTTTTTGTTTTGTTTGTTTCTTTGTTAATTTGCTTTGTTCTTTTAGATTCCACATAGAAGTGAAATCACGTGGTATTTGTCTTTCACTGTGAATCTACAATCTCTATGTTCTTCAGAATATACGATCTTCATGATTTTTAAATTTTAAATCTCTTAGATTCAGTCCTGAAAAGATACACACACAATAAGGAAACAAACATTTACTTCAAGCATTTACTTACACCAAGCACACAGTTGGTAGCTGATTTACTGGACAGCTTACTATATGCTTACATTGGACTCTGTAACGTAAACTATTATATCAAGTTTCCAAGTGCATCTATTTGCAAAGAACACTCTCTTAAATAATTAATTTTATTATCATAATTAAACAAAGGCAAACAGGGATCCCTAGGTGGCGCAGCGGTTTGGCGCCTGCCTTCGGCCTAGGGCGCGATCCTGGAGACCCGGGATCGAATCCCACATAGGGCTCCCGGTGCATGGAGCCTGCTTCTCCCTCTGCCTGTGTCTCTGCCTCTCTCTCTCTCTCTCTCTCTCTCTGTGACTATCATAAATAAATAAAAATTAAAAAAAAAAAACAAAGGCAAACAAATCTATCACTATTCCGTGTGAGAAGAAAGAAAACATTAGCTGTTCAACTTTCTCTAGATAGAATAAAAACGTTTTGACAAAAGACAATACCAACCGCACAAACCCTTGAGCTCAACAAAAATAGCAAAAGTAAGACAGTAATGATCAAAACCTAGGAAGATAAACATAAAATAGTTTTCTCAAGTGTTTTTTAAGAAAACATTATTGTGCAGATGTTTTCAATAATCACTGGAGACTTTTTTCTCTAAATATTTAGCAATAAACTTATTTCTAACGTGGCTTTATAGTTTTATATTAAATAAATCCACCATATATGCTAATAATTTCCCTAATAAGGACTCATTTAACAACTGGGATCTGAAGCATTGAGTAATAATGAAATTGTCCCTTCTTAATTGTGTTTGTGCTTCAGAGTGACATGCTCAGAGGCACCGTTCCAAGGGAGAAATCAGAAGCAATTTCCTATAATCATGCTTTATTGAGATGAATGGCTGAAAAGAATGGACACAGTCAAGCATTTCCTAACATTTACTGACTGTGCAACTATCATGCTTTCATGTCAGAAAAGTCTGAGTTCTGATAAAGGAGTGTAATAATAAATTTTTAGAATACTTTTACAGTTCAAAATGCCTCCAAAGCCAATTACACACATGTGAAGATTCCTGATAAAATTTTATGGTCACAGAAGATAAGAATCTTGTCTTATAGCCTTACAAGTACATCTACATAAAAATATATAAAGTGGAAATCACTTTTATTTTATTTTTTAATTTAAATTCAATTTGCCAACATATAGGACATCATTAGTTTCAGATGCAGTGTTCGATAATTTATAAGTTACTTATAACATCAGTGCTCATCACATCACAGATCCTTCGTAATGTCCATGACCCAATTAACCCAACAAGCCACCCCCTGGCCCGCCAGCAACCCCGTTTGTTTCCCATAGTTGAGAGACTCTCATGGTTTCACTCTCTCTCTCTGATGACTTCCCATTCAGTTTTCCTTCCTTTCCCCTATGATCCTCGGTGCTGTTTCTTATATTCCACATGAGTGAAACCGTATGATAATTGTCTTTCTCTGAGCGAATTATTTCAATCAACATAATACCCTCCAGTCGCATCCGTGTTGATGTAAATGGTGGGAATTCATCCTTTCTGGTGGCTGAGTAATATCCCATTGTATGCATATACCATACCTTCTTTATTCATTCATCTGTCACCAGACATCTTGGCTCTTTCCTTTCCACAGTTTGGCTACTGTGGACATTGCTGCTATAAACATTGGTGCACGTGCCCATTCAGATCACTACACTTGTATTTTTGGGGTAAATACTTAGTAGTTCAATTGCTGGGTCATAAGGTAGCTCTATTTTTAACTTCTTGAGGAATCTCTGTACTGTTTTTTGAGTGGCTGCACCAGCTTGCATTCCCACCAACGGTGCAAGAGGGTTCCCCTTTCTCCACATCCTCTTCAATATTTGTTGTTTCTGTCTTGTTAATTTTAGCCATTCTGACAGGTGCAAATAGGTATCTTGTTGTGGTTTTGATTTATATTTCCCTGACGGCAAGTGATGTGGTGCATTTTTTCATGTGTCTGTTGGCCATGTCTGTGTCTTCTTTGGAGAAATGTCTGTTCATGACTTCCCCCCATTTCCTAGCTGAATAGTTTTTTTTGGGGGGAGGGGGTGTTGAGTTTCATAAGTTCTTTATAGATCTTGGATACTAGCCCTTTATCTGATGTGTCATTTGCAAATATCTTCTCCCATTCTGTAGGGTGTCTTGTAGTTTTGTTGACTATTTCCTTTGCTGTGCAAAAGCTTCTTATCTTGATGAAGTCCCAATAGTTCATTTTTGCTTTTGTTTCCCTTGCCTTCATGGATGTATCTTGCAAGAAGTTGCTGTGGCCAAGTTCAAAAAGGGTGTTGCCTGTGTTCTCCTCTAGGATTTTGATGGATTCTTGTCTCACATTGAGATCTTTCATCCATTTTGAGTTTATCTTTGTGTCTGGTGTAAGAGAATGGTCCATTCTTCTGCACGTGGCTGTCCAATTTCCCCAGCACCATTTATTGAAGAGACTGTCCTTTTTCCAGTGGAGAGTCTTTCCTGTTTTGTCGAATATTAGTTGACCATAGAGTTAAGGGCCCATCTCTGGATTCTCTGTTCTGTTCTATTGATCTATGTGTCTGTTTTTGAGCCAGGACCACACTGTCTTGATGATCACAGCTTTGTAGGACAACCTGAAATCAGGCATTGTGATGCCCCTGGCTTTGGTTTTCTTTTTCAATATTCCTCTGGCTATTCGGGGTCTTTTCTGGTTAAGATTAATTGCTCCAGCTCTGTGAAATATGTCGATGGCACTTTGATAGAAATTGCATTCAATGTGTAGATTGCTCTGGGCAGCATAGACATCTTCACAGTATTTATTCTTCCAATCTATGAGCATGGAATGCTTTTCCATTTCTTTGTGTCTTCCTCAATTTCTTTCATATGTGTTCTGTAGTTTTTAGAGTACAGATCCTTTCCCTTTGATTAGGTTCATCCCTAGGTAGGTTATGGTTTTTGGTGCAACTGTAAATGGGATCAATTCCTTAATTTCTCTTCCTTCTGTCCCATTGTTAATGTATAGAAATGCAACTGTTTCTGTGCATTGATTTTATATATGGCCACATTGCAGAATTCCTCTATGAGTTCTAGCAATTTGGGGGTGGAGTCTTTTGGGTTTTTCACATAAAGTATCATATTATCTGTGAAGAGTGAGAGTTTGACTACTTTGCCAAGTTAAATGCCTTTTATTTCTTTTTGTTGTCTGATTGCTGAGGCCAGGACTTCTAGGACTATGTTGAATAGCAGTGGTTAGAGTGGACATCCCTGTTTCTGATCTTAGGGGAAAGGCTCCCAGTGTTTCCCCATTGAGAATGATATTTGCTGTGGGCTTTTCATAGATGGCTTTTAAGATGCTGAGGAATGCTCCTCCATCCCTACACTCTGAAGAATTTGATCAGGAATGGATGCTGCAGTTTGTCAAATGCTCTCTCTGCATCAATTGAGAGGATCATGGCTCATGTCCTTTCCTTTATTTAATGTTCATTGACTTGCAAATGCCAAACCATCCTTGCAGTCCAAGAATAAATCCCACTTGGTCATGGTGAATAATCCTTTTAATGTACTGTTGGGTCCTACTGGTTAGTATCTTGGTGAGCATTTGGCATCCACGTTCATCAGGGATATTGGTCTGTAATTCTCCTTTCTGGGGGAGTCTTTTTCTGGTTTGGGGATCAAAGTAATGCTGGCCTCAGAGAACAGGTTTGGACGTTTTCCTCCCATTTCTAATTTTTGAAACAGCTTCAGAAGATTAGGTTTTAATTCCTCCCTAAATGTTTGGTAGAATTCCCATGGGAAGCCATTTGGCCCTGGATTCTTGTTTCTTGGGATATTTTTAATTACTGCTTCAATTTCCTTGCTGGTTATGGGTCTGTTTAAATTTTCTATTTCTTCCTGTTTCAATTATGGTAGTTCATACGTTTCTAGGAATGCATCCGTTTCTTCCAGATTGCCTAATCTGTTTGCATATAGTTGCTCATAATCTGTTCTTAAAATTGTATATTCTTGGTGTTGGTCATGATTGCTCCTCTTTCATTCATGATTTTATTAATTTGGGTCCTTTGTCTTTCTTTTTTATGGGTCTTGTTAACAGTTTATTGATGTTATTAGTTTTTTCAAAGAACCAGGTTCTAATTTCATTGATCTGTTCTTACTGTTCTGTTGGTTTCTATTTCATTGATTTAGTTCTAATCTTTATTATTTCTCTTCTTCTGCTGGATTTAGGCTTCATTTTCTGTTTTCTCCAGCTCCTTTAGGTGTAAGTTGAACTTGTTTATTTGAGATTTTTCTAGTTTTTTGAGAAAGGCTTGTATTGCAATGTATTTCCCTCTTAGGGTCACCTTTGCTTTATCCCAACAGTTTTGAACAGTTGTGTTTTCATTTTCATTTGTTTCCATAAATTTAAATTCTTTAATTTCCTGATTGACCCATTCATTCTCTAGTAGGATGCTCTTTAACGTCTGAGTGTTTGAGTTCCTTCCAAATTTCCTCTTGTGATTGAGTTCAAGTTTCAAAGCTGTGATCTGACAATACACAGGGAATAATCCAAATGTTTTGGAATGAAACCTGATTTGTGACCCAGTATGTGATCTATTCTAAAGACGATTCCATGTACACTCAAGAAGAATGTGTTTTGCAGTCTTTTGGGAACCATAAACTTGGTATTTGCCTGTTGTTTCAATCAGTGTTTGGGGGAGAGGCCTACCACTCTGTTCTCAGTTATCTTTTCCTGGGCAAAGTTGCACTGCCCTTTGCCAGGAGGTTGGGTTCGGGGTAAGCTGCTTCTGGTTGCTTTATGTGGCTTTTGTTCCCTGAAGTCTTTCTGTGCCTCTCTAGAGGATGAAAATAAAAATGGCCATGCCTCAATCTCCAGCCTTGGAGCTGAAAGATTATGGTGCCCTCTCTTCAAACCTCAGGGATAAGCAGTCCTCACTTTGGTGCATGCCAAACTCTGCAAACCCTCGCAGTGTGCACCCACGCTGATCCTCTTGGGGGCAGGTCAAGGGTCCCCACACAGAATGCTGGGATTCTGTTTATGGCATACTGAGCTGAGAGCCCCCCAAACTAATAGCAGCAGTTTCCCTGCTCCAATGTTTGGGAGCACTGTGGGCTTAGGCACCCCTGCTCTTTCTGTGACCTGGGATCCCGAGGCCACACTGTCCACCTAGGATTCTGTCCTGCTCCATCACCTGAGCACCTTTCAGGCAAGGACATCTCTCACTGGAACATATTCCTAAAGTTTCCAATTTTGTACTCTGGGGCTATATCCCTTTCTGGTAGCTGACTTGCTGAGACTCCCTCCCCTCACCATTTATCTTCTAATATGTCCCCTCAGATTCACTTCTCTCTACCTCCTATCTTGCAAAAGTGGTCATTTTCCCATTTGTTGAATTCCAGCAATTCTTTTCTTACATCTCGGGTTGAGTTCACAGGTGTTCAGAATTATTTGATAGTTATCTAGCTAAATTCAAGTGACCAGATGAAATGAGGTCCCCTACTTTTCTGCCATCTGGCCTGGAAGTAACTCATCATTTTTACTTTAAATGCAAAGCACTGACATTGAATTCAACTAAAAATCTTACATCATTTATTTAAAGGCTTGATTTTTATCTCATTTCCCTGGTAGTAAATGGAGATTTGACTGAAAACCAAATTTAATACATATCTGGGTATCACAAAGCAAGATTACTAAAATTGTTTTACACATATTGAGAATTCTGGAAAGTAGAGGAAATGGGCTAATTTCCAAACTGATGAAATGTAGTGCTGGATTTGGATTTTCAGATTCCAATTTTCCTTTTTAGACAAGAGGTAGTTCTACTATAAGGAAAGTGTGGCCAGAGCTCCAGTAGCCCTGTTTGGAGGTTTCAACCTCCTGA
This sequence comes from Canis lupus dingo, assembly GCF_003254725.2. Lineage (NCBI taxonomy): Eukaryota > Metazoa > Chordata > Mammalia > Carnivora > Canidae > Canis > Canis lupus. The sequence continues at coordinate 24,024,360 of NC_064243.1, read as the reverse complement.
CAGGCAAGATGGCTTTTATACTCTGAGTGCTGCTGCACATGTTGTTGCCAATGGTTTCTGACGATGGGAATAAGAAAAGGATAGAAGAGGGATCCCTGGCTGGCTCAGCAGTTGAGTGTCTACCTTCAGCTCAGGGCATGATCCCAGGGTCCCGGGATCGAGTCCCACATCGGGCTCACTACAGGGAGCCTGCTTCTCCCTCTGCCTGTGTCTCTGCCTCTCTCTCTGTGTGTCTCTCATGAATAAATAAAATCTTACAAAAAAGAAAAAAGGATAGAAGAATATATGAAAATAGCTTATAAGATTTAGTGCTGATTCTTAACATCCTCTGGCATGAGCAAGCTGTTTAGTGATGCTTCACTTCATCTTTCTGTTTCCTTTGTTCTTACTTTCCAAAGTTTCCTTAGGCTTCTTTGAAGAGTCTGGAGATAGGATAGTTCCAGCATTCATTAGTTCATCAGACCCACAATCTCCCCCCTAGAGGTGGGTCTTCCCAGCCCTCATCTAGAGTTTCTACCTTCTTTAGAACAGGTCTGACATAGCCACAGACTGCTGCTCATTCCCAAAGCTTCTGCCAGTGATGAAAACATCCAGAGAAAGATGATAGGCTATTGTCCCAAGGTCTACTTCTTAGGAACAAGGACACTTTTTCAGGAAGCCCCTAGCAGACTGCCACTCACATCCCATTGATCATAACTGGACATCCTGTCCACTATTGACTGGTCCCAATTAGATTCCTCCCTGACCTGAGAATTGGGTTTCTCCCCAAGGAGAAGGGGAGTTATCTCCCTAAACAAATAGTGATTCTCATGGCATGTAAGTCATTGGAGAGTCAAGAGTGGCCACTAGAGGGTGGAGTTACTTGTGAAGGGACACTACTCACAAAGATGAAGGCTGACAGAATTCGTTTGATCCAAAGATTTCATTAATTTGTCCTTCTCTTTTGGGTGGGGTGAAGACTTCTAGAAAAATCCCTGACTAGACCCCATTCCCCAGTGATATTGATTCAGTATATGTAGGCTATGCCCAAACCATCACTATTTAACAACCGCCCAGTGATCATAGTGTGTGGCCAACATTGTGACATGGCCATACACTCAGGACCTGCTGGTATAGAACAAGAGGTGGCACAAATGAAGTTTGCTTTACCTTAATCATCCAGTTCTCTGAACTAAGCTTTTAGTCATGAGGTTGGCTAGTGATAGAACGGTACTAAATTTTCCCATTTTTCCACCTCCCTGATGTCCCTGTAACTCTCCTGGAAACACTCTCAGGCAAGGACAGCACCGCAGTGGATTGGCCTTTTCTGCTTTGCCTTATTTTTCTTGGTCTTCTACTTAAATACTATACAGCTTCACCCTCACCCCACCCCACATTTTCTACCTTGCATCTAGTGTCACCTTGCTGACTCATTCCCTCTGACGTGCCTATGGTTTCTTATACTTTTCATATTTTGCAGTTCACTCTATCCCTCGTAATTTCTCATGCTTCTCTTTCCAGGATGAAACTTCAAGTAAAACTGTTAGTTACTTTATCAACAAAATCGATTTTTTTTCAGGAATAATAGAGAATAGCAACTTGAGACAAGCAAGTTATGTCAAAACCAAGTCTGGAGAACAAAGGAAAGGAAAGCTCTTTTCTAGAGGGAAGGGGGCATTGGGAGCGGCTGTTATAAACAAGTCTACTGGAGTAGACTCAGTTCATTGGTGAGGCTATTGCCAGGCAAGGAGAAAAATCGCTTTTCCCCCCTGCAGAGCAGTATAGGCTTCTTTTTGCCGGAATGCAAGGTACCTCTCCTGTGGGTTCTGCAAAGAGCTGCAAGGAGCAGCATGGTGTGAGAGCTCCCCCTTCTGGCCTCCCAGCTCCATTTTAAGTGGGGTTTCCTTTACTCAGTTTCACAAAACTCATGATGAATATAATCATCCCCACCTTCATTTGCCTGCTGCCACATTTGTCTTCTCAGTCCATTCACGTGCTCAAGCCACGGAAAGGGGGAGAGAGTCCCGCTGGGTTGAATTGCAGTAATGTTGCTGCATAGCCAGTGATGTCAAATTCAGTATCAACAACAGGTGTTTGTCTTTTTCGCTCATGATAAATATCTGTTATTTTCTTTCTGGGCTGCACTAAGCTTTATGAGGAATGACCAGCTCTTCATTAATTGCCTACAATGTGTGCTTTCCAGCTTCTTTAGATGGACAGTCTTGTTTTTCACCAGGTGTTCATACTTTTAGTGGCATCATATGGTATGTACTTCTTTTGATAAATTATATTATAAAGTGATAGTTTAAAGAATAAAGCATAATAAATGGACCATAAATAAATACTATTATCATATTTTAGCTGTGCCTTTTATATTAGTGTTAAGTTTGTTCGGGGAAAAGGGCATCAGTTCATAGGTCTGAGCAGAGGATCATCACTCCCTAAGAGGGCCTTTACCTCATGCACAAACAAGAGGGACGGCTATTGGAACAGAAATCATAGATCTGATTCTAACACAAATTAACTCCGTGATAATCAGTAGAACAGCCTTGATACAAATTACAGATTGACCCTCTCAATATCTACTTCATTTTCTCTTAAAGTGTCTTCCTGTCTTATGGAATCTGGAAATCTGTACATGACATCTTTCAGAGTCTCTTGCAGCTGAGAGTCCATATGTGCTCTGAAGTCTACCAAGCAGAAGCACGTACCCAGGTCATGGAGGAGTGGGCCACATGAAGAAATCACAGTGTGTGTAGAGACCAAATTTTCTGTCAGACTTTGGTGAAGCATCTGATTGTTCTGTGGAAGCTGCTGAGGGAAGTACAGTGTCTAGTTTCATAGCACAGGTGGAAGGCAGCAGCAGCAGTGGAATTCATAGTTTATCAGTCTCATGAAGAGATTGGGCATTTCTTTAGCTATATTTCTGCTAAAAGCACAGCAACAAAGCTTGATTCTTTTGAATTTCCAGAAATTCTGCAAACAATCTAATACACAATAAATCCAGTTCTTCTAAAACTTACTGGAGTCTAGCATACTACGTTGAGCAGTGTTTTTCTTTCATCATTTTAAGGGTGTCACTCCATCGTCTTCTGGATGGCATTAAGGGAAAATATGCTAACATGCTTATCTTGTTCCTATATTTGTAATGCCTCCTTTTTTTTTTTTTTTTTGGCTACCTCAAGGTTTTTCTTTTTGCTTTTGGTTTTCAGCAGTTTGAATATATGTCTAGGTGGTGTGTGTGTGTGTGTGTGTGTGCGCGTGTGTGTTTATCTTGCTTATTCTCTAAGATGTTTATGTCTAGGTTTGGTGTCTATCATCAATTTTTTAAATGCCTGGTTATTTTTTCTTCAAATATTTCTTCTACCCTCTCCCTCTTCTCATTCAAAGATTCTAATAACATCTCTGTTAGACCATTTGCTATCATCCATCATTTCTTGAATGCTTTGTTCTGTTTGGTTATTTCTGTTGATCCATCTTCAAGTTTACTTATTTTTTTCCTTAGCCATATGGAGTCTGCTGACGAGTGTATTGGGGCCATTATACATCTGTTATTCTCTTTGACTTGTAGCATTTCTGAGCCTTGTCTTATCTTGTAGGTATGAGCTTGACATACCAACTAGCTTGATTAAACCAACTAGAATTTGGGTTTATTTACTTATTCTTGTTTTTTATTATCACCATGCACAGTCAAGTCTAAATGATGCCACTGATTTTAAGTAAAAAATTTGAAAAACATGAACTATTCCTCTCTGCTTTCTTAGGTTGCATGTGTGATTGAATCAAGTGGTTAAAATGTAAAAATCAGAAAATGTATATTGTGTCACATTAGAAGAAAAGAGAACCAAGAGAATAAAAATAATGTAAATATTACACAGCTTTCCTAGGAAATAATATTTGATTCACCTCAAGTGATTTATCATCTGAACTGGGATACTTTGGAGTGAAAGGGAGATACTGAAAATTACATGGAGGGACAAGTTATATAAGGACTGTCCTATGAAGATCAGACTGGTATCACCCATGTCTACCACACCTATACAGATCTTTCTGAAGTAGTACTCTCATTACACTCCAGACATAAATTAGAGTTCCATGGGGCAGGCTGGGAAGGTGACAGAGTAGGAGAACCTTAAGCTTAGATTGTACTACAGATACACATTGATAACAGCCACATCAATGCAAGTGACCCAGAAAACAATCCAAAGATTGGCAGAACAGATTTTCTAACGCTAATCATAGAGAGGAGGCCATGTCCAAAATTATAGGAAGGGCAGAGACCAAAATAAGCGTTAAGTCAGGAACCAAAATAAGCATTAAGACCAAGCACCAGAGGGAGGGACACCACAAGCATTGAGAAGGGAGATAAACAGACCTCCGAGTGGCACCCCAGACATTGGAAAGCTGTGCTGGGAAAATGGGTCCCCATAACGTTTGGCTTTGAAAACCAGTGGGGCTTAACTTCATGAGTTTTTACAATCAGTCAGGCTTAACTCCATCTTGGTAATTTAAAAATCAGTTGGCTCAGCTCTAGGAGAGACATAGGGCAAAGGGAAACTGAGTCCCCACCTTTAAAGAGACTGCAAAATAAACAACTCTACGGAGATACAGCACAGAAGCAGCAGTTGGGTGTATACAGGAAGGAGATTTATTTACTAATCTCAGAACATGCACTGGAGTGGCAGGGATGTTTAGAAAATTTCTCCATGAATAAAAGAACTGTCAGGCATCATTTCTTCTCCTTACCCTTACCCTCACCTCAGCCTAGATCCCAGACCCCTGCAGGAACTAGCATAAACATTCTCCATATCTCTTGATTACACTGTGCTCCTGCCCCTGCACTCTTTTAAAAGTCAACCTCATTCAACCCACCCCACTCAGCAGGAGTTTTTCAAAGTGGCTTCTGACACATTTCATTCTGCAAGCATCACCAACAGTAAGCAGCACCACTCCAAAGTGACTTTTGCCCTGGGAAGAGGGGAAGATAGCTACACATACCAGTTCAGCTACAGTCCCAGCACTGGGCCGGAGCAGACATCACATCTGATTGCCAGTCCTGCCCAAGATGAAAACATCACAGAGGGCAGCACAAGTAGAGCCCTGTAGTTCAGGGTCACTGCAGCCCCAACAGACTGAGGGCAGACATTTGGTGTGACTGCAGTTCTCACCAACCAACAAAAGCCTATCAAGGGACAATGTAGGGAAAGATCCTTGCAGTTCAGTGCAACCACAGCCCTTGCAAACAGGCTGAGGGCAGGCATGTGTTCTGACCCAACTACCAAATCAAGTTAACCCAAAATGGCCCCTTACAAGCACAAGGACCAAATCTTGCCAACAACAGGCAAAGGAGGCCATTGCATCTGACTGTATTGAAGGCAAATGCTGCTCAACCACAACAGTAGGGTGCAGGCAATACACATAGGAGACACACCTGAAGCACTGGTCCTAGTCAACAGGGGCATTGTGCTACAGGACACCAAAGGACCTTGTCTTCAGCCACTACTTTAAAATCAGGACACATATCTGACTTTCCTAATACAAACACACACAGAGTTAGACAAAATGAGAAGACAGAGGAATATGTCCCAAATGAAAGAACAGGACAAAATCAAGCATAAGAGCTAAACAAAACAGAAATAAGCAATATGCCTAAAAAAGAAATCACTATAATGACAAATGAAACTGAGAAGAGTAGGTGATCTCAGCAATACTTTCTCTTTTTAATTATTGTTTAAATTTAAATTCAACTTGCCAACATACAGTATAACACCCAGTGCTCATTCCATCAAGTGCCCCCCTCTGTGTCTGTCATCCAGTTACCCCATCCCCTCACCCACCTCTCCTTCTGCAACCCTTTGTTTCCCAGAGTTAGGAGTCTCTCATGGTTTGTCTCCCTCTCTGATTTTTCCCACTCCATTCCCCTCCTTTCTCTTATAATCCTTTTCGCTATTTCTTATATTCCACATATGAACCATATGATGATTTTCCTTCTCTGATTGACTTATTTCACTCAGCATAACACCCTCTAGTTCTATCTAAGAAAGAGACAGAAAAATACAGAAAAGAACCAGAGTTGAAGAAATCAAACAACAAAATTTAAAATACACTAGAGGGAATAAATGGCAGACTAGAGGAAGCAGTGGAAATGATCAGTGAGCTGGAAGACAGAATAATGGAAAGCAACCGAACTATCAAAATTTTTAAAAAGGATAATAAAAAAGGAGGATAGGTTAAAGGAACTCAGCAACATCATCAAATGTAAATACATTTGCATGTAAGGGATCTGAAAGGCAAAGAGAGAGAAAAGGGAACAGAAAATTTATTTGAAGAAATAAGAGATGAAAACTTCCATAATCTGGGGAAGGAAATAGACATTAGATCCAGGAGGTGCAGAGATCCCTCAACAAAATCAGCCCAAGGAGATCCACACCAAGACATGTAAAAATTAAAAAGGCAAACAGTAGTAATAAAGAGAGAATTTTAAAAACAATAAGAGAAAACAGTTACATACAAAGAAAAAGCCATAAGGCTATCCGACTTTTCAGCTCAAACTTTGCAGGCCAGAAGGGAGTGGCATAATATATTCAAAATTGTTACAGAAAAAAAAACCTGCAACCAAGAATATTCTACACAGCAAGGTTACTGTCCAGAACAGAAAAAGACATACAGACTTTTCCAGGCAAACAAAAGTTAAAGGAGTTCCTCACTGCTAAATGAGACTTCTAAGAAATGTTAAAGGGTATTATTTGAGTGAGATGGGAAAAGGCCATAATCAGGAGTAAGAAAATTAGGAAAGGAAAAAAATCATAGGTACATACATAAATAAATGTAGTAGATTAATCAATTATTAAACCTGTACTGTATTAAGCCAGTATAGAGTTTAAAGGCATAAAATCAGTAAAATCAACATCTATAAAAATCAATCAAAGGATTCACAAAATAAAAGGATGTAAGTTATGACACATATACCTAAAATATGGGTGGAGGAGTAAAAATTCAATGCTTTTAGAATGGGTTCAAACTTAAGTGATCATCAATTTAATATAGATCTCTATATGCATAAGATACTATCCATAAACCTAGGGGTAATCAAAAATCAAAAATCTGTAATATATATGAAAAAGAGAAAGGAATCCAAGCATGTCACTAAAAAGCCATCAAAGGAAAGAAAAAGATAAGAATAAGCAGTACCTACAAAAACAACCATAAAACAAGTAACAGAATGGCAATGAATACACACCTATGAATAACTACTTTGAATGTAAATGGACTATCTGCCTCAATCAAAAGACATAGGGTGGGGGATCCCTGGGTGGCTCAGCGGTTTCGGGCCTGCCTTTGGCCCAGGGCGCGATCCTGGAGTACCGGGATCGAGTCCCGCATCGGGCTCCCGGCATGGAGCCTGCTTCTCCTTCTGCCTGTGTCTCTGCCTCTCTCTCTCCCTCTCTATGTCTATCATAAATAAATAAAAATAAATCTTAAAAAAAGACATAGGGTGAATGAATGGATAAAACTCAAGACCCATCCTTATCATGCTTACAAGAGACTGAATTTAGACCTAAAGACACATGCAGGTTGAAAGTGAAGGGATGGAAAAATATTTATCATGTAAATGGAAGCAAAAACAAAGCTTGGGTAGCAATACCTATACTGGACAAAATAGACTTTAAAACAAGACTGCAGGGATCCCTGGGTGGCTCAGCAGTTTAGCATCAGCTTTTGGCCCAGGGTGCGATCCTGGAGTCCCTGGATCAAGTCCCATCAGGTTCCCGACATGGAGCCTTCTTCTCCCTCTGCCTGTGTGTGTGTGTCTCTCTCTCTCTCTCTCTCTCTCTCTCATGAATAAATAAATAAATAAATCTTTTAAAAAAAGAATAAAACAAAGACTGCAATGAGACAAAAGAATACTCCCAATGATAAAGGGAACAATCCAACAATTGTAAATATTTGTACACTCAGCATGGAAGCACCAAAATAAATAAAGCAACTATTAACATACATAAAGAAATAAATTTATAGAATACAATTATAGTAGGGGACCTTAACACCCCACTTAAATCAATGGATAGATAATCCGGGTAGAAAATCAACAAAGAAACTGGCTTTGAATGACTCATTGGACCAGAGGTATTTTTGGGTAAATACTCAGTAGTGCAATTGTTGGATCATAGGGTATTTCTATTTTTATATTTTTAGGAACTTCCATACTGTTTTCCACAGAGGCTGTACTAGTTTGCATTCCCACCAATAGTGCATGAGGTTTCCTTCTTTTTTTTTTAATTTTTTTAAAGATTTTATTTATTTATTCATGAGAGGCACAGAGAGAGAGAGAGAGAGAGAGATTGAGAGAGGCAGAGACACAGGCAGAGGGAGAAGCAGGCTTCCAGCAAAGAGCCTGATGCAGCAATCGATCCCAGGACCCCAGGACCCCAGGATCCTGACCTGAGCTGAAGACAGACGTTCAACCACTGAGCAACCCAGGTGCCTGGTTTTCTTCTTTCTCCACATTCTCCCCAACACTTGTTGTTTCTTGTGTTTTTTTTTATTTTAGCCATTCCAGCAGGATGTTCTTCATGCCTCCTTTAGCTGTTTATTTATTATGCATAAGTCGCACAAAATCATTTCTTACACAGTTCCACATGCCTAACACCATATATAGTCCCTGAAATAAAGGCTCTTTTGGGTCAGTGATAGCTTGTAGTGACTCCAAAGTCACTTAAGTCAGTGTTAATCCTGGCTTCAGAGAAAGTGTTCTGGAGCTGATGACCCAATACCCATAAAGCAGAGGTAATTATTATCAAGGGACAGTAGAGGACTTTCCAGAGGAAAAGAACAGCAGACAACATAAGGGGATGTGATATGTTGGCAGTTTTTATTGCAGGGGAGGTTTTAGTAAGGAGTAGTAAGAACAGACACTAGAATGGGGGCATACCACAGCTTCAGTGACAGGGCTTCAGGTTTGGAACTGATATGTGATAGACTAAGCAAGGTGAAAGCCAGAGGGGCAGGCCAAGACAGAAAACCAAAACAGAGTCTCCAGCTGAGCTGGGATGACAGACTTCTTGTTTCTTTAGCCATTTGTTCAAGAGTATTGAATATCTATTAGATATCAACTGTTTTTGGCATTGGAGATACATCAGTGAAAGAAACATGAAAAGCAAACTGCCTTCAGGGACTTTATATTACAGAGATTGAGACAGACATCAAAGAAAGTAAGTAAAAGATATGCTTATCAGAAAGTTATAGGTGTTAAAGAGAAATTGATGAAGTTCACTGATGGTTTTTACAATTATATAATTTTTTAGGAGTGGCAGGAGGCAATATGGTGGGAAAGCAGGGGTCCTCATTTTATCCGGTCCCCTTAATTTAGCTAGAAAACTACCAAACCACCCTTAACACCTATAAATTCAACCTGAGATGTAAGGAAAGAATGGCTGGAACCCTACAAATAGAAAACTAACTACTTTTTGCAAGGTAGGAGTGTGGAGAAGAGAAACATAGGGGATATATCAAAATATAAATGGTGGGAGGAGGGAGCTTTTGTAACAAAGCTGCTGGAAAGAAGATTAAAATCAGGATCTTCAGAAATCTGCTCCAGTGAGAGATGTCTCTGCCTTAAAGATGCTCAGGTGGTGAAGCAGGACACAATCCCAGGTGGACAGTGGGGTCTCGATATTCTTGGAGGCACACAAAGAGCAGGGATGGGGAAATGGGTTGAGGTCAGCAAGCCCAAGAGCAGATGCCCAGCTTTTTTGGCTATAAACCAAGAAGAGTGGCTGGGTTGAGTGACTGATCTCCGTGTTAGGTTCCTATAAAGGACTGAAACACAGCAACCCTCCACTTTCCTCCTGGAGAGGTGGAGCAGGTGCACACTCAATGGGGTGAATGCTTTCCACCCAGGACTCTGTGATGGACAAATGGGGCAACACCCTGCTTCCTCCAGGAGGGCTGGAGCAGGTGTGTACCCAAGAAAATAAAAGCTCTCCTTGCTGGAGCCTTGAAAATTGGACAAATCAGTGTCCCTCCACCTTCCCCTGAGGGAGGATCTGAGCAGGCAGGGAACATAAGGATCTGCAGAGTTTGGCATATGCTGAGATCTTTCAGCTCCAGGGCTAGAGATTGGGGTGCAGCCATTTTTATTTTCACCCTCTAAAGAGGCACAGAAAGCCATCAGTGAACAAAGCAGCACACAGCAAACAGCTTCCACTGATCCCAGCTCCCCAGGCAAGGGGTGGTGCAACTTCACCCAGGCACAGACACCTGGGAATCAGGGCAGCACGGCCCTCCCCCAAGAAGACCACCTGGAAGAACAGGGGAACATCAAGTTTACGGACCAAACAGCACCAGAAAACTCCAGGGATCAGGGGGAAAATAATATAGAACTTGAGCCATTCTTCACTGGAAAAATGACTAGAAGGAGGAATTCACAACAAAATAAAGAACCAGAGGTAATACTCTTTGCTCAGATCTAATGGATATGGGTTTAAGGTAAATGTCAAAGATGAAATTCAGGACAACAGTTATAAAGTTACTAGGTGGGCTTAAAAAAAGCATAAAAGACTCTAGAGAATCTCAGTGCAGAAACGATATCTAATCAGGCTGAGACTAAAAATGCTCTAAGTGAGATACAATCTAAATTGGATGTTCTAACAGAGTAAATGAGGCAGAAGAGAGAATAAGTGACATAGAGGACAAGTTGAAGGAAAGGAAGGACGCTGAGGAAAAGAGAAAAACAACTAATAGCCCTAAGAGTTAAGTGACAGTTTGAAAAAACCCATCCAAACTATTGGAATTCCTGAGGGTGTAGACAGAAAGAAAGGACCAGAAGGTATATTTGAGCAAATCACACTTGAGAACTTCCCTAATCTAGAGAAAGAAATAGGTATTCATATCCAAGAGGTAGAGAAATCTGTCTCAAAAAAAAATCAACACTTTGACATATAATAGTGAAGCTTGAAAATTCCAGAGATAAAGAGAAAATCCTGAAAGCAGCATGACACAACAAACAGAGGAGATATATTAGATTAACAGCAGACCTATCCATAGAAAACTGGCAGGCCAGAAAGGGCCAGTATTATATATTGAGAGTCCTAAATGAGAAAAACATGTAGCCAAGAGTACTTTATCCAGCTGGGCTGAATAGAAGGAGAGATAAAGAACTTTCAGGATAGACAGAAATTGAAAGAATATATGACCACCAAACCAGCTCTGCAAGAAATATTAAGGGGGATCCTGTAAAAGAAAGAGGGAGTCCAAAGAAACAATCCACAAAAACAGGGACTGAATAGGCAATACAAGGACACTAAATTCATATCTTTTCATAGAACATGAATGGGATAAATGATCCTATGAAAAGATGCAGGGTTTCAGACTGGATAAAAGAGCAAGACCCATTTATATGCTGTCAACAAGAGACCCATTTTAGACCCCCGGAAACCTCCAGCCTGGAAATGAAGGGGTGGAGAACCATTTACCATTCAAATGGTCCTCAAAAGAAAGCTGGGGTAGCAATCCTCATATCAGATAAGTTAAAGTTTATCCCAAAGACTGTAGTAAGATGAAGAAGGACACAATATCATATTTCAAGGACTGATCCAAGAAAAAGACATAACAATGATAAATATTTGTGCTCCTAACTTTAGAACAGCGAATTATACCAACAAATTAATAATCAAATTTTTAAAATACATAAATAATAATACACTAATAGTAGGGGACTTCAACACTCCACTCACACCAATGGACCAATCATCCAAGCAGAAGATCAACAAGGAAACAAAGACCTTGAATGACACACTGGACTAGATGGACTCCACAGATATATACAGAACATTCCATCCTAATGCAAAAGAATACATATTCCTCTCAAATGCACATGGAACTTTTTCCAGAATAGACCACATACTGGGTCACGAATCAGGTCTCAACAATTACCAAAAGACTGGAATTATCTCCTGCATATTTTCAGACCACAATGCTTTGAAACTCACACTCAATCACAAGAGGAAATTTGAAAGGAACTCAAACACTTGGAGTTTAAAGGGCATCCTACTAAAGAATGAATGGGTCAACCAGGAAATTAAAGAATGACTTAAAAGATTCATGGAAAAGAATGAAAATGAAAACACAGGTGTTCAAAACCTTTGGGATACAGCAAAGGCAGTCCTAAGAGGGAGGTACATTGCAATACAAGCCTCTCTGATAAAATAATTCAGAAAAATCTAAAATACACAAGTTAATCTTACACCTAAAGGAGCTGGAGAAAGAGCAGCAAATACAGTGTGCAGCATGCAGGAGAAGAGAAATAATAAAGGTTAGAGCAGCAATCAATGAACTAGAAACCAGAAGAAAAGTAGAGTAGATCAATGAAACTAGGAGCTGGTTCTTTGGAAGAATTAATAAGATAGAAAACTGCTAGCCAGACTTATCAAAAATAAAAGTGAAAGGACCTAAATTAACAAGATAATGAATGAAAGAGGAGCAATTATGACCAATACCAAGGAAATCTAAAGGATTTTAAAAATATTATGAGCAATTATATGTCAACAAATTAGGAAATCTGGAAGAAATGGATGCAATCCTAGAAAACTATCCAAAGAAAAGCAGGAAACAATAGAAAACCTGAAAAGACCAATAACCAGCAAGGAAATCAAAGCAGTCTTCAAAAATCCCCCAAGACACAAAAGTCCAGGGCCAGATGGCTTCCCATGGGAATTCTACCAAACATTTAAAGAAGAAGTAATACTTATTTTACTCAACCTGTTTCAAAAGATAGAAATAGGGGGGAAAACTTTCCAATTTGTTTATGAAGCCAGCATTACACTGATCCCAAAACCAGACAAAGACTCCATCAAAAAGGAGAATTACAAACCAATATCCCTGATCAACATGGATCAAAATACCCATGAAGATACTAACCAATAGGATCCAACAGTATATTAAAAGAATTATTCACCACAACCAAGTGGGATTTATTCCTGAGCTGCAAGGTGGTTGAACATTAACAAATTAATCAATGTGTTACATCACTTTAATAAAAAAGGACAAGAACCATATGATCTTCTCCATCAATACAAAGTATTTAATAAAACAGAGCATCCTTTCTTGATTAAAACTCTTCAAAATGTAAAGATAGTGGGAACATACCTCAATAACATAGAAGCCATCTATGAAAAACCCAGACTATCATTCTCAATGGGGAAATACTGGGAGCCTTTCCCCTAAGATCAGGAACAAGACAGGGATGTCCACTCTCACCACTGCTATTCAACATAGTCCTAGAAGTCCCAGCCTCAGCAATCAGACAACAAAAAGACATTAAAGGCATTCAAATTGGCAAAGAAGAAGTCAAACTCTCCCTCTTCACCGATGACATGATACTCTACATAGAAAACCCAAAAGCCTCCACCCCAAGATTGCTAGAACTCATACAGCAATTTGGTTGTGTGGCAGGATACAAAATCAATGCCCAGAAATCAATGGCATTTCTATACACTAACAATGAGACTGAAGAAAGAGAAATTAAGGAGTCAATCCCATTTACAATTGCACCCAAAAGCATAAGATACCTAGGAATAAACCTAACCAAAAAGGTAAAGGATATTTAGTCTAAAACTACAGAAGCATATGGAAGAAATTAAGGAAGATAAGATGGAAAAACATTCCATGCTCATGGATAGGAAGAATAAATATTGTGAAAAATGTCCATGATACCCAGAGCAATCTACACATTCAGTGCAATCCCTACCAAATACCATGAACATTTTTCAGAGAGTTAGAACAAATAATGCTAACATTTGTATGGAACCAGAAAAGACCCCAAAGAGCCAGAGGAATGTTGAAAAAGGAAATCTAAGCTTGGGACATCACAATGCCTGAATTTCAAGCTGTATTACAAGCTTTGATCATCAAGGCAGCATGGTTCTGGCAAAAAAAAAAAAAGACACACAGATTAAAAGAACAGAATAGAGAAACCAGAAATGGAACCTCAACTCTATGGTCAACTAATCTATGACAAAGCAGGTAAGAATGTTTAATGTAAAAAAAAGATAACTTCTTTAAAAAAATGGTGTTTGGAAAATTGGACATGCAAATACAAAAGAATGTAACTAGATTATTGTCTTACACCATAAACAAATATTAACTCAAAATGGATGAAAGGCCTAAATATGAGAAAGGAATCCATCAAAATCCTAGAGGAGAACACAGGCAGCAACCTTTCTGACCTTAGCCACAGCAACTTCTTGCAGAGTACATCCCTAAAGGCAAGGGAAACAAAAGCAAAAATGAACTATTGGGGCTTCATTGAGATAAAAAACCTTCAGCACAGCAAGGGGAACAGTCAACAGTACTAAAAGGCATCCTATGAAATGGGAGAAGTTACTTGTAAATGATAGATAAAGGGTTAATATCCAAAATTATTAAAAACTTATCAAATTGAGGAAGACACAAAGAGATGGAAAAATATTCCATGCTCATGGATTGGAAGATGTCAATGCCACCCAGGGCAATGTACATGTTTAATGCAATCCCTGTCAAAATACCATGGACTGTCTTTAGAGAGTTGGAACAAGTCATCTTAAGATTTGTGTGGAATCAGAAAAGACCCCGAATAGCCAGGGGAATATTGAAAAAGAAAACCAGAGCCAGGGGCATCACAATGCCACATTTAAAGTTGTACTACAAAGCTGTGATCACCAAGTGTGGTACTGGCTCAAAAACAGACACATAGGTCAATGGAACAGAATAGAGAACCCAGAAATGGCCCCTCAACTCTATGGTCTACTAATATTCAACAAAGCAGGAAAGACTATCCACTGGAAAAAGGACAGTCTCTTCAATAAATGGTGCTGGGAAAATTGGACAGCCACGTGCAGAAGAATGAAACTAGACCATTCTCTTGCACCAGACACCATGATAAACTCAAAATGGATGAAAGATCTAAATGTGAGACAAGAATCCATCAAAATCCTAGAGCAGAACACAGGCAACACCCTTTTTAAACTTGGCCACAGCAGGGATCCCTGGGTGGCGCAGCGGTTTGGCGCCTGCCTTTGGCCCAGGGCGCGATCCTGGAGACCCGGGATCGAATCCCACATCAGGCTCCCGGCGCATGGAGCCTGCTTCTCCCTCTGCCTATGTCTCTGCCTCTCTCTCTCTCTCTCTGTGACTATCATAAATAAATAAAAATTAAAAAAAAAAAACCTTAAAAAAAAAAAAAAAACTTGGCCACAGCAACTTCTTGCAAGATACATCCATGAAGGCAAGGGAAACAAAAGGAAAAATGAACTATTGGGACTTAAAGATAAAAAGCTTCTGTACAGCAAAAGAAACAGTCAACAAAACTACGAGACACCCTACAGATGGGAGAAGATATTTGCAAATGATGTATCAGATAAAGGGCTAGTATCCAAGATCTATAAAGAACTTATCAAAATCAACAGCAAAGAAACAAACAATCCAATCATGACATGGACAAAAGGCATGAACAGAAATTTCACCAAAGAAGAGATATGGCCAACAAGCACATGAGAAAATGCTCTGCAACACTGGCCTTCAGGGAAACACAAATCAAAACCGCAATGAGATCCCACCTCACACCAGTGAGAATGGGGAACGTTGACAAGGCAGGAAACCACAAATGTTGGAGAGGATGTGGAGCAAGGGGAACCCTCTTACACTGTTGGTGGGAATGTGAACTGGTGCAGCCACTCTGGAAAACTGTTTTTCCTCAAAAAGTTAAAAATAGAGCTGCCCTATGACCCAGCAATTGCACTGCTGGGGATTTACCCCAAAGATACAGATGCAATGAAACGCCGGGACACCTGCACCCCGATGTTTATAGCAGCAATGTCCACAATAGCCACACTGTGAGGGGAGCCTCGGTGTCCATCAATGAATGGATAAAGAAGCTGCGGTATGTATACAATGGAATATTAATCAGGCATTAGAAACGACGAATACCCACCATTTGCTTCAACGTGGAGGGAACTGGAGGGCACTATGCTGAGTGAAATAAGTCAATTGGAGAAGGACAATCATTATATGGTCTCATTCATTTGGGGAATATAAAAAATAGTGGAAAGTATCATAGGGGAAAGGAGAAAAAATGAGTGGGAAATATCAGTGAGGGTGACAAACCATGAGAGACTCCTAACTCTGGGAAACGAACAGGGGTGGTGGAAAGGGAGGTGGGCGGGGGGTTGGGGTGACTGGGTGACAGGCACTTGACAGGATGAGCACTGGGTGTTATGCTATATGTTGGCAAATCGAACTCCAATTAAAAATATACAAAAAGAAAAAAGAAAAAGCAAGAGCCATCTATATGCTGCCTATAAAAGACTCATTTCAGACTTAAAGAAACATGCAGATTGAAAATGAAAGGAAGAAGCATTTATTATGCAAATGGAAGCAAAAAGAAAGCCAGGGTAGCAACACTTATATAGAATAAACAGACTATAAAACAAAGACTGTAACAAGAGACAAAGAAGGACACTATACAAACATAAAGGGGATAATCCAACAAGAAGATATAACAGTTATAATCTATATGCACCCACCATGGGAGAACGCAAATACATTAAACAACTGATAAATATGCAAAATGTAATCAACACTAACACAATAAAAATAAGGGACTTTAACTCCCACTTAGAGCAATGGACAGATCATCCAAACAGAAAATGAACAGTTACTTTGAATGACACACTGGACCAGATGGATCTATAGATATATTTAGAACATTCCATCTTAAAACAACAGAATACTTTGCAAGCACACAAGAAATATTCTCCGGAATAGATTACATATTAGACCACAAAACAAGTCTTAAATTCAAAAAGACTGAAGTCACTCATATGTGGAATATAAGAAATAGTGAAAGGGATTATAAGGGAAAGGAGGGGAACTGACTGGGAAAAACTAGAGAGGAAGACAAACCATGAGAGACTCCTAACTCTGGGAAATGAACAAAGGGTTGTGAAAGGGGAGGGAGATGGGGGATGGGATAACTGGGTGATGGGCACTGAGGAGACCACTTGATGGGATGAGGTGTTACACTATACGTTGGCAAACTGAATTTAAATTTTTAAAAAAGACTGAAGTTGCACAATGCACCTTTTCTGACCACAGTGCTATGAAACTAGAAATCAAACATAAGAAACTATCTGCAAAAAAGTACACAGAAGTTAAATAACATGATACTAAGCAATGAATAGGTCAACCAAGAAATCAAAGAGGAAATAAAAAAATACATGAACAAATGAAAATGAAAATACAACAGTCCAAAAAATTTGGGATGCAGCAAAAGCTGTTCTAAGGAGGAACTTTATAACAACACACACCTATCTCAAGAAGCAAGAAAAATCTCAAACCACCTAACCTTACAAATTAAGGAGCTAGAAAAAGAACAACAAACAAAACCCAAGACCAGTAGAAGGAAGGAAATAATAGAGTAGAAATAAATGAAATAGAAACTAAAAAAAAAAAAAAAAACAACAACAACAACAACAATAGAACAGATCAATGAAACCAGAAGCTGGTTCTTTGAAAAGATCAACAAAACTGAAAAATCTTTAGCAGTACTCATTTAAAAGAGAGAGGACTCAAAACCAGGAATAAAAAAAAAGAGAAATAAAATCTGGTACCAAAGAAATACAAAGGATTATAAGAGAATATTATGAAAAATTACATCCCAACCAATTGAGACAACCTAAAAGAAATGGAAAAATTCATAGTAACATAACCTTCCAAAAGCGAATCAGAAAAAAATAGGAAAACTGCATAGACTGATTACCAGCAAAAAAATTGAATCTGTAATCAAAAAACACCCAACCAAAGTCTAGGACCAGACAGTTTCACAGGTAAATTATACCAAACATTTAAAGAAGAGTTAGTATCTATTCTTCTCAAACTATTTCAAAAACTAAAATAGGAAAGAAAGCTTCCAAACTCATTCTATCATTACCCTGACACCAAAATCAGATAAAAACACTACAAAAAAAGAACTACTGGCCAATATGTCTGATGAACAGAGATGCAAAAATCCTCAACAAAATATGAGCAAACCAAATCCAACAATACATTTTTAAAAAGCCACTCAACATGATCTAGTGGGGTTTATTCCTGGGAAGCAAGAGTGGGTTGAAAATCACAAATCAAACAACACGAAACATCACATTAACAAGATAAAGGATAGAAACCATATAGCACTTCAATACATGCAGAAAAAGCATTCGACAAAGTACAGCATCCATTCATGGTAAAAAACCCTCCACAAAGTAAGTTTAGAGGGAACCTACCTCGACATAATAAAGGCCATATATGAAAAGCCCACAGCAAACATCATATTCAATGGGGGAAAACTAATAAGAGCTCTCCCCCAAGTTCAGGAACAAGACAAGTCCTATTCACTGCAATCAGACAACAAAAAGAAATAAAAGGAATCCAAATTGGTAAGGAAGAAGTAAAACTTTTACTATTTGCAGATGACTGGATACCATATATAGACTATCCTAAAGATTCTACAAAAATTTTAAAAACCTACAGAATTGATAAATAAGACTACAGAATACAAAATCAATATACAGAAATCCACTGCATATCTATACACTAATAATGAAGTAGCACAAAGAAAAATTAAAAATCCCACTTACAATTGCACCAAAAATAGTAAAATACCAGGGAATAACTTAGCCAAGGAGGTGAATGACTTGTACTCTGAAAACTGTAAGACACTATTGAAGACAACACAAGCAAATAGAAAGATAATCATGCTCATGTACTGGAAGAACAAATCGTTACTATGTGCATATGAGCAAAAGTAATGTATAGATTTAATGCCATCCCTATCAAAATCAAAATACCAACAATATTTTTCACAGAGGTAAGGACAAACAATCCTAAAATTTGTAAGGAACCACAAAAGTCCCCAATAGCGAAAGCAATCTTGAAAAAGAATAACAAAACCAGAGATATCACAACCATATTTCAAGATGTACAACAAAGCTGTAGTGATCAAAATAATATGGTACTGGCACAAAAATAGATCAAGAGAACATAATTGAAAGCCCAGAAACAAACCCATAATTATATGGTCGATTAATCTTCAACATACGAGCTAAGAATAATAAAAATCTTTTAAAAAGTTTTAAAAATGTAAAAAAAATAAAATAAAATGTTGCCATTTGGAACAACATCGATGGAGCTAGAAACTATTATGCTAAGTGAAATAAGGCAGTCAAAGACAGAACTACCATATGATTCAACTTCTATGTGAAACTTAAAAAGCAAAACAAACAAGCTAAGAGGGAAAAAAAAAAAACAAAAACAAAGAGAAAGGGTGACAAATTGAGAAACAGACTTTTAACTACAGGGAACAGACTGATGGTTACCAGAGGGAAGGGTGGTGGAAATGGGTGAAAGAGGTGATAAACTTCACCTGATAAACACGGAGTAAGGTACAAAACTGATGAATCAGTCTATTGCGCACCTGAAACTAATATAACACTGGACGTTAACTATACTGGAATTAAATTTTTTTTAAATGAATGATAAAACATGAGTCAAGGGTTCATGTAATTTTAATATCTGTAATGAAAAAACTATAATTTCAGTCTATAAATCATTACAGGCCTTCTAATACAAACTAATCTTCTTCGAGAGCATAGCACAGAAAAAAATACTGGCACATGGCAAAAGTTAGAATAAATGTGGCATCAAAGATCAGTGGGAAAACTGTAGGTTCTTCAGAAAATAGTGTGCAATGGGTAACTATCCAAAACAGACAGATAAGCCTGTCACAGGAGAATTAAAAATATATTCTTGGTGAATTAATGATTAAGCATAAAATGAAACTTCAAAGAAAGAAAGCAACTAAGCAACTAAGGGAAAAAATATATAGCAAGTTGAATACCAATAGATACGAATAAAAATTATTCAACTCCCATCAAAACCAAATAATAAACAAAACCTAGCAGTGGTTTTTAATGTTCTAACACCCAGCCGAGCAAAGCCAGGATAAAACCAGAACTCAATCTCTAGGAACAGTAATGTAACTTGTCACTGCCTTTTCAAGAAGATAATTTTGCAGTCGGCATTAAGAGCCTTAAAAATGCTCATAATTGGGCAGCCCAGGTGGCTCAGCTGTTTAGTGCCTGCCTTCGGTCCAGGGTGTGATCCTGGAGACCTGGGATCGAATCCCACGTCGGGCTCCCTGCATGGAGCCTGCTTCTCCCTCTGCCTGTGTCTCTGCCTCTCTCTCTCTCTCTCTCTCTCTCTCTCTCATAAATAAAATATTTTTTAAAAATTTAAAAAAAGAAAATTTCCCAAAAAAATGCTCATAATTTTTACTTAGGTATTTCACCTCTAATAACCTAGCCTACTAAAACAAAGAGCTGTATGAATTCACTGTTTCCTTATTCACAATTCCATAATCCAAACATAACTCCAAATTTTGGCAGCAAAACCCATCCTGAATTTATAATTTTTATTTATCCCACTCAGCTCATCAGCCTGGCCTTCAAAGCTGTAACTAATTTGGTCCCCCCTACTTTCTGAGTTTATTTCCCAAAATAGCCTCCCACAGGTGCTGTAAACATGCCCCACAAAACCACAAGAGTTTGGCTATCCTCCAATCATGGCCTCAAATGCCTCCACCCCAGAGCCTTTACAGAAGTCCTGAAATACACTTCTCTTCCTAAATATATGTTAAGGCCTATCATGGGTCTTTCCAAGAAAAAAGGAAAAATTGCATCCCCTTTTAATAAAGCTTCACAGATATCTTCTGCAATCAAAACTAACTTGTCACCCTCCTATGATTCCTGCACAATGTGCACTGTGGAGATACACCTGATGTAGTCAGAGGCTTAGCTGTGCATCCCTTTTCTTACTTGGCAGAACTTTCAGAGACTAAGTATTTCACTGTTCCCCCCAATATTTTTTATTAGAGTTCAATTTGCCAACATATAGAATAACACCCAGTGCTCATCCCGTCAAGTGCCCCCTCAGTGCCCGTCACCCAGTCACCCCCACCCCCCACCCACCTCCCTTTCCACCACCCCTAGTTCGTTTCCCAGAGTTAGGAATCTCTCACGTTCTGTCTCCCTTTCTGATATTTCCCACTCATTTCTTCTCCCCTCCCCTCTATTCCCTTTCACTATTTTTTATATTCCTCAAATGAATGAGACCGTATAATGTTTGTCCTTCTCCAATTGACTTATTTCACTCAGCATAATACCCTCCAGTTCCATCCACGTTGAAGAAAATGGTGGGTATTTGTCGTTTCTAATGGCTGAGGAATATTCCATTGTATACATAGACCACATCTTCTTTATCCATTCGTCTTTCGATGGACACCGAGGATCCTTCCACAGTTTGGCTATTGTGGACGTTGCTGCTGTGAACATCGGAGTGCAGGTGTCCCGGCGTTTCACTACATCTGTATCTTTGGGGTAAATCCCCAGCAGTGCAATTGCTGGGTCGTAGGGCAGGTCTATTTTTAACTCTTTGAGGAACCTCCACACAGTTTTCCAGAGTGGCTGCACCAGTTCACATTCCCACCAACAGTGCAAGAGGGTTCACACTTCTCACATCCTCTCCAAATTTGATGTTTCCTGTCTTGTTAATGTTCCCCATTCTCACTGGTGTGAGGTTGGTATCTCATTGTGGTTCTGATTTGTATTTCCCTGATGGCCAGTGATGCAGGGCATGTTCTCGTGTGCGTGTTGGCCATGTCTATGTCTTCCTCTGTGAGATTTCTCTTCATGCCTTTTGCCCATTTCATGATTGGGTTGTTTGTTTCTTTGCTGTTGAGTTTAATAAGTTCTTTATAGATCTTGGAAACTAGCCCTTTATCTGATACATCATTTGCAAATATCTTCTCCCATTCTGTAGGGTGTATTTTAGTTTTGTTGACTGTTTCTTTTGCTGTGCAGAAGCTTCTTATCATATTGTGTGCACAAGCTCAAAAAACCTAGTTCAAAAGTGAACATTAGTATACTAATACCCAACTGAATTTGAACCATACAAGGCTCAGGGTAGGAAGTGAAGGGAACAGCCAAGTTGGACCCTGCAACCAACATTGGCATTGCTGAGTTTTCTGCTCCTCAGCCCAGGGACCACATAACTCTAAGGGCACATAGCAGTTCGTTAAGGGCATTCAAGGCCCAGAATAAAATTGAACATTGCCTTCTATGTGTCAACTTTATTTCACAATCATATTAAATACATATCAGACATCGCCATCTTTAAAGTTAGATTGCAAAATACACAATTTTTAAGATAAAAACATGGACTCTCCATATAATTGCATTCTTGTGACATTACCTAAAAATGGAAAAGCTTTTAAAAATTTAATTAATTAAATTAAAAATAGTTTATTCTTACACTCCCCCCCCCCCACACACACACACGTCAAATGCAGTAGTAGCTCCCTCTAGTCAATGTTTTCTAGCATATTTCTTTCCCTCTTGCTCTTACTTTGTCATCTCCCTTTTATCAAGTATTTCGTGTTTCTTTACTCGTTTTGCTGCTTTCCAGGGTTATGGTCCCTCTCTTACTTTCAATGACTTCCAACACTTTTTGGATGTCAATTCTTCAACCACCCTAAAAAAAAAAAAATTTCCTACCATGAAGAAAAGTTATGTTCTCTCCCTTGAGAAACCATATCTTCTAAATGTTCCAGAAATCATGCTTTCTGACTCCATTTCAATTTGACCTGAACTTCCTTTAAAAGGTACCTCTCAAATTTGAATGTTTGTTAATAGTTACATACAAAGAGCAAGTGTATAGAGCAGGGGTCGACAAACATTTTCTGTAAAGAGTCAGCTAGCAAAATATTTCAAGCTTTGTCAGCCTTACAGTCTCTGTCCCAAATTCTCAAATCAGCTATGGTAGCACAAAGCAGCCCTAAACAATACAGAAACAAATGGGCATGGCTGTGATCCAACAAAACTTTACAGAAATGGGCAGACTGGATTTGGACAGATTGCCAACCTGTAGCACAGAGAAATAACTCTCTAGGCGTTTTTGTGTATAAAATATAAATATAAGACTCCAGGCTTGAAATCGCTGTTAACGGTTTATGTTGGGACACGAACTACTGCTCTGCTAGAGCATCTTTTCCTTTGAGGAGCCCATCTCTTTTTACATCATGTGGGCCTGGTGGGGTTGTCACCTGCACTCCTATACACACACACATACACACACTCACACACACACACATACACACACACACAGAAGCAGAGATAAGTCCAGGCTCAACAAACAGAGTATTTTATCCCAACCTACCCCTTGGCGCAGTGACTTACATCGGAAAGAACATATGACCCTAGTGAGCTCATTAAAGTTGCCATCTTTTTCTTTTTTTGTTTTTAATTTATTCTCAAAGAAGATCACAGTCTTCTCTTTTTGATCACGAATGTTAAGAATGTAGGCTTGGGTTGCCCGCAAATGAAGACAGCCTCTTGATCATTCGATCAATTACTGATTACCAACTAGATGCCGGGCACTCAGGATACAACAAACGAAACAAAAAGAAACCCTTTCCCTCCCAGAGCCATTATTCTAGAGGCAGCCAGCAAGGGGTGAAGTAGAGCAAAGGTGGAGAAGTCCTGGTGATACATGAAGCCCTGGACCAGGACTACTCACGTCCTGGTTACTTGAAGCAGTAACATGGATTTCTGCTATTTAAAGTACAAGACTTCTAACTAATATTAACACTATTTAACTCTTGCACATGTGAAATAAGAACTTGCACTCTCCCGATAACACTCCAGAAATTGATAACATATGAAAGATTACCTTGTTCTCATTATTTATCCATGATTGTAAACAAACGGTGAGGTTGTTTGAGAAGACAAAAATAATTGAGACCAAATTATTTTATCAACTAAATATGCAATAATCCCTAAAATAGCAAATTAATGAACTAAACATATTTTCCATTATGTAGAATAGAGCACTTTTAAATGATGGTATAGGAACTTATGACTGGTCAGTTAAATTGTCAGGGTGGGGAAGTATGAAAAAGTATACACATGACAAAAAAAAAAACTTGACTATGAACCTAATCAAGACTTTTTTTAAAAAATGAAGATTTTATTTATTTATTCAGGAGAGACACACACAGAGAGAGAGAGAGAGAGAGGCAGAGACCCAGGCAGAGGGAGAAGCAGGCTCCACGTAGAGAGCCCGATGTGGGACTTGATCCCAGGATCCCGGGATCATGCCCTGGACTGAAGGCTGCGCTAAACTGCTGGGCCACCCGGGCTGCCCCCTAATCAAGACTTGAAAGCTAACTTTAAAGTCACTCCTCACTCTCCCCTTCCCCTGGCAATGGCAACCACTGATCTACTATCTCTATGGATTTGCTGATTTGTGGTCTACAGATGTCTGTGGATGAAAAGAATCTTACAACACGTGACCTCTTGTATCTGTCTTCCTTCTCAAAATTCATCCACATTACAGTACATATCAATACTTCACTCCTTTTCATGGCTCAGTAATACTCCACCATGGACACACTATATATTGTTCATCCATTCATCAGTTGATGGAGATTTGAGTTGTTTCCACTCTTTTGCTATGTGATTACTGCTGCTATGAATATTCACGTACAAGGTTTTGGGTGGACATATGTTTTCATTTCTCCTGGGTATGCACCTAGGACTGGAACTGCCGGCTCATACACTAGTGCTACATTTAACGTTTTGAGAAAAGTCAAACTACTTTCACAGCAACTACATCATTTTACATGCCCGCCAGCACCGGATGAGAGTTTTAATTTCTCCATATCCTCATCAACACTTGCTATTTTCCAACTTTTTGAGTATAGCTATTATAGTAGGTGCAAAGTAATTATCGCATGGTTTTGATGTGTACTCCCCTGATGAATAAAGATGGCAAACATCATTTCATGTGTTTCTTGGTCATTTTACAACTCCTTTAGACAAATGTCTATTGAAATCCTTTGCCCATTTTACAGTAATGATTTTCAGTTCTTTGTTTTACTGAATTGCAAGACATGTATTCTGGATGCCAGTCCCTTACCATGTATGTGCTTTGCAAACATGCTCTTCCATCTTTGTGTTGCCTCTTCACTGTCTGGCACAAAAGTTTTCAATTTCAATGAAGTCCAATTTACCAACTTTTTCTTTTATTGCTTCTAAGTGTGAGGAGTTAATACCATTCTTAATATTTTCATACATATTTGACACTTTTCATCAAGAGAAATAAAAACATCCATTAAGCTTTATAACATATACATATGAGGAACTTCACTCATCAATCCTATAATCCTATAATATGTATGGGTTTAAGTACTGAACCACACAGTTTGAAATGACATGCTATCTTCACTACATAAAAATACAATACATAGTTTAAAATACCTAGCTTTAATTTCTCTGACAAAGAGAATATAGAGTACTTAGAAGCAATCAGAAAGCACAGGTGTAAGTCATTTTTTATAATTTCCCCTCATTTTTGTAGTTTCTTTTTTCTTTAATATATTTTTATTTATTTATTCATGAAAGACTCAGAGAGAGAGAGGCAGAGACAGAGGCAGAAAAGTAGGCTCCTCATAGGCAGCCCGATGTGGGATTCGATCCGGAGACTCCAGGGTCACGCCCTGAGCCCAAAGCCAACACTCAACCACTGAGCCACCCAGCAGTCCCTATTTTAATAGTTTCTTGGCCAGATCCAATTTGATAGCAATTGTTCAAATGACTCCAAAGTGTCCAACTTGGTTTTCTTAGAAACAAGAATATCTTTTAGAATTTATAATTCACTAATTTATATAAAAATAAATTTAGGAACAAAAATGACTGGTAGTAATATAAGCTGATTGGTGGAGGAGGATGTGAAAGGTATGTCTGGAACATAATGTGTGCTGTGGCCACCTGACAGCATGGTTTCCAAAGGAAAGCAGCTTTCAGCTTAATCAGTGAAGACAGTTAGAAGATAACCCAAGAGACGTTTTCCTGTAAAAATATTAACAGGTAATTGCCAAACCATATTTTCAGTTTACCATATTGTAGCTCAAGATAAAAACCTAAAATAGACAAATGAGAAAGGAAATGGAAATATATACATTAGTAGGTAATTTCTAAAAGTTCAGTACCTGCACTTGTTCCAGTGGTGAAATCCTATCAAAAGGATCTTGGCTCTGCAAGGGTTTTGTAGCTGCAGCTTGCTCCTCTCCTGTTCTTGTTGTATCACTTTGCAAAGAAGACGCTCCAAGTCAATTGGAGAAGGACAAACAGTGTATGTTCTCATTCATTTGGGGAATATAAATAATAGTGAAAGGGAATAGAGGGGAAGGGAGAAGAAATGGGTAGGAAATATCAGAAAGGGAGACAGAACATGGAAGTCTCCTAACTCTGGGAAACGAACTAGGAGTGGTGGAAGGGGAGGGCCGGGGGGGTGGGGGTGAATGGGTGACGGGCACTGAGGGGGGCACTTGACGGGATGAGCACTGGGTGTTATTCTGTATGTTGGCAAATTGAACACCAATAAAAAATAAATTTATTATTAAAAAAAAAAAGACCAGCATCTGACAAATGTTGACTTTCTAGGATTCTTTTTCTTAAGAGATGGAACTTTTCATCAGAAGACAGAATCATGATTAAATGTCAGTTACCTTGGGTAAATCAATAAAACATTAACCAGTTATGTATTTAATCTCCCAAAAAGGGGGGAAAATCAATACAGTGAAAAGAAAAGCATTTAGGGTCAGCCAGAAACTGACACTGGCCCCACTGCCGGGGCCCTGGGAAGTGCACACCATGGTTGCAGAGTACACGGTCTACCAAAACCAAATACATCATCACATTGTTATTTTGCCTCTCAAGTGATAAAAAGGGTTTTTTTCTTTCCCAAATAAGTATCTCTAAATCTATCATATGCGGGAAAAGGCTCCAGCTTTCTGAAAACAAAATAGACTTAAAGGATATGAGGATATTTGCCAAAAAGCTGATTCTCTGAATTACTAAATGCTTCGAAAGTTTTACTTTTTAGTCCCTGCCACTGGCCTTGTCCCCATCTTTGTACCTCTGTTGTTTTAATGTATGGATGACAATGTTTTTCCTTAAAGGCAATGTTCCTCCCAATCTTCTGCAAAAGCTCTTGGGTCTGATGCAGCTCACCGGCCTTCGACCAGCAAGAGGCGGAGTATGGATAAAGCCTAATAGCCCGGAGTCACCTTTGACCCCTCACACTATCTGCCTTAATACCTCAACTCCGTAATCCTTTGACCAACCCAAGTCCCTGTCCACTCCTGCCACCACATCTCACACCCCCTCGCCCTTCTGCTCTCCTCGTCTCTTCCTCACACTAAATCCCATGGCCGATCATCACATCTCACTGCTCTCATCAAACCCCAAGCCTAGTTAAAGCCAACTCTCCCCTCGTACCTTGCCAGCAGCCCTACAGCTGAGTGGGGTTGGAGAAAACATCACAATCACACTAGATCCATGACACGACCTTCGAGGGGGACTCGTGATGCTGACAGGCCACTATTTCCCTCTCCGTTCACTCGCCCACACACCCATGGCCATCTACACCCCCCACTCCTCCTCTACCCTGAGTGGATGTCACGGCTCCCACTGCACTGAGAGCCCCTGAGCACTGCACAGACACCTTCCCCCGCTTTTTACCGCCACACGCACCACACTCTCTGCCTTCCCACCTGCTAGCACAGAGGAGCTATCCACGCTCCTCCCTTTCCAGTCGTTTCCTTCCACGCACATTAGATCCCAGCTTCTCCTATTTTGGTAAAGGCGTTGCTCCACCAATTCCCTTCTTTTACAGAATCAGATTTCCCTTTTCCAGATCATTCCTATGACCACGTAAACGCGCAGTAACTTCTCCCACCACAAAAGACCCACTACATTTGGCAGCAAACTCACCATCTCGAATACTCACCCCCATTCGCCCTCCTGCACTACTGTGCCTCCTCCTTCCACCAAAACCACTTGTCAGGGTTACCAGCGACCTAACTGGAGCTAATTCCAAAGGTCACTTCCTAGACCTCATTTTATTGGACACGTTTGGATCCCTGTCTTTTCTTTTACGTAAATTCTTTCTGTGGCTTCTGAGACACTGTTTTCTTCCTGACCCCAGGCCCTGCAAATCCTTAGTCTCCATGCCCATCCGTCCTCTCCCAACTGAACATGGAAGTGCCCCACCATGAGGCCCCGGTGCTCCTCTCCACCTACCCCACCCTCTGATGATCCACCCTCCTAAGTGGTCGTCCTGCTTCCAGACTTGCCTCCACCTTAGCCAGACCGAACCTTTGAAGCTATAGCCCTCTAATGGTTTCCAACTCTCAAAATCCTTGCTCACCCCAGGTGGCCTCCATCCTGCTGTTTGAACACAAGGAGGCATCTACCTTAGAGAGGCTGCCACCTAAAATCCTCTTCTTCCTAATGTCTAACTGGCTATCAACCTCCTTCAAGTCTTTTTTTTTTGAGGGAGAGGGAGAGAAGAAGAAGCCTACAGGCAGGGGTAGCAGCAGGGGAAGAGGGAGAAGCAGGTCCCCTGTGGAGCAGGGAGCCTATGCAGGACTCGATCCCAGGACCTTGGGATCATGACCTGAGCCAAGGCAGAGGCTTAACCGACTAATCCACCCAGGAGTCCTATATGCCTCCTTCAAGTTTGCCCATATTTACACCTCCTCGATGAGGCCCATGCTGACCACTCCCTTCAGCTCACCCAATTATCCTCCTTATCATGTTCTATTTTTTTCTAGCATTTTCCCTTCAAATAGATTATAAAACTGGTACATTTTTAATGTCTTTTTGTTTAATGCCTGTTCTGGTATTTCCCAAGTACTTAGAGAAGCACCTGGCTCACAGTAGACACTCGGTCAAAAATACACATGGAATGAATGAGTATCCAAAGAGTTAACATCTTTAATATATAGAAAGCACTTATATCCAAATGTTACCAAAAAGCAAATTTACAACAAAAATATAAGTAATGAATAAACATTAAAGTATGTTCAATTCCATAAATGCTCCATTATGAATTCAAACAGAAAACTTTAAGAATGTCTGTAACACCACTGTCAAGAGATAACTACCATTTACATTTTGGTTTATAGCCTTCCAGATTTTCTTCTATGCATTTATGCATGTGCAGATATTTTTACTTCTAAAATCAAGGACTAGGGGCAGCCCGGGTGGCTCAGCAGTTTAACGCCGCCTTCAGCCCAGGGCGTGATCCTGGAGACCCGAGATCAAGTCCCGCGTCGGGCTCCCTGCATGGAGCCTGCTTCTCCCTCTGCCTGTGTCTCTGCCTCTCTCTCTCTCTCTCTTTCTCTCTGTCAGTCTCAAATGGATAAATAAATAAAATATTAAAAAAAATAAAATCAAGGACTAAAAATACCACCAAATGCTAGGAAAGGTCAGAGAAGTAGGCATTCTCAGGTACACCTTCTAGTGGGAGCATAAGGTGGTACAAATCTTCTAAAGAGCAACGTGGTGATTTGTAACAGTCTAAATATTAACTCAGCAATTTTAATCCTAGGAACTTATCTGAATACAGTAATCTGCTAGGTGTGCAAATGTATAAATAAAATTCAGCACATTTATAATAACAAAATTCCAATAATCTAAATGCCTGACATAATGTAGCCATTAACATGACACATACCTACATTAATTATAATTGAAAAATGAACATGATATACTAATTTTTAAAGCTATAAATATATACAGTTCAATCCTATATTTGCAAAAAAATTAATATGTACATGTATAGGTGCAAACAAAGCCGTCTGGAAGGGGTGCCTGGGTGACTCACTTGCATAAGGTCTAACTTAGGACCCTGGGATCATGACCTGAGCCAGAGATAGAGCCCCACCTCAGGCGTGGTGCTCAGCAGGGCATCTGCTTCTTGTCTCTGCCCCTCCCCTGCTCCTGTTTGTTCTCTCTCAATCTCTCTCTCTCTCAAATAAAATCTTAAAAAGAAAAGAAAGAAAGCAGTCTGGAAGACTATAAATAGATCATCAATGACTATTCTTTTTTTTTTTAAGATCTTATGTTTAAGTACTCTCTACACCCAACATGGGGCTCAAACTTCAAACCCTGAGATCAAGAGTTGCATGCACTACAGACTAAGCCAGCCAGGTGCCCAAAGACTATTCTCTAGTTAGTAAGATCACAGACTTATGGTCTTCCTTATAATTCTAGTTCCTACTAGAATTCCTACTTTTTAGTTCCTACTTTTTAAAATGAGTTTTATATAACTTTTGGAATGAGAAAAAATATTTTGAAAAACTAAGAATGTTCGTGACTAAGATCATATAAAGAAAACGCTTCAAGATTCTCATAATCAGAATTATTCGAAGACACAGTCACATTTTTATTTCCTACAAGACTGAGTACGACCTGTTTTTAACTTGGCAAAACCAAAACAAAGATATGCACGCACTTACTCATCATCC
The DNA here is from genome assembly GCF_003254725.2 of Canis lupus dingo. Lineage (NCBI taxonomy): Eukaryota > Metazoa > Chordata > Mammalia > Carnivora > Canidae > Canis > Canis lupus. The sequence continues at coordinate 23,993,936 of NC_064243.1, read as the reverse complement.
TGAAAGCTAAGTTGTAACTTCTCTCTTGGTTCAGCCTCACTCTGGCTAGTGGGAGATGACACAGATGGAACGGAAAACCTCCCTTCTACTAAGTAAGAAGGCTCGATATGAGGATACTAAACAAAAAAAATTTGTTGTGTTAATAATTAAATTATGCATATTTAAAATTCACCATGACATTAGGGCCACACGACTCTAAAACCAACTGCTAGGGGACAGAAACAAATAGGGCCCCCAATGTTCAAAACCACCATCTCATGCGCAAAGCACTGAAAAATCCATGTATCAGGAATGAAGTGTACACATAGTAAACAAAAGTCGCAGGAATCTTAAAGGTGAAAGTTTTTGGAGTGAACTTCATTCCAAAGATAAAGGTAAAGCTTCTCACCAAGTGTTTAGGTTGGGAGGAAGACAGGAAAGGAGTCAGATGTTTAAGAACGGGCAAACTCTACACATCATACAAGATGGATGAACTGTACACATCACATAGGAGATGAAGCTCAAATTACTAGTTACCAGTAAGACTGAACTAATACAAATCCAAACACTATGAATAGAGAAAACAATTAGCAGACCAAAGGGTCACTGGTACTCAGTTCCAAATCCACCCGCCCACTACTGATTAAGGCCAATGTAATAGGGAAGCATGTAAATCTTTTATGATAATTATATATATGAATATATAATCATCTACATATACATAAAGATCATGTGTTTATATCTACTATATACGTAAAGCAAAAACTCAAGCTTGGCTGACAGATTTTTTTAGATTCATCTATTTGAGAGAGAGAACACACACACGTGTACCTGTGCAAATGAGCAGGGGTGAGGGGGAGACGCAGAGAATCTCCAAGCTGACGCCCAGCTGAGTGTGGAGCCCAATGCGGGGCTCAATCCCAGGATCCTGAGATCATGACCTGAACTGGAACCAAAAGTTGGACACTTAACCAATCCAGCCACCCACGTGCCACTTGCCCGAGAAATTTTTACTGAAGTATCAGTGAACTGCAGGCTTTCTAGATCTTACCCAAAAATCATCTGTTCAAGCAATTCTTACCTGTTGTCAGTACTGGATCTATTTCTAGCAAGTGTTGAAACAGCAGCCAGCAAGCCAAGACGTGTACAAGGAGTGACATTTTCCAAAATTTCACTATTTCCAAGTAACGAATTGGTTAAAAAGCTTGGAAATGACTCTTGAGCTATTCCTCGAAAATTTTCCATCTTTGCTATAGTAAGTTTGCATCCCACTGCAATAGTAAGTTTTCTTTTAAAAAAAAATATTACTACAAAACTTTTTCAAATATTAAAAATCTCATAAATCTTATAAAACTAAAAATCTCATAAAACTTATAAAACTTAATCTCAAAATCTTATAAATCTTATAAAACTAATCTTATAAAACTAATAATCATAAATTTTTTCTCAGGGAAAAAATCATTTTTTGGAACAGCACAAAGAGGGTAAAATCAGCAAGCCATGGGAGATAAATTTTCAGAATACTTTGCTACTTCATAGCTGAGACCAAATGTCAAACTATTTATAATTAAACATAATAACAAAATATAATGCAACACAGCCTAATTTACTCTGGGTTTGCTCTAGTAAAGAACAGCAATTGCCACGTTTATGTAGTAAAGAAACAAAGACCCAAGAGGAACATACAGATGGTTTCAGGATGCACTTAAAAGGCTACGTAGGAGGAGTTAGGTATTTATTCTAACATGGAATAGAAAAAAAAATGAACCAGCAAAATGTAGCCCCTGATTTCAGAAATTATTGGTAAGGACCAGTAAATGTTAGTTTACAAAGGAGGTCCACTGACGGAAAAGTTAATTAAAGTATAGCTGGCACAAAAAAAAATAAAATAAATTTTAAAAAAATAAAAATAAATCTTAAAAAATTTTAAAAAAAATTTTAAGTATAGCTGGCACATAGACAAGGCAAAAACGGCCAACGTGGTACACAAAGGACTGACTCTGGAAAACCCTGGCGCCGAGTCTGTATTACTGAGAGACCCTCCGGCCCACACTGCTTCTACTTAACCCTGATCACAGTACTTAGGAGATGTCATCTCTGAAATATTTCAGAGCGTTGACCATGGAAGGGCTCTATGGAATTCAGTGACAAAGATTTAATCACACAAAAAAAAAATCACACACAAAAAAAAATTTAAAAAAGGATTTAATCACAAAAGTCTCAATAAATAAGAGTATTGGCCCTGTGCCTTGAAAAATGAGAACTTTTATAGGCCAAGTATGGCATCAGGGGGCTTTCAACGATAAGTAAACATGAGCAAGGGTGGAGGAGAATCGAAGAGAATCAAGATTTATCGCATTCCCACTACCTTAACCCATTTATCCCATTTTACAAAAGAAACAAACAAGAGGACTAAATTAGCTAAACTTACCCAACATGGCACAATTGGTAAAATCCAAGCCCAGCTCTGACTCCAAAACCCACTCTAAGCACTGAGTGTGCGGTGGCAGTAGCCAGGTGCTCCAGCGTGTTCTGGCAACGTGTTGGGGCGTGAAAATAACACGGTGAACGACACGGTGGAGTCTGACCCTCAAGAGCCTCAGAGGCGTATCAGGTGCGGGCCGTGCTCCGTGGCCAGCAAGGGCCGATCCCGGCGGAGAAGGGAGAGGGCCTGACACCCGGAAGGGTCCTCTAAGAGCTGCCACAGCTGGTGAGATAGACCACGACGACTGTGCTGGGGCCGGTGACAGATGCCCGCAGTATAGGTTTGGGGGGAACTGGGCTGCCCTAATCACTCCACAGAGCAGAACGTGTGACACAGGGAAGCTCACGTATCCACTCGATCCCAGTGGATCAGTACTGTGGGAAGTACTCCTGTGGGAAGCTCACGTCTCCACTCGATTCCAGCCCTGTCACCGTGCAGTGACATCCGCTCCAGCGCCTGGCCCTCCTCCTAATCCCGGGGCAGCCGCTCCCAGCTGCAGGTGGTTAGTTCCTCGCCTTTTAGAAAGCCTCCCCCCTTGTCTCATACCCTGTCCCTCATCCTCTCTGCGCTCCCTTTACCACATACCCCTCCAAAGGGGATCAGTAAGGCATCGAATCCCACCCCGGGCCCCTCCCGGACCCACTGTCCCACCACCCCATCAAAACGCTCGTCACCATCGCCGCTGAGCTCCCTGTGGCCACCCCGTCATCTCCCAATTTTCAGTCTCCTTTTCTTCGACCTAACACTGTGGGGTTTGTACTCCGGCCTCGAAGAGCTACTTTCTTCACTCGTTTCCAAGACACAGCTGGCGGCCTGGGTCCTCCAACGTCTCCAGCTGCTGCTCCTCCTTCTCCTCGGCCGGTCCCTTGTCTCCCGGGCCTCCACTCGGTGAGGGCCTCGGCGGGGGCTCCTGGCTCCCTCCCACCCACCCCGCCTCTCTGGCTGACTGCCCTCAGCGTCAGAGTCTTATTTTTATTTTATTTTTTTAATATTTTATTTATTTATTCATGAGAGACCCAGAGAGAGGGAGAGAGGCAGAGACACAGGCAGAGGGAGCCCGACGCGGGACTCGATCCCGGGACTCCAGGATCACGCCCTGGGCCGAAGCAGATGCTCAACCACTGAGCTACCCGGGCTGCCCAGCTTCAGAGTTTTAAATCGGAAATTTCTATCTCCAGCCTGGGCCTCTCCCCGGAACCTCCGATGTGCGACTACCTACTAGACATTTCCACGTAGATATCTAACAGGGACCTGAACATGAATTTTGGTGCCGTCTCATTCCAACCCCCTCGAGGAAGCCTGCTTGATGCTCAGGGCTCTCCACCGAGAAAAGACAAGTCCATTCTCCAGCTGCTTAAAGCAAAAACCGTCGAGATTCCTAACTACACCCCCCAACACACACACACACACACACACACACGCACACGCACACACACACACACACACACGTGCACAGCAATCCCTAAGCAAATCCTGAGGTCTGTCCCGGGCAATATAACCGGACCCTGTACTGTCTCAGTATGGCCACTGCTGCTGCCGTGGTCAAGCGGATGCTCGGATGCTCCTCCTGCCTGGATGCTCGCTACACGACCCCCCCAGCGACCTCCACACCTCCACGCTCCCCCCCGGCCTATTCCCCACCCACGGTTAGAGAAGTCAGATATTGTCACTCCTTAGCTCAGAACCCTCCACGCGTTTTCCACCTCGTTCAGACTGAAAGTATCAAAATACTTCTAACGGCCCACAAGGGGCTGAATAACCCGATCCCGTGCTCCTTCCTTCTCCATCCTCACCCCCCTCCCCCGCTGTCCCCACGACGTGCCAGGGCCCCGGCCTCAAGGGCTGTGCCCACTCTGACCCCCGCCCAGCGCACTGATGCCCGATGGCCTCACGCCTCGCCCCTGCACTTTTTTCAGGTTTTAATAAAAGTCCCCTCACCCGTCTGGACCCCCTCTCTGACCTTCCTCGTCAACTCCAATTTCCTTACCCTGTTTTCTTTTCTCCTGTGGTGCCAAGCACCCCGCAGCATGCTATGTCCCTCATTCGTTGAAGTGTCTTTTCTCCGTATTAGAATGTAGGCTTCGTGGGGCCCGGGACTGGGCCTATGTCACCGCTGACCTTCTACCTGGCAGTGACTCGCCCGGAGTAGCCCCTCAGTACATTTGCTGAATGAAGGTCTTCAAACTCTGTATGATGCACAGCAGGGACGCCGGGGGGGGGGGGGGGGGGGGGCTCAGCGGTTGAGCATCTGCCTCTGGCCCAGGGCATGATCCCGGGATCCCGGGATCGAGTCCTGATCTACCCAGAGGGCTGAGGTGAAGGCAAGGCTCACCATGAGGCTCATGCTTGTGGCTGATGTGCGGGGAGCGGGGTGGGGTGGGTACGTCAAATGTGGGACTGGGCTCAGGAGGCCCTTCCGGTTGTTCAGGCTCCAGCTCAGCTGTCTGCCCGCCTTCCAAAAGGCCACATTTCCTCCTGGGGGGGTGGCTGAGCCTTCCCATGTTGCTTATGCATCGTCAGTCCCCCCTGCTTCGGGGACAGGCCATGGGGCTGGGTCATGTCAGAACCCAATTTTGGATTAGGCTTTCGACCCAGGAGCTTGGACAGTCGGGGTTAGGTTCGGGGTTAGGCTGATTCAGGGGTTAGGATTAGGGGTAGGGTTCACATTAGGGGTTAGTGTTAACATTCAGGCTAGAGTTTGGGTTTGAGTTCGGATAAAGTACTAAAGCATTGCATACGAAACATAGATTTAGGGTGTTTGTTTCTTGTTGCAAAGAAGGATTTTTGAGTCTGTTGGTACAAATGTTTTGTAATTTATTGACTCATAAATTTATTTCTAAGCAATTCTTATAGAAGTGTTCACACTTGCTTACTACATTGTCTTCAAGGGAGACTAAGGTTTCTAAAAGTTAAAATTCTATGGGATCCCTGGGTGGTTCAGCGGTTGAGCATCTGCCTTCGGCCCAGGGCATGATCCTGGGGACCCGGGATCGTGTCCCACGTCAGGCTCCCTGCAGGGAGCCTGCTTCTCCCTCTGCCTGTGTCTCTGCCTCTCTCTGTGTGTCTCGCATGAATAAATAAATAAAATCTTTAAAAAAAATAAAAAATAAAAGTTAAAATTCTGTTAAATGTATACAGACTGATAGGAATGAGGTAAAAGTTCTGCATGCAGAAAACATGGAGATGTGTTACAAAGTAATAAGGAATGGAAAAGCACTTTGTTGAAGGTAATGAAGAAAATTGTGGAAAAAAAGTAAGACTGGTTGATCAGAAAGAAAAGATATGTTATGAAATCTGGATGCAAAGCTAGGGTTAGGGTTAGAGACCAAGAATTTGGAGGGGCCTATCTGCCAGCAGTGAGGACACCTCAATTGAGAGCTGAAGTTTGGGTTAGGATTAAGGTTAGGGTTAGAGTTAGGGTTAGGGTTAGGGTTAGGGTTAGGGTTAGGGTTCGGGTTCCGGTTAGGGTTAGGGTTAGTGTTAGGGTTTGGGTTCGGGTTCGGGTTCAGGTTAGGGATTAGAGTTAGGGGTTAGGGTTAGGGTTTGGTTAGGGGTTAGGGTTAGGGTTAGGGGTTCGGGGTGAGGGTAAGGCTGAGGGTGAGGGTCTGGAGCTTGGAGGGTCCCCTCTGCTGTCGTGGGGGAGACGTCCCCGGAGGGTGGAGTGAAGGCCAGGGTTAGTGTGCGGCTCAGGTGCAAGGCTTGTGTGCAAGGGGCTGCTGACTGTGGGCCTGGGCTCAGGAGGTCCTGCAGATTTCTCAGGTCTTGTATCTGCCCCTCATACAGATGGAAATTTTTTATCCTGGGGGGTTTCCCGAGCTTTCAGTTGTGGCTCATGTTTCAATAGTCCCTTGGGGTTCAAGGCAAGGCTTTGGGGCGGATTGGGGTCTGAACCCAATCCAGGTTTAGGGCCCAGGTGCTCTGACAGTGCTCTCTGCCCTCGTGGTGGAGACCTCCCGGAGGCCTGCGCTGAGGGGCTCAGGGGTGGAACTGCCGTTCAGGGCCCCGGGAACATGTTGATTGGGCCTAGGAGGCCCTTTGGGTTTTTCAGGCTGGAATCATCTGCTGGAATTCCGAACGGCACTATTTCATCTGGGTGCATGGACGACCTTTCTGGTGTCACTCAGGGTCTTCAGTGCTTTGGAATTCAGAGCCAGGCTCCAGGCCTGGGTTGGGACAGAATCCAATGTAGGGTTAGGTTTAGGGCCCAGGAGCTGGGAGGCTGCAATCTGCCAGCATCGGGCAGGGCGGAGCTGAGGGCAAGGCTCAGCGGAGGCTCAGGTGCCCGGGTGCAGGGCTCGGGGGCGGGGGCCGCTGACCTGGGGCCTGGCCTCATCAAGCCCTCCAGGTTGTTCGGCCTCTCTCTGAGCTACTTTCCCAAAGGGCTCCGTGTCAATCTGGGTGGGCGGCCGAGCTCTCTGGTGTCCATCCCGTGTCCTCAATCCCTCGGGGTTTAGAGCCAGGCCCTGGGGCTGGTTCAGCTCAGAACCCAGACTAGGGTTTGGTTGAGGCCCCGCAGCTTGGTAGGTCCTTCCCACCTCCATGGTGGAGACCTTCCGGGGAGCAGGGTGGAGGGCGAGGCGCAGCTGAGTCAGGGGCGCCCTGGCCTGGGCCCCAGGAGCCCTTCGTCGGTCTCAGGCTCCCCCTCTCTGCCCCTGGTCCAAATGGCACTGTTTCGACCCAGCAGGTCGGCCGACCTTTATGGTGTCGCTCATGAGTCCCCATCCTTTGAGGTTCGGAGCCAGGCCTGGGGGTGTGGTTGGGCCAGACTTCCAGCCAGGAGACAGGAGTTCGGGGTCCTTCTGCCGCCTGTCTGCATCATGGGGAATGTGGACCTTGCTGTCCCCATGACATAGTGGAGATGACCCCATGAGAGGATGGGCTGAGAGGTGCAACATGCTCGGGGTCCTGTCACGTGTATCACCGATTAATGGGAAGGACTACTTAAAAAGGAGGGATTTTTTAGGTGGACACACACCTGGACAGGCAACCCTGGCAACGGCAAGAGGTTTCTTCTGAGCAAGTGTCTAGGGCAACAGGAACCCCAGAGAAGGCCGGAGGTGGTGACGCCCCTCGGGTAAAGCGCCCACAGGGCATGGTGCCCCCTGGGGACGCAGCATGAGCGAGGCCGACCCTCCTCGGCCCCAAAGGAGCTCACAGCAAGGCAAGGGGAGTTGGAACCGTCCAGCTTGGCCACCCCGGTGCTCCGAGCGTCACCCGCCTGACTCAGGAGTGGCCCCGGCCAGCCCGTCAGCTGGGGATTCTGATGTCTTCTGACTGCCATGCGTGGGAAGCTGTGCCCCCAAATTAGGTCAAATGCCTGGTGATGGAATTGCCAGGAAGTGCAGAGTAGCGATTGGGGTGCAGGGAGAAGCAGAGGGGCGGGCAGCAGGCGGGGGAGTGGGGAGAGCAGCCCCAGCTGCTGTGAGAGTGGAGGACTGGACCAGCCGGAAGGGGACAAAGCAGCCTGCCCGCGTGTGCAGAGCACCTGCTCCCGTGTGCAGAGCACCTGCTCCCGCCGGAAGGGGCCAGGGCCAGGGGCAGGGCGCACAGGCCCGCTCGGGGGGGCCACACTGACTGTCCCTCTTTCCCCCCTCCCCACATGCTTCTATGCAGTGGCGTTTGGAGTTTGCCAGCCTCGTGGTTCAGCTCCAGGATATGCTTTCAGGGAGTCCAGAATGGGGCCCCCAGACCTCACGGTCACTCATAGGGCAGGAAGGAAGCCCCACCGTTGGAGAGCCCTTCTCCCTGGGGGAAGGGGCTTTTTCTTTTAATGATTGTATTTAGTTATTCATGAGAGACAGAGAGGGAGACAGAGGGAGAGGCGGGGTCCCCTCGGATCAGCGAGCCCCGCAGGGACCCCGGTGCAAGACTCGATCTCAGGACCCTGGGATCAGGCCCCGAGCTGAAGGCGGAGGCTCAACCGCTGAGCCCCCTGGGTGTCCCACCCATCCCACCCATTTGAGAGGCTTGTCACCCACCCAAAGGCCAAGCCCGTGCCCTCGGAAACCAAGGGATCTGGTGCCTCCTCCGGGGTCCGCACCTCACTGTTGGCGGGTTTCTCTTAAAAGCCCGGGGGTAGCCTGCTTGGATGTGGTCGCAGGGGCTCCGGAAGGTGCCCCACGCACCAGGGGGCTAACCCTGGGATGCAAGCAGAGACCCAGAGACCCAGAGAGGGGCACCGCAGGGACCCCGCCTGACAGTGACGTCCACTGCTCCGCGGACCCCACACAGCTGCCCGGAGCCTCGTCTCCCAGGGAACTGGAATGGCACCCGGTTCGGTTCTGGTGGATCCACCGCCACGAGCACCTGGGCCGAGGATCGTCTGTCCGCAGCCCCCGCCTCGCACCTGCCCCCGAGGCCACAGCCTATGGGGACCCCCTGCCCTGCGCCCAGCGGGCGGGAGGACGGCACCCAGGGCACCTGGCGGAGCGAGCATCGGCCTTGGAACCACCCGGCTCTGCGCCCCCCGCGCCCATAGGCCCAAGAGCCCCCCCACCCCCCATCGGGCCAGGCCCGCAGGCCCAGCGCCTGGAGCCCAGCCTCCACCAGCCCTAGGCACGCGGGGACCCACGAGCTGAGCGGGGGCCACGGAGCGCGGCCTTGCTGAGCATCTGCCCCTGGGCCCGGCTCCTTGGGAGGCCGCGGGCACGGAGAAGTGCCACCTGCGGCCACGCCAGTAATTCGGCCAGGGCCCGTCTGAAAGTCTTCCTGCCACGCAGCTCAGGTCGTCCCTCTGAGCCTGTCTCCTGACCTGCAAAACCAGGACAAGTAAACTGCACTTGGGGGCCACCTGGGGCGCTCCGTCGGCTAAGCATCTGCCTCCTGCTTGGGTCGTGGCCTCGGGGTCCTGCCACTGAGCCCCAAGTCCAGGCAGGCCCTGCTCCTTGGGGAGTGTGCGTCTCCCCCCGCTCCTCCTCCCCGTCCTCCTGCTCCTGCTCCCTCACTCGAGCCCCCTCTGCCTCTCAGATAACTAAATGCACAGACAAAGGAATGAATGAATAAGTGAATACATAAGTAAATGATTACTTCGATCTTTCCCTCCATGAACATGTATGGGGTGAGGATCTACTATATCCCAAGGACTGGGACAAGGGCTGGGAAAACAGATAAATGCCACGGCCCTTGAATGACCAAAAGCACGTGCACTCCGTCCCCGTGAGAAGACCTCAGAGCCTGCAGAGAGGCGTCCGTTTATGACCTCAATCCACCCCCAGAAGGAGGCAGGAAGGTTCCAGATGGGAACACCGAGGGAGGGGAGCTTCAGTGCCCTGTCCGTGACCTACGGCTGGACTAGACTGTGGAACCAGGCCTTCAGGTCAGGTGCCCAGAGCTTCAGGGCTAACGGATGGGGAGGCCGAGGTGGGGGGCGAGTACCAAAGCCTGGATGTTTGTGCCCCCCCAAATTCATACACTGAAATCCTAACTCCCAAGGTCATGGTGTTGGGACGTGAGGCCTTTGAAGGTGATTAGGTCATGAAGACGGAGCCCGCAGGTATGGGACCAGTGCTCTTCAGGGGGTGCAGGGACTCCGTGCTTTTGGAGAGATCTCACGGAGCTCCCGCACCCTTTCTGCCGTGGGAGGACGCAAGGGGAGGACAGCGTCCATGAGGAGCCGGTTCTCCCCACGCACTGAATCTCCTGGCCCCGATCTTGGACCTCGTAGCCAGGACTGTGGGAAATAAACGTCTGTGGTTCACAAGCCCCCTTGCCGGTTAGAGCAGCCTGGACAGAAACCGGTCCAGGACGTGCGGGGCCGCTAGAGCCCTACCCGGAAAGGTGGGAGCGCCTTGGCGCTGGGCGCTGGGTGCTGGGCGCTGGGGGAAGGTGGGAGGGCCACGCGCTTCCTCCAGGCAGGAAGAGCCCATGTTGCTGCGAAGGCCCCGTCAGGCCCAGGAGGAAGGGGGGCTGACCCGAGCCTTTCTGGATGACGTGTTGAGCCTCGCCCCTCTGCCTGCTCACACTTGCTTTCCTCCGCTTGCTCAGTGAGCTGGAGCCTGAGGAGCACCGACTGCTACTGGGGAGTGACGAGGGGACGCAGAGCCCTTGGAGGAAGGAAGGGGCGGTGGTGACCAGGCCCTGGAGCCAGAGCCTGGGGTGGGCAGAGGCCCCATTAGCTCAGAGCCTGCCCGGTGATGCTGTGAACAGCCCTTCCTGACTGGAGGCCTGGCTGGGCCGCACCAGGTGCTTTCACGTGAGCATGGGAGCAAATTCATTCATTCACCCATTCATTCATTCAGGCACGAGTCCATTCCACGACTGTTGGCTGAGCACTTGCTATGTGTCAGGCACCATGGGGAGCATGTGGGTAAGGAAGCAAGCCCAGCTGAGGCTTGCAGGGCCTCGGAGCCCAGCGCAGCACACCTGGACACTCGCCACCTCGTGTCTGCCCCGAAGTGGCAGCGGTGACCCCGCCCTGACCCAGGAGCTCCCCTTGCCCCCCGTGCTCCCCGGCTCCGCCCTCCAGTCCCAGGGCCCCGGGGTGCCCTGCAGCAGTGGGCAGCTGCGCCCCACGGCACCGGCCGGAGCCCCGACCCTCCGAATCCCCTGCAACAGGTGCCCGCCGGGCTCCTCCGGAGACACATCAGGGAAACTGAGGCAGAGCCCTGTCACCGAGGCTGTGCTGGCCCAGGGGACGAGCCAGAGGCCCGGCGTGGCCCCCCGGAGGAGGTGGCCCTGACGCTAGACGCCCCGGTACTTGGGGAGGCGCTGGGGAGGGGGGACAGCGTGGGGCCACAGGCCCTTGGGGGGGCGATGGGGGCTGCCCGAGGAGGCCGGCCCGTGGGGATGCTCTGCGCCCCCACCCTCCCTCCCGGGTGATGCTCTGTGCCTCCCCAACCCCTAATCCCCTCCCACCCCCTAATCCCCCACCCCCCAGGGGCCCGGCAAGCACTCGACCCCCAGGACTAGGGCCTGCGACACCTGCCGAGGCCGCACACCCTGCTCGCCCCGGCCTGACCCGGCATCTCGGCCCCAGAGGCGGGACCTCAGCCTTCTCGTGAATTCTCTGAGCCACCAGGACCCTTCAGGGAATTCCGTTTGCTTTGCCGAAACTGATTTCCCTTGTCTGCGGCCTGAGAACCCCAAACCACACAAAACTGAAGTTGCAAATTAAACGGATATCTTGTGTTTATCCCACTCCAAAAGCACTCATTCTTCAGACGAACAGAATAGGAGAAAAATGATTTCCAGAGCATTGGAGGACATAGTTATAAATTTTTTTAGTCTTTAGGAACAGCTTTTTTGTATAGAAAAGAATATTCAGGAGCTGCTTTGGGATTTAAAATGAATATTCAGGGAGGGATGCCTGGGAGCTCAGCAGTGGAGCACCTGCCGTCAGCTTGCTTGCGGCATGATCCCAGGATCCAGGATCGAGTCCCACCTCCGGCTCCCCGGGAGGAGCCTGCTTCTCCCTCTGCCTGTGTCTCTGCTTCTCTCTCTGTGTCTCTCATGAATAAATAAATAAATATTTCTTAAAAATTTAAATTAATTAATTTATTAATTAATTAAAATACACATCCTTTTTCTTTCCTTGTGCGTCTTGAAAAACTTCAGCATTCCCGGGGTGTCTCCACAGCTCTATCAGAAGAGCGTGTGACTCTTGATCTCAGGGTCCTGAGTTCAAGCCTCATGTTGACAGTAGAGATTACTTAAATAAATAAAACTTTTAAAAAATCCAATTTTCCTATCAGCAGATAACATCGTTCAAGTATTTATTGAACATCAGGCCCTCGTTGAGTATGCAAGATACAGCAAAGAAAAAAGGTGACAGGGAGGTGGGCCGGGGGTGGGGGTGAATGGGTGATGGGCACTGAGGGGGGCACTTGACGGGATGAGCACTGGGTGTTATTCTGTATGTTGGCAAATTGAACACCAATAAAAGATAAATTTATTAAAAAAAAAAAGAAAAAAGGTGACAAAACCTCTGCCCTCCATTCTAATGAGGGGAGATAGACAATAAACAATGTAGTATGCGGAAGGGGGCAGATGTTAGACAAAAACAAAGAAGGCAGTGAGTCTGGAAAGTGCTGGCAACTGGAGATGGGAGGTGCTATTTTATTGTAATTGGTCTTCCTCATCAGGTCATCTTGAGGAAGAGAAGGCACGGCCCTGAGGGCAGATGGAGCACAGTCTCCAGGCCGAGGGGACAGCAAGTACACAAGCCCCAAGGTGCCAGTGTGCTAAGTGTTCAAGGACACGCAGTGGGTCTACCAGCCCAGTGATGTGTTCCAGGTTCTGGACAGACATCCAAATTATCTGTGGCTGGAAGGAACCAGGTTCTAGTTGTAAGAGTCGTGAACACTTTCAGCCTCTAAAAGATGGTGCAAGATGATTCCTTGATTCCCATTAACTCACCTCTCAGTCCAAAGAGACCATCCTGGGGGGGAGGGGAGGATGGGGTAAGAGAAGAATTG